>NC_139904.1:5014376-5441199 GCF_905171665.1 Trachurus trachurus
TGAATCCAAAAGAGAGAAACTCTGAACTGAAAACGATTGAGTGAGGAGGAGGAGGAGGAGGAGGAGGAGGAGGAGGAGGAAGAGGAAGATGAAGGAGGAGGATGAAGGAGGAAGAGGAGGAAGATGAATGAGGAAGAGGATGAAGGAGGAGGAAGAGGAGGATGATGAAGGAGGAGGATGAAGGAGGAAGATGAAGGAGGAAGAGGATGAGGAAGAGGAAGATGAAGGAGGAGGAAGGAGGAGGATGAAGGAGGAAGATGAAGGAGGAAGAGAAGGATGAAGAGGAAGATGAAGGATGAAGGAGGATGAGGAGGATGAGGAGGAAGAGGTGGAGAAGGAAGAGGAAGATGAAGGAGGAAGAGGAGGATGAAGGAGGAAGAGGAGGATGAAGAGGAAGATGAAGGAGGAAGATGAAGGATGAAGAGGAAGATGAAGGAGGAAGAGGTGGAGAAGGAAGAGGAAGATGAAGGAGGAGGATGAAGGAGGAAGAGGAGGAGGAAGAGGTGGAGAAGGAAGAGGAGGAGGATGAAGGAGGAAGAGGAGGAAGAGGAGGAAGAGGAGGATGAGGAGGAAGAGGTGGAGAAGGAAGAGGAAGATGAATGAGGAAGAGGAGGATGAAGGAGGAAGAGGAGGATGAAGAGGAAGATGAAGGAGGAAGAGGAGGATGAAGGAGGAAGAGGAGGAAGATGAAGGAAATAGAGAAGGAGGAAGAGGAGGAGGATGAAGGAGGAAGAGGAGGAAGATGAAGGAAATAGAGAAGGAGGAAGAGGAGGAGGATGAAGGAGGAAGAGGAGGAAGGAGGAAGAGGAGGAGGAAGAGGAAGATGAAGGAGATAGAGAAGGATGAAGGAGGAAGAGGAGGAGGAAGATGAAGATGAAGGATGAAGGAGGAAGAGGAGGAAGATGAAGGTTCTGGTTCTTCTCTCCATCCCTGACAGTTTTTTTATTGCGCACGGTAGCTACTATATTTTAGTTTCGTTGTGTTCTCAATCCATTCTAACACAACTCCATCAAGAAACCCGGTCCTGGTCTTTGCATTGTTGCATCTTCATCCATCTTCATCCATCTTCATCCATCTTATCCATCCCATAAACAGTCTTTTTTGTTTTTTCTTTTGTCATAGTAGCGTCATGTTAATTGTCTCTCGTTGTAGTTTTTTTGTCTGTTGGACACATGTGTGTTCTTCCTGTTTTATGAATTCTGTTGTTATGTCCTTGTTGTTTATTTTAATGGCTTTTAACACCTTGCCAGGAGGAAACGAGCCGTTGGCTAACACTGGCACTTTTACATTTTACTATGTCCATTAATGTGCATTGTCCTCCTTAAATAATAAAAAAATAAAATAAAATAAAATAAAATAAAGATGAAGGAGGAAGAGGAGGAAGATGAAGGAGGAGGATGAAGAGCGTCTTTGTCGACGTCCTGCAGCTCGTCCGTCTCCTGTCTCCTGATTGGACGTCAGCTCCTCTGGACAAAGCTCCGTCTGTTTCCACTGTTTGTTTGACCTGAAGGAATTTTCCACTCCCCTCCCCTCACCCCCCCCCCCCCCCCCCCCCCCCCCACGGAGAGAGAGAGAGAGAGCGCCGTCTCTTCTTCTCCTTCTCCTCCTCTTGTTTTACAGTCTCAGGTGGAAGTGGGTCAGAGTCAGGGTTTATTTACCCAGAAGTCTTTGCTGCGTGTGAACCAGACGCTTCACTGGGACTCAGGTGACGGGGGGGCGGAGAACAGCTGGTTCTCTAAAGGAGCCACAGTGAGAATCATAACTAATAATAATAATCATAATAATAACCATAAAGACGTGGAGTCATGTTTATATGAATGAATGAATGACTTTTATTATTGTGTCATACTTCTGCACGCCCAGCCTGCTAACCGGGGTTAAACCAACCGGGTCCAGATCATCAGCATCATCATCATCAACACATCAAAGAAATAAGAAAACAAACAGGTTCAAAACCATTATCTGAAAAAAAAGAAAAAGAAAAGGAAAGTAAAACAATGTCAAGGTTCAAGAGAAATCATCAAAACTTAATAATGAAACACATCTTCCTGTCTTCTTTTCCAGGCTTGAGAAATAAAACTATCAGTTTTAAACACACTGAAGTTCAACAACCACTGCAGCTTCTACCAACATCTCAGGGTTTTGTCCACAGATGAAATAATAAATGAATGAATAATAAAACCTCTCTCAGATCATTAGACTTGGTACAATATAAATGAAATGTTGTATTTAACATGTTCTCATGAGGTTCATTTACTGCAGGGAGTGAAATGTGTATCACGTGTGTACTTACAGCTGTGCATGTCAGCCCCCCCCCCCCCCAGGGCTGTTGGAGGGTTAAGACTTTACAATAACTTATAGGTTATTATAATGAGGTTGTAGTTGTGTTCAGAGAAATGGTGAAGATTGGGGGCTTGGGGGCTTGGGGGGTCAGTGCAATGATGTCATGAGGAGAGTCACGGCTCACAAAGATAGCTTTACAAACGTGTGTATGTGTGTGTGTGTGTGTGTGGTGGCTCATGATCCAGTTGAGTCTCTGAACCGTCTCAGCTCCGAATGCCACGAGTCACATGCCCCCCCCCCCCCCCCCCCCCCCCCCCCCCCCCTTTATCTCTATATCTACACACACACATTCCTGCTGCAGCCACATGAGGAGAATTATCCAGCGTCTCATGATGTTATGTAACAGCTTCACACCGCCGACCTTTGACCTTCACTGTGGCTGTGTCCTAACCCCCCTACTGAGTCTATATAGTGACCACATGTTGTAGTGGTGTCTGAATGTTTAGTGATTATTATAATGTTCACTATATAGTGCACTGAATCTATCCCACAATTCACCGCGAAATGTAGTGAACATCCGATGGTCACTAACCGGAGCAAGATATCCCATCATGCATTGCAGTCACGGATCTCCGTTACCGGCCGTTAGGATCGTGAGTTACTATTAGTCACTATATTGAATTCACTATATAGTGAGTAAGGAGGAGGGAATGAGTGAGGGATTTCGGACACAGTCTGAGACTCTGGATCAGTGTGTGTGTGTGTGTGTGTGTGTGTGTGTGTGCGTTTTCATAGTTGTGTTTAAAGGAGCATTATCGCAAATACAGCAGTAATAGCATAAAATAAGCTGAAATATGCAAAAGATGGGTCGGGGGGAGCCATAACTAAATTTACAAAAAAAATCGCCAACAGTATAGTGTCCATGAGGCAAATGCAGAATTTGTCTTTGTTATGATCCAAGCCGGCCCGGCGCTTGCTGCGTTCAATTGCACTCGGAACTCGCAAATCCGACCTCCGAACCGGAAAAATGCAACAGTAAATAGTAATGTAGCCGTGTTAGGCTGCTTACAGTCACTGAATCGCTGGTAGAACACTTTGTCTCCACGTCCCTGTGTCTTTCTTCAGCTGTCCTCTCAGCGTTATTAAGGAGGAGGAAGTTGCAGTTGCTGTTTTTGTCGTTGTTGTGGTTGTGCGCGACGTAGAGCTGCCGCTTCCACTAGCGAGTTTTCTTTTTCCCGCGATTGCACGTTCATTCAGCCTGGTGAGGGAGGAGGAGGAGGAGGAGGAGGAGGGGGGCAGGGGAGGACTAAACGAGGCTGCTCTCTCTCTCTCTGACAGCTGCCCACTTCTGATAAGCTCCGCCTGGCTCCATCTAGTGGCCGAATTAAGAATTTGGATTTGCGATAATGCTCCTTTAAAGCAGAAGTAAGCGATCCGGTGGTTTTGGCTAACTTCTTGTCAGCCGATGGAGTTAGCAGTCCCCGCCCTCGTCCCTACGTCACCACATTCATGCGCATCCCTTGGCTGCACACACAGAGAGGACCGCCCCTTTATGCCGTTCTCTCTCCTCATTGGATAAAGGTTGTAGGATACAAGGAAAGTTTTCTCCTCTATGTAAGCGATTGCTGTCGGAAGATACAACTATTTAAGACATATATTACTGTAACACAAATATTCCGCTTACTTCTGCTTTAAAATTTGTGTATGAAGCTGTGGAGCCGCGATCTCGTCTCCATGGAAATGACCAAGCCTTTCCCTGAACCAATCATGGTTGTGGTTTAGTTTCAGTTTCACCTGGAACTTGTGACATCACAGCTGCACGGTTGATCTAGTACGGTGGCCCTGAAGGTTCAACTCAGAGAAAACACACCACACTTCTGGAGACGCCATACAGAGAGCGACGGGTCTGGAGTCTTTAGTGATGTTTTAAACAGGTAGAGGTCAGAGAGAGTTTTATCATCACACTATTCACTCACATTAGAAATAAAACTTTGACTCCCGTTCACTCACATGGAGACTTTTTCTGAATTGAGGTCCCATGGCGACGTTACTTCCTGCTTCCGCTTCTATTGAAGAATCTCATCATAATGTACAGTAAAATAACCTGTGTGTGTGTGTGTGTGTGTGTGTGGGATCAGCTGAATGACAAACCGTCATTCAGAAAGAAGCTGTGTGTTAATCTGTATGAATGGATGAGCCGATGAATGGATGGGTGTGACTGTGAACTGTGTGTGTGTCTCTCTAGTTGGATAACGCTGATCCTCAGATCAGAGGTCAGTGGTCACAGTGAAGGTCGGGATTAAAGTAAATCTCCAGGAGATGAATGAGAGTCTGCAGAATGTGAGTGTGTGTTTGTGTGTGTGTGTGTGTGTGTGTGTGTGTGTGTGTGTGTGTGTGTGTGTGTGTGTGTGAGAGAGAGATAAATGAAGCATCAGTGTTTTTACAGTGAACATGAAGCTACAGGTGATTAGCTTAGCTTAGTGTGGCAAGGTGAGAGTGCGTGCTTGCCAGTCACCCAAAGGGACATCCCCTTGGCCAAGTAGCCAGGGCACATGATCAATTGGAGGCATAGTGACAGGAACCTCAACTGTCACATTAGCATAAAGACTGGAAACAGGTGGAACGAGTTGATTGACATCAGCTCAGCTTCAGCTATGGCTTTCAGCATTCACACGCATTTCCCTTATGGAAATGCTCTTTCTAGTCATTCTCACATCTTCCGGCATTTTTTGCAGTCCGACTAATCCTGTATACTTTCTGCTACTTCAACAATTAAAACATCAAATTGTGCAGCTTCTTCTGGATATTCATTTTTTTAATACTCTTTATACTTTTTTTTCAAATATTAAACTTTTTCAAATTTTTTTGTCCCATAGGAAATGCATTGGAACGGTCCTCAAAATGTCAGGACAGGACACACCTGTTAGAATGCACAGTCTGACAGTAACACTACGGTAAGTTTCATTCAGAAATGTATTTAATAGGATAAACCCCTTGAGAGGAATCCTCTCGTTTTCGAGGGGGTCCTAATATACATTACAAACCAAAAAGAGACAAGACACAATCAACAATCTACAAACATACAGCAACAAAGACAATAGACATCAACACAGACATAAAAGAAATGAGTACAAAAAATGGACACAACCTCTCGATGGCCGCAAATGGCCATAGCAATAGCCTAAATAAACTAAGAGAAATGTAAAATAATATCATAATGTTCAAATTAAAAATTACAGTGGGAAAAAAAAAGAAAAGAAAAAAAGATATAAATCATCTGAAGCATGTGCAATTTAACTCAAAATAAGAAGACACAGTTACAAGTTACAGTAATAAATACAGTAATATCTACATACGGACACAGTTTCACAGAGTTATGAATAGTTTTTCAGTGCAGATGAGACTGGATCACAGACTCAGTTCTGATGCTGCAGGACTTCACACCATCTATGTGTGTGTGTGCGTGTGTGTTGTGTGACCTGTGTTGGTAACAGTGGGGGGCCTCGGGGGCCCAGAGAGTATTTTACAGTCAGTCTCTGGCTCTGACTCAACTGTGTCTGGATAATTATAGCAGGACACACACACACACACACACACACACACACACGGCAGACATCTGCTGTTATGAGCCTTGTTGCCGTGACGACCTCCTGCTGATCTGAGTTCACTACGAGACACATCACAGTGATTTTGTCCTTTGATGTGTTACAACAACACGTGTGTTTTCACTGTGATCATGTGACCTGGCAGGTCTCGTCGTCACGGAGACCACGTCTCAAACATCCATCTGAGACTTTAATGACTCAGCAGAAAAACGACAGCATCCAGCTGAGCTCGCAGCAGCTGCAGCAGCAGAGGATTGTGGGAGATTCACAGAGAGGAATCCTCTCATAATACGAGCCAATTAAAACCATTACTGTGTCGAGCTAACGAGCTGCTGTCGCTGTGATGTCATCGCCTGAACGTTTCATCACAGTTCAGTTGTAATGACTCAGCTCGTTTCAGTGAAGCTGCAGTTCCTCCCCTGACCCGCTATCTGGGCTTATCTAAAACAGAAAATTAAAGGTAAATTAATGCAAAACCACTGATGCGCGTTGCCTTCAGGGACAGTTTTCCATCAACAGTCTCTGCATTTCCCTCTAAAACAACTCTGTCTCATAACGTTCTGTTATTATCTCAAAGCGTGGTGAATGTGCAGGTCACAACTTGTCCACCAGAGCGTTGTGGAGTTGTTGGATTGTGTATTTCATGAGTCTGATGAGGGAAACCAAGAAATCCCATGAGCCTCCGTAGCGTAGCTCTGAGCAGCTCACGGCTCTGCTCCGCCGTTCTAAAAATAGCTTGCACCGACAATTAATGGTAACGAACCTACTGCTATGACTATAGGGATTATGGCAATGGGCCAATTTGACAAAATGTTGAACTATCCCTTTAATATACTTTAGCTTGATGGCATTACAAACAAAAAGTCTACAAGTCATCACAGAATCTGAATTATGTAGCCTACAACAATTTTGCCATAGTTTCAGTTTGAATCTGGGCAAAGACACGTGTCTCCATAGAAACAACATGTGGAACAGGATTAACTCCATCATCAGCCTCACTTCATTGGTTTTCCTGTCTGGGCGCCGTTCACCAGCGGCGGCGAGCTGCCGTCCCAGCAGGTGGAGCAGGAACACACGACCAATAACGAGCAGCGGAGCAGCGTGTCGTGACCTTGGCCCCGCCCCCTCTGCCTCCTCACATCTACTTCACAATTAAAGCTCAGAGAGAGAGAGCAGCACTGAGCTGAGCGCCACCGCCTCTGCTTCCTGTCGCCACTGATGATGATGATGATGAAAGTCACTGAGTTTACAGGACAACAGGTGATAAAGTAGCTACAGAAGCTGAGAAAGGCCAAACTTCACCATGGCACTGTAACAGATAATCAACCTGTTCATTGTTGTAAACTCATCAGAACATTAACAACAGAAATATTCACAGGCTCAGGTTGACACACACGCATTTCAATCAGTTCACACACTCACACGCCATTTCTCACGCTGACAAGTGATAAAACTCGCTGAACATGAATCAGTAGCCTACTCTATGATAGATGATGTGAAGGCAGATTGTTTAGTCCGTCCATACAGCTGCCTTGAACTAGCGACCTATCAGCCAATCAGAAAATAGTATTTCTTGTTGCCGGGTAAAGTCTATGTTTCTGCAGCGCTGCAAGCAAGCGCTCCACGAATTCTCTGAATGTTCTGAGCACGTGCACAGGTTGGACTCAGGGCCACAATGCCACAACGCTTCCACCTGCTACAAAACTATACATACCCAGCCAGCAATGCTATAGGGGGGGTCCATATGGGCCCCACGTGGGGGGCAATTGCGGGCCCCATGTGGCTTTCACCCATGATCCATAGGCCCCTACTCTCACTCCAAGCTCCAAGCCTCAGTGCTAACTGAGCTAACAGGCTAACGGGTTGTTGCTAAGTAGTTTCACTTCTGAATCTTTCACTATAAAAAAAACAGTGAGATTAAAGTGAATGTGAGTAAGTTTGACCTCTGTCAGCCTCCGTAGCTCTGAGCTGGTTAGTATCATGCTAACTAGTAGACCCACAAGTTTCCGAACGTCATCTATGGTCAAAACTGGAAGCTGGTTTTGCATTTCCGGTGGAATTGTACGTTTATGTTTCCATGGTTTTCAGTCGTTGTCATAGTTACGGTAAACGCATTGATCATTAACGCTGGCTTTTAACACGGATGTCCATTTGTGTGGTATCCATTGTTAAAAGCTGGTGTGATGATCCATGCGTTTTACAGATTTTCATTGAACAAAAAAGAAAATCCATGAATTTACCGCGACTACCGAAACGTAAACATAAAATTCCACCGGAAGAGCAAAACTGGCTTACGTTTTTGACGTTCGGAAAAAGGTGGATAGGCTAGTAAAGTACAGTAGCCTATAATGGAGAAAGGGGAGATTGCCCTGCAGTGCACAGATTATGGTAGATCCTCACATTGGTGCCGGTGGTGTCAGGAGTCCATGAAGAAGGAGGAAGGAGTTCAGGTCATTTCAACACTGATTTATTATTTTAATTTCAACAGTAAATCAGTGTTGAAATGACCACATTGTGTGCAGTGGAACTCCTTCCTTTCTTTACATCTATGACTAATGCTAATGCTAATGTTAGCTCACTGCCTCATTAGCTCTGAATGAAGGTGTTAGTGATGAAGCTCATTGGTGTTTTTCCATCACTGTGTGTGTGTGTGTGTGTGTGTGTGTGTGTGTGTGTGTGTGTGTGTGTGTGTGTGTGTGTGTGTCAGGTTTACAACCTGTGGAGCAGTAAAACCTGACGACAGATCAGTCAGCAGACGTTAGATTAGGAAACAATGTTTGAACACATGACAATAATAAATGTTTTATCACTTTATTGTCGTGTGTTCAAACATTGTTGAACTGCTGTTTCACAACAACAACAACGATATATTGTTGCTGTTGTTGTGAAACAGCAGCAGTGAACAATGTCGTGTCCCTGAACGCACCACGACTCTGAGAACTGGTCGTTCTGAGACGAACCTGAGGAACCGCACGGAGATAAGAGTGTGATGATAGATGTCCCAGGACAGAGATGACGCTAGGTGGTGTGTGTGTGTGTGTGTGTGTGTGTGTGTGTGTGTGTGTGTGTGTGTGTGTGTGTGTGTGTGTGTGTGTGTGTGTGTGTGTGCCTGTGTGTGTGTGTGTGTATCTGCAGAGTCATGGACAGCGTGTCAGGATTAAGACTCTTAGCGACGGATCTGTCCTCTTTAAATACCCTGCAAGTGTCATGGAGCCATGGAGAGAGAGAGAGCGAGGGGGGGGGGGGGGGGTAGATGTACAGTGGTGCACGGGGAGGAGGAGAGAGAGGGGGGGGAGGGGGGAGGTGAATCAGAGCCCCAGAGGGAACATCCTGCCTCCTGTGCAGCGGTAAGAAGCTGAGTCAGAGCAGCAGGAAGATCCTGTCCTGGAAAAGTTCTGATAATGCATCAACACAGACACACACACACACACACGTGTCATGTTCACATGTCAGAGACACACATCAATAATGACTGAAACCTGTCCATTAAGTTGGACAGTATTTAATTTCTTTTGGGACAATTTCGCATTTCGGGGCTTCAGCACAAGAATTCTGTAAACCATCTCTTCATTGTCATGCCAAGGAAGGGTCTGAAGAACTTTCAGAGTCATCAAAACACGGGTTTTCATATAATGGCGGCGGATAGAGTTCACTTCTGATTGGTCCAAAACACACACTATGAAACATCCAGATACCCCCATACTGTTCGTCCTACTGACCCAAGTGTCCTGAAGCCAAGACATGGACAAGCTGTTTTTATCCTGTTGTAGCAGCAGCTCCCAGTGGCTGTTGATGTTCTTCCATGTTTACATCACACATCCAGGTTTACAACATTACATGCTCACAAACATCAACAGCCAGTAGTGCGCCGAGCTTCCAAGATCATCGGTTGCAGTAGACTTCCCTCACTTAACATCACTTTACTCAACTAGACTCATCAGAAAGGCCAATGCAATTATAGCAGATCACTCTCACCCAGCACACTACCTCTTTAATCTCCTCCCATCAGGCAGGAGATACAGAAGTATTAAATGTAGAACATCTCGTTTTAGAGACAGCACCTACCTCCAAGCCATCATACATTTGAATTTGCACTGATCACTTTGCACTTTCTCCTCGCACTGGCACTTATGCTGAATGTGACGCTGCTGGGTATTGTCCTCCCCGTACATGCATTGTACTGCATTGTATGTATTACAGTATTTATTGTGGTGGGAGTACTGTATTGTTTTTCTGTGAGAGCAAAAACCAAGACACATTCCTATCAACTTGATTTTACGTGTTGACATGGCAATAAACTCTTTGAATCTTGAATCTTGAATCTTGAGCCACTGCAGAGCTGCTGCTACAACAAGGATAAAAACAGAGAACAGCTTCTTCATGTGGCGGCTTCAGGACACTTGGGTCAGTAGGACGAGCAGTATGGAGCTATCTGGATGTTTCACAGTGTTTTGGGCCATTCAACAGTGAACTGAACTCTATTGAATTATGAATGATTGATTTTGGGTGAAGTATCCCTTTAAAGTCAGATTTCAATCAGACGTGAAATTGAAGTGAAACACAACTGCAGAGGCAGTATTTATGTCCCTTTGTGCAAGAACCCTTGTACTTCTTTGTTATGTGGGCATGAATAAATATTTCAAATGTGTGTGTGTGTGTGTGTTGATAGCGAGCTGCTGAGTCTTAAGGCAGAGTTATGTAAGAGGCATTAGAGCATTCTGGGTCGGCATGTGAATGATGCCTTTGTGTGAGTGTGTGCAGTGTGTATAGTAGTCTGTGTAGTGTGTAGTGTAGTGTGTAGTGTGTGTAGTGTGTGTGTCCTGTGTCAGCTGACCACCATCAATGAGCCGTAGGAAGCTGCTGTTTCACATTATAAAGATGAAACAGAAAAAGAAAGTAAAAGCTGCTCGTTCAGATCGATGACTGTAATGATTAATGGTTAGCAGAAATATATGAAGTGTGTGTGTGTGTGTGCAGCATCAGATTCTGATCCAGATGAGGTTGCATTCGTTCTGTCGTCACTGAGCTGAGTGACGTCAACACATCTATCTATCTATCTATCTATCTATCTATCTATCTATCTATCTATCTATCTATCTATCTATCTATCTATCTATCTATCTATCTATCTATCTATCTATCTATCTATCTATCTATCTATCTATCTATAAGACGTGTGTCTCTCAAAAAATGAAAAAAGACACAATATGAAGAAGCCTAAATCACATATAGGCTTCTTCTGATCACCACCATCCCAGATTTATCCTCTGATGATAGAATACATTAGACTTAGACTCAGACTTTCTTTATTTGTCATTGCACATAAAAACACGAAAGTGATTTAACGGCAACGAAATGTCGTTGCTAAGGGCCTCCGGACAAAACAGAAATAAATAAGCAGTATTACGTAAATAAATCTATATAAAAATACAAAAAATAAATAAATCTGTAAAATGTGTACAAAAGAGTTGAATAATAGTAATAGCCTAATAATAATGTAATATAATAGTATCAGTGTGAAAAAATGCAATTAAGTTAAAATCATCGTAGCAGCAGGGAGGAGATTCTTGCACACGTCATAAAAAAAATATTGCACTGTAATGGGTGGGGGGGTTATTTTGCATTAAGCAGTCTGATGGCTAGGGGAAAGTAACTTATCGTTATTACTTTAGCAAAAGATTATTGACACGAAACAACCTGGCTAAAGAAAGCTCCTCCTGTTACAGCTGTAAAACACCAGACCTGCAATTATATCTGAACCACTGGGAACATAAAAAACATAAACAGTAAACTGGCAAAAACCATGAGATTATTGAACATTTTGATTGTAGTGTTTATCAGACCTCAGTGTGTGTGTGTGTGTTGCTCTGTTTGGTTTAGTTATTGATCATTCTGTTCTTATCTCATCAGGTTTTTCATTGATCTCTGAATCTTTGTCTCCATTGAGGAACACTGACTAAAGTTTGTATGTGGCGGCCATCTGTAACACGTTGCCGCCCCCTGCTGGTCGACCCCGTACATCCTCCCATCAGAAACCTCATGCTAAATGTAACTGTTCCTTCATTTGGACGTCACTGTATGGAGATATTGATTCTGTCTCAACAATAAGATCAATGCAACTATCTTTTAAAATTATACACAGGATATACCCAACAACAAAACATTAGAAAGGTTGAAGATTAACATTAATACTCCTGTAGTTTTTGTGATATGTCGAAACTATTACTAGGCTACTCATAGAATTAATTAATATTTTTCATTAATTTTTTTATTTATATTTTTTTCAACTCTTTGTGAATATTATTTTTATGACTATATTACCCCTGTCTAAACAGTTTTGTTCTGTATAAAGAATAAAGAAGGAATGTCAACACACGTGGGGCAGTGGAGAGACAAGAGACACTTGTGTGCTACAACAGGAAGTTGGCAGGATGAGATGAGTCAAGAGGAACAGTAAAGAAGGAAACAAACATATGAGGGTGGTAGGACACACCGGGTTAAACAAGACACATTCATCCATCAGGTCTTTGTGACGACTGTTCAGTAGAAGAACAAGTTATTCTCCTCTGCAGTGAGAGACGGTCTGAAGAGTAGAGTTATACCACTGGGTTGGGAAACTTCTTCAGTTTATGAAAGACAGAGGGTTGGATAGAATAATTTATTTATTATTATTATTATTATTAGTAGTAGTATTATTATTATGGGAACAGGTGACTCTGGTTCACACTCCAACACAGTAGGTGGCGGTAATGCGCCAGGTGCCACCGACATAAATGCCAAAGAGGAGCTACGTCACATCCTGCGGAGTTACGTCACATCCGGTGCTGAGCTCAGCCAGAGCCAGTCTACAGCTACAGCATGGTCTGGTCTAGGTCTCTGGTCCTGGTCTCTGGTCCTGGTCTCTGGTCCTGGTCTCTGGTCCTGGTCTACAGGTCTACAGGTCTAACAGGTCTACAGCAGCAGGTGAGTCGGTGTTTGAACAGAATCTGTTTCCATCGGTTTCACTCTTTAATCTTTAAACTGCGTTGAATCCAGACCGGAAGTCACAGCCACACGTTGTTTTACTGTTGAGAAGAGTTCTAGTTTCAGACACTTTAGTTAGTTAGTTAGTTGAACATTAAACCTGTTATTAATAAAGTTCCGTCTCATCTCCAGACAGAAGACTGACGTCATCATGATGAACACGAGCAGGTAAAACACGTTCAGTTGTTTCAGCCACATGATGCTACATGCTACATGCTACCACGTGTGTGTGTGTGTGTGTGTGTGTGTGTGTGTGTGGGGGGGGGGGGGGGTATCGTGGGGGGTATATATAAGTGTGTGTATGTCTCAGTGTGTGTATGTATATATGTATATGTATAGGTCTGTGTGTGTATGTGTGTATATATGTATGTGTGTGCAGACCGTCCAGAGGCCTGTCCTACTGTGGGACATGCTACATGCTACCACGTGTGTGTAGGTGGGGGTGGGGTGGGGGGTGTATGTGTGTGTACATGCAGACCGTCCAGCGAGGCCTGTCCTGCTGTGGCCTCGTCCTCTCCTGTCGTGTCTGCTACAGAGACTTGGGGCTGTTTGAGGCTCTGCTGTTGTTACTGCTCAGCAGAGTTATAGGTAAACCCCACACACTGATCAATACTGATCAGGTATTGATCGTTATCTGATGGATGTGTGTGTGTGAAGTCTGTTACACACGCACACAAGTAATTGAAGTAGTTACTGAGGAACTATTACTTCATCGTTAGTTACCCTCTCTGTTCCCTAAAGTGAGACATAACTACACACATTGTGTACCTTAGTTCCTCAGTAACTACTCTAACTGTGTGTACCTTGCTGTTAAGTTAGTGTTGTGTAATGTTGTGTAGTAACATGTAGTGTTGTGTTGTTGTGTTGCAGGACTGACGGAGCGGCTGCAGCTCCAGACTGACGTCTCCTCACCAGTCGACTAAACTCTGAACTGTGTCGTCCTGCAGCGGAGACACGGCCCTGAAGGTGCTTAGGTGTGTATGTGTGTGTGTCTGTGTGTATATGTGTATATAGTGTGTGTACATGCAGACCGTCCAGCGAGGCCTGTCCTGCTGTGGCCTCGTCCTCTCCTGTCGTGTCTGCTACAGAGACCTGGGGCTGTTTGAGGCTCTGCTGTTGTTACTGCTCAGCAGAGTTATAGGTAAACCCCACACACTGATCAATACTGATCATTGATCACTCTGATCAGTCAGTACGTTTACATGGCCTTAATCCGACTACAACTGGGCGACTGAAGTTCATGTACAAACGTGTTAGTCTGTCTAATATCAGAGTCCTTATCAGACTGAGACCCAGATGATCTGATCAGAGATCAGTTTCCTTCAGCGTCTTCACCCTGATCAGAGTTAAACTGGACGATGTGTCAGTGTGTTAACGCTCCACAACAGGAGAGACGACACAAAGTGGATCAGAGGAAATAAAGTAGTGAGTGTGTTTGACCCGGTTCAACCGGTGGAGCGACCGGGCTGCTCCTCTTTCAGCCTGAAACCAGAGCGGACCGCGTCCAGGCAGGAACTGAAGCTGAGAACAAGTTATTCAACAGGAAGGAGTTCATATGAACCTGATGACACGTCGCCCCCTGGTGGTGAGGAGGAGGAGTCAGTAGATTTACTCTGGGACTAGACGCTCACATGGAGCTGAGACTGTAAACGTACTGATTGATCACTGATCACTCTGCTGCTGCTCTGAGGAGGTTGTTGTTGTGTAGTAACATGTAGTGTTGTGTTGTTGTGTTGCAGGACTGACGGAGCGGCTGCAGCTCCAGACTGACGTCTCCTCACCAGTCGACTAAACTCTGAACTGTGTCGTCCTGCAGCGGAGACACGGCCCTGAAGGTGCTTAGGTGTGTATGTGTGTGTATGTATGTATGTGTGTATATATATGTGTATATATATGTATATATATGTATAGGTGTGTGTACGTGCAGACCGTCCAGCGAGGCCTGTCCTGCTGTGGCCTCGTCCTCTCCTGTCGTGTCTGCTACAGAGACCTGGGGCTGTTTGAGGCTCTGCTGTTGTTACTGCTCAGCACAGTTATAGGTAAACCCCACACACTGATCAATACTGATCATTACTGATCATTGATCACTCTGATGGATGTGTGTGTGTGAAGTCTGTTACACACACACACACACACAAGTAAATACACATAATTAGAGTAGTTAATGAGGAACTATTACTTCATCGTTAGTTCAGTTCAGTTCAGTTCAGAAAACTTTATTATCCCCCTAGGGGGCAATTTGTTGTACGGCAGGCAGAGCAACACCAAAACACAAACAAGTCAAATACAAAACAAAAACAAAACAAGTGCATTTCAGTCACAAACAGTAAGACTCCGGGCACCAGTGCCTCGGGGGGGGAAGGGGAGGGCAGGCTCACAGTGACTGATTTATAAAACTAATAGTAGTAGGCACAAAACTATTCTTGAATCTATTCGTCCTTAGCCTAGGTACCATGTACCGGCGGCCAGACGGCAGGAGCCTATAATGGGAGGCCAGCGGGTGAACAGGGTCGGACAGGATCATCTTAGCTTTCCTAGTCGCCCTGGCTCTGTACAAAACAGAGAGCTCCTCCAAGCTTGTCCCTGCAATCCTGCCACACATCCTCACTATGCTACTGAGCCTATTTTTATCTTTAGCAGTGAGGGACCCAAACCAACAGATAAAAGAGAAGGTTAAAATAGACTCGATAAAACAAGAATAAAATATCTTCATAAAAGTGGTGTCTACCTTAAAACTTCTCAGCTTTCGATAAAAATACATACGTTGGTGGGCCTTTGTGCAAATGGCATCAGTGTTCGCCTCAAATGAGAGGTTGCTGTCAATGATAGTGCCCAGGTACTTATACTGTTGAACAGTATAATAGTTAGTAGTTCTGTTCCCTAAAGTAAAGTGAGACATCAAAACTACACACATTGTGTACCTTAGTTCCTCAGTAACTACTCTAACTGTGTGTACCTTGCTGTAAAGTTAGTGTTGTGTAATGTTGTGTAGTAACATGTTGTGTTGTAGGACTGACGGAGCGGCTGCAGCTCCAGACTGACGTCTCCTCACCAGTCGACTAAACTCTGAACTCGGGTGTGTCGTCCTGCAGCGGAGACACGGCCCTGAAGGTGCTTAGGTGTGTATATGTGTGTGTCTGTGTATATATGTGTATATGTGTGTGTGTATATAGTGTGTACGTGCAGACCGTCCAGCGAGGCCTGTCCTGCTGTGGCCTCGTCCTCTCCTGTCGTGTCTGCTACAGAGACCTGGGGCTGTTTGAGGCTCTGCTGTTGTTACTGCTCAGCAGAGTTATAGGTAAACCCCACACACTGATCAATACTGATCAGGTATTGATCATAGTGAACGTATTGATCTCTGATAACTCTGCTGCTGCTCTGTGGGTCTGAAGCTGTTGTCTCTGTCTGTAGATGAGTCTGTTCAGTCTGGTGGACTGACCCCCCCACATGTTGTTTTCTTTACCTGAAGAACTTTAATGGACTGTATCGTTATCATGCTTTTATTTTGTAGAGGAAGCAGGAAGTGGAACCAGATGTTTCTCACCTGGTGGCGTGTGCCCCCCCCCTGCTGGAGAAGAACCGGAAGTAGCAGCTGAAGACCAGAGTTCCTTTGTGTTTATTGTAAAGATGTGAAACATGAAATAAAACTGATCTGAGCTCAGTTTGACGCTGCTGCTTGTTCTCTCATTAGACATTATACATACATACATACATACATGATACATACAGACATACACACTTTATATTTAAATAAAACTGTTAGAAAAGGTTTGTTACTGATCTCTTCAAAATAAAAGTCCTCCTGGTTTCACTACTCAAAAAACTTTACAGTGAAAAATATTCAACAGGAAGAAGAGACGGTTTATGTTGTGTGTCCTATAATTATGTAACTTATTGTGCACTTTCGTGTGTATTTTGATCACACATTTATTTACACACGATCAATCAAGTGACTTGCTTTCCCACCTGTCTTAGTCTGATGAAGTTCTAACCTTTTCTGTTGCTGTGCAGACTTTACTTTTTCCTATCAGAGATTAAAGTAAAAACACGTCAGGTCATTAAAGAGTTAATAGATCTGGAACAGACTCAGTTTTAACATTAACTTAAATTCACGGAGAAATTTGACTTGGAAGTTTTATTTTGAAAGGTATTGTGTTCTACCTGCGGACCGGATGTGACGTAGTCGGTGTTGTTAGTTTCGGTTTGGGGTCGGAGGAGGAGACGCTGAAGTTTTTGTTCCAGTGAAGAAAAGACGAAGAAGAAAGAAGGTGAAACAGCGACGTCACACTCTGTCACAGGTTGTTGTTGTTGTAAACAACTGTTTGTTTACGTTCTGACGTCACTGAGGTAAACATGAGGTCATTGTCACATTTAAGCTGAAGTGTGTGTGTGTGTGTGTTGCCTTCACTGTCCCGTGTCCTCAGGTGGAGAGGAGGAAGTTGTTTCACCAGCTGATAGAGAGGAGGAGGTGAAGCTGCTCTCCTGTCCTCAGTGACCTCTGACCTCTGACCTCAGAGCAGCTGGTGAGTGCTGGATTTTATACCAGTATTGTTTAGTCCAGTTCAGTGGTGGACAATTTACTTGAGTACTGTACATCTGTACAATCCAGAGGATTTGTACTTTACTTGAGTGTTAGATTTATTTGGTACTTATTACTCTTACTTGAATACGTTTCCAAGACAAATATTTTAACCTTTACTGGAATTAATTTCTAGGAAGGCTGAAAAGTACTCGTTACTTTCAGGTCTGCTCTTTTTTTTCTTCTTTTTTCTAAAATCCTATTGGACACAAGCTGTGTTTGTCAAAGAAGGAAACCCTAACCCCTAAAAGCAGCACATCAGTGCAGCTGCTTTCAAAGAGTTAATTCTCAGAAACAAGAGTTAAAAGGTCCTTAAATTCATTTAGGAAAAAATTATAGTAATTCATTGATGTGAAAAATAAGAAATTTACTCTTACTCTTACTTTTACTTAAAGGAGCATTATTGCAAATTACAATTCTTTGTTTCTGCCACTAGATGGGGCTGGTGGCGCAGTGTATCTGAAGTAAACATCCTACATAGCATGCCGTTCAGGAGCGGCCGACTGGCTTGTCTCATAACAAAAAGAAATAATGCATTTGCTCCACATAACACTACACTGTGGGCTATATTTTGTATACATATAGTTATGGCTCCCCTCATCATATTTGGTTTGTTCTTTTTATTGCTGTTACTGCTGTATTTGCGATAATGCTCCTTTAAAGTAAATATAAAAGCAAGTACTTTTTTACTCTTACTCGAGTAACATGTCGACTGAGCTACTTTTACTTGTAACGGAGTAAATTTTGACCAGTAGTATTTGTATTTGTACTCTTACTCAAGTACTGGGGTCGAGTACTCTGTCCATCTCTGGTCCGGTTGAACTGAACCGGTTCGTTCAGGTCGGTGTGAACCGGCCTCAGAGCCTGGACCGGATCAAACCACCGCTCTGGTCTCGGTCCGATATCACATAGACATATATACAGTAATATAACCAACACCTTTATAATAAATATGTTGTGGGAGTTGAAGCTTTTAGCCCGGGTTAACTGGACTCGTGCACCTTTACTGCATGGAAAAAAATGTCCACAGGACTCCGGTGTAAAAAGATGAGAAAGAATGTATTTATTCCTTGTTTTCCAAAAGTATCCAATTACAGGAGTAATCCAAAATCAAAGTTTTCTCATTCAAAAAAGGCACTACGGCTCTGTCCTCACCAAGCCTCAATGCCTCTGTCTTCTTAAAGCCACAGTAACAAAGGTTACAAAAAAACCTTTTTAACTTATCATGAATTAAATCACATGAATTTAACTCATCTTTTGCCTATTTTAATCAGCTTTTTATCCAATCAAATCAATTGTTTATTTACACTCATATGAACTTTACAATATAAACAAACAAAACATGTAGAAGCACACAAAACACACTTTGGCTCCCACATATGTATTTATGCAAATGATATGTTAATATAAATAGTTGTGACTGAAGTGTAAATTGTACGGAGCCTCTGCCCCTGCCGCTGTGCCTGTGTAACCCTGTGTGTCCTGCCCCTGCAGACGTGCCTGTGTAACCCTGTGTGTCCTCCTCAGGTGGTCTGACCTCTGACCTTCTTCTTCTTCTTCATGGATTTCCCGGTGGAGTTCACGCTGAACCTCCGGTTCTTCTCCGAGGAGTCGGAGGTCAGAGAACTGCTGCGGTCCCAGGACCTGGTGACCTCTGACCTCGGCGCGGGCCGCCTGAGGGTCAGCGGGTCGTTCCTCCGCCTCCGAGCGGTGAAGCTGCGTCTGGAGCGGCGAGCGGCTCAGACCGTGGTGGCGGACGGTGATGTGTTCAGGTACGCCGCGCGGCTCCGGAGAGGAGACGTGGACGCCATCATGAGGAGGTCAGAGGTCACGGCGGCGGTGACGCAGGTCGGAGGAGACGCCTCCGTCAGGCTGGAGGGGAGGGGGGCGGAGTCGGCCGCCGCGCAGCTGCAGCGGCTGCTGAGCCGCCTCAGCCAATCACTGCGCACGCAGGAAGTTCCCCTGAAGGACCTGGGCCCTGAAGGCACCGCGCTGCTCCGGACGCTCCGGGGCCAGACGGCGCCGGGCCACGACCCGGTTCTGGTCCAGGACTCGGTTCTGGTCCGTGAGACGCAGGACGGACTGCACCTGGTCGGACCCTCGGCCCAGAGCTACCAGCTGCAGCAGCGGCTCCTGGGGGCGGCGGCCGGCCAATCAGGACGCAGCGGGAGGACGGACGACCAATCAGGACGCAGCGGGAGGACGGACGACCAATCAGCACGCAGCGGGAGGACGGACGACCAATCAGGACGCAGCGGGAGGACGGACGGCCAATCAGGACGCAGCGGGAGGACGGACGGCCAATCAGGACGCAGCGGGAGGACGGACGGCCAATCAGGACGCAGCGGGAGGACGGACGGCCAATCAGGACGCAGCGGGAGGACGGCCCACGGCGGTGCCAGGGGGAGGAGCAGCTCCCTGCCGCCAAACAACCGCTCACACAGGAACAGTGGTGGAGCTGCAAACTCCTCCCCAGCAGGAGGAGCAGCAGGAGCAGGAGGAGCAGGAGGAGCAGCAGGAGCAGGAGGAGGAGGAGGAGGAGGAGCAGTTTCCTCCTGTTGGCGGCCTGCTGCGCGGAGAGCAGCAGGTTCCTTCTCAGCAGAAGGTGGAGGGTCAGGAGCAGCAAGAGGAGCAGCAGGAGGAGCAGCAGGAGCAGGAGGAGCAGCAGGAGGAGCAGCAGGAGGAGGAGCAGGAGCAGCAGGAGGAGCTGGTTCCTCCTGGTGGCGGCCTGCTGGGCTGAGAGCAGCAGGTTCCTCCTCAGCAGAAGGAGGAGGGTCAGGAGCAGCAAGAGGAGCAGGAGCAGCAAGAGGAGCAGGAGTAGGAGCAGCAGGAGGAGGAGGAGGAGCAGGTTCCTCCTCAGCAGAAGGAGGAGGGTCAGGAGCAGCAAGAGGAGCAGGAGTAGGAGCAGCAGGAGGAGGAGGAGGAGCAGGTTCCTCCTTAGCAGTAGCAGGAGCAGCAGGAGCAGCAAGAGGAGCAGGTTCCTCCTTAGCAGTAGCAGTAGCAGGAGCAGCAGGAGCAGCAAGAGGAGCAGGTTCCTGCTGGTGGCGGCCTGCTGAGCGGAGAGCAGCAGGTTCCTCCTCAGCAGAAGGAGGAGCAGCAAGAGGAGCAGGAAGAGGAGGAGGAGGAGGAGCAGCAGGTTCCTCCTTAGCAGTAGCAGGAGCAGCAGGAGGAGCAGGAGGAGGAGCAGCAGCAGAAGGAGCTGGCTCCTCCTGGTGGCGGCTTGCTGGGCTGAGAGCAGCAGCTTCAGCTCTGTGGGGGAGAATTAGTCTGAACAGGAAGTGAACGACGTCCAATCAGGAAACAGAACGATGACGTCACTCGGACAAACTGTGATGAGCTTCAAGACAAAGAATCAAAAATAAACTTTATCATCATCAGAGCGTTGAAGCTGTTTGATATTTAATCACTTTATCGATCATTGATTATTGATGAGCTGTTTGCTCTGGTTGATCATCAGTGATGATGTCGCTCTATGACACAGAACACTCCAGACTCTTCATCACTGAGTTCAGGTATCTGATTATTGATTATTGGGACACTGGGACTGTTTTTATTTCCTGTGTGAACATGTGAACCTGCTGATGTTGGAGGAGGAGGAGGAAGAGGAGAAGAGGCCTGTGAGAGATGAAGGGATTCAAGTTCTAATATGAAAACTGTAAACTCATGTACAGGTGAGTTACAGGTGTATTTAACAAATCAATAAAAAAAACTAAAAATCTTACTAAGAATACTTGTCTTATTTCTAGTCAAAATGTCATTTCAAAAATAGACTTTTGCACAGAGTTTGGGCTACTTCGTCTGATAGATGAGTAATTACACAAATGTTAAGAACCATAGTGGACTCAAATTAAATTTTCTTTTCTGTACAGCTTTAAAATAAGACTCATCACATTAAAAAGTAGCTCGTTTTTAGACACTTTTTTACTTTTTTCAAGCATATTTTCATTTGAAATAAGAAGAAAAATCTGATAGTGGAGCAAGTTTTTCTTTCTTATTACAAGCACAAAGAACTTGCTTTCACTGGCAGATTTTTCTAATTATTTCAAGTGAAAATTTGTTTGAAACAAGTGAAAATGATCTAAAAACAAGTAAATTTTTAGGTGACGAGTCTTATTTTAAGTGGAAAGAGATTGGTTTTGACTAGAAATGAGACATTTTGACTAGAAATAAGACAAATATTCTTGGAAAGATTTTGAGTTTTTGCAGTGCAGGCTTCTTGTCTCTGTTGTGTCTCTGCAGACGAGGACACACGGAGTCGTGTCCATCAGAGACTCGTTCAGACTCCAGCAGCTTTGTGTTTCTCAGTTGGACGATGAAGCCGATTGGCTGAAGATGAGTCAGAGGAGGAGGATGTGACACAGGAAACCTGAGCTGAGGCGATACGGTTCTTTGTTATCAAACCACCCAGTGTCAGTGAACGCATCACCAGCCTCAGTCAAACGGGTGAACAGGTGGAACTCGGTCAAAACAGATAATAACATCAACACAAACACAGAAACAAATAAATGTGGGTGTGAAGCTCCACCAGGAAGTGACGTAGGAGATGATATCTATCTACCAGATTACAGTGTGAGAATATGAAGACAGTTAAATATCACTTTGATTTTTGTCTCTTTCTCTCAGAATAACAGGTTTAACATTGTCCATCTTTTCATACTGCTGGGTAAATCCCAACATAAAGTTAAAATGTCCATATATAATATTGAAACTAACAGAAAATGCTCATCAGCTCTTCAGTTTTACTAAAATTACATTAAGTGAAGTTGTCTGTCACATTATTATTTATCTCTTTCCTTTTTTCAAAATGTAATTCTATTTTTTTTTATTTTTTTTATCACTCCTACATTACTTATTTATTTTAATAATTTGACCATGTTTGTCTTTATGCCTCCTCTGTTATCAGTTTATGCCTTATGTCTTGGAATGTCTTTTATCTGTTCCTACACTCTTTATGCTGTTGTTGAATGATTAGCCTGATAAAATGTATAAAAATAATTTTAAAAAGTGTGAGGAAATGAAACGTGTCGACATCCCATCAGTCACTGAACAGCTGCTCAAACAGCTATAGCGGACGGCTAATAACGGTTAGCAGTGAGCTGAACCTGCAGATGAGTCAACTGTGGTTGCCACGGGAACAAAATGTTGAGCTGTGGTTGCTACGGCAGCAGGGTGTTTAGGTGAAAACAGCGACCTGCTTCCTGAGCTGCAGCGGTTCCTCTGTTGTATGAGGTGTCACCGGTGGCTCCTCAGCACAGGAAACTTCCTGGTTTCAGGGAAGAAGTCGCCTGATCGTTATCACACTCTGTTCCCTGTTGTTCCCTATTGTTCCCTGCTCTGTTCCCTGTTGTTCCCTATTGTTCCCTGCTGTGTTCCCTCCCTGTTGTGTTCCCTGTTCCCTGCTCTATTCCCTGTTCTGTTCCCTGTTGTGTTCCCTGCTCTGTTCCCTGCTGTGTTCCCTGTTGTGTTCCCTGCTTTGTCCCCTGCTGTGTTCCCTGCTCTGTTCCCTGTTGTGTTCCCTACTGTTTCCCTGCTCTGTTCCCTGTTGTGTTCCCTTCTCTGTTCCCTGTTGTGTTCCCTGCTCTGTTCCCTTCTGTGTTCCCTGCTCTGTTCCCTTTTGTGTTCCCTGTTGTTCCCTACTGTTTCCCTGCTCTGTTCCCTGCTCTGTTCCCTGTTGTATTCCCTGTTGTGTTCCCTGTTGTGTTCCCTGTTCTGTACCCTGCTCTGTTCCCTTCTCTGTTCCCCGTTGTGTTCCCTGCTGTGTTCCCTGCTGTGTTCCCTACTGTTTCCCCGTTGTGTTCCCTGCTCTGTTCCCTGTGTGTGATGGTGAGCTGCTCTGTGAAGCTGCAGCTCCGAGCTGAGAGAGAAGGGAAACCCTCAGTGACACGATGTGCTGCTGGTGCCAAGTTAAGAAAGGAAATGCCACGATCCGTCCCAGGAGATCGAGGCTGGTTTCAGGGTTTCAGGGTGAGCTGCTCCGATCTGGCTCCGGGTCGGCTGTGGGTTCCTGAGTCTGGGAAGAAAAGTTCTTCAGACTTCACACAGTCGGAGCTGCAGAGTTGAACAGCTGCAGAGCTGCAGAGCTGCAGAGTGGAACAGCTTCAGAGATGTACAGCTGCAGAGCTGCAGAGTGGAACAGCTGCAGAGTTGAACAGCTTCAGAGCTGCAGAGTTGAACAGCTTTAGAGATGCAGAGCTGCAGAGTCGAACAGCTTCAGAGCTTCAGAGCTGCAGAGTGGGACAGCTTCACAGATGTACAGCTGCAGAACTTCAGAGCTGCAGAGTCAAACAGCTTTAGAGATGCAGAGTTGCAGAGTTGAACAGCTGCAGAGCTGCAGAGTTGCAGAGTTGAACAGCTGCAGAGCTGCAGAGCTGCAGAGTGGAACAGCTTCAGAGATGTACAGCTGCAGAGCTGCAGAGTGGAACAGCTGCAGAGTTGAACAGCTTCAGAGCTGCAGAGTCGAACAGCTGCAGAACTTCAGAGCTGCAGAGTCAAACAGCTTTAGAGATGCAGAGTTGCAGAGTTGAACAGCTTCAGAGCTTCAGAGCTGCAGAGTCAAACAGCTTCAGAGCTTCAGAGTTGCAGAGTTGCAGAGCTGCAGTCAAACAGCTTTAGAGCTTCAGAGCTGCAGAGTTGCATCACTGCGTGTGTGTGTGTGCGTGTTGTTAGTGTGTGTGTGTGCGTGTCAGGAAGAAGGCGACAGCAGAGGATGCAGAAGTGCAGTGTGTTAGTAAAGATAGCCTCCTGCTCTTTATATAGGTTAGCGTGTGGGTGCGGGCGGCTGACAGGATGACGTGCTGCAGCTTGTCGACCGCGGTTCTGTGTGACTTGACTGAGCAGCGCTGAAGGCTCCGCCCACGGCCCCACGGCCACGCCCACTCAGGACCATTCTGTACTTTCTTCCTCCTTGTGCCGCTCTCTGTTCCTGTCTCTGTCGTGTCTCTCGCTGTCTGTCTGAGCTGCCGGCGGGTGGAGGCTGATTCTCTCTCTCTCTCCGTCATGGCCGAGCTGGAGGGTCTGGAGTTTGGGAAGTCGGACTTTGTTCTTCTGGACGAGGTGACGATGGAGCAGTTCATGGAGAACCTGAAGCTGAGGTGAGAGAGGGAAGGAGGGGAGGGGAGGGAGGGAGATGGACAGAGGACACTTCATTCTCCTGATGGACAAAAGACGTCTTCATGTTGTGTCCTCAGGTCTTTGTTGAGTTGTTGTTATAAAGTTAAAGTGAAGAGGCTGTAGAAGTTCTGAGGACAGAGGAGAGATGTTCATGAGCTGGAGACAGAGACAGAGAAACAGAGACAAACACGAGGCCTCGGGCTCAGACATGAACCTGGTCTGATTCCACATGTGGAGCAGCTGAGTCCTCTGAGTCTGAGTCCTCTGAGTCCGAGTCCTCTGAGTCTGAATCCTCTGAGTCCTCTGAGTCCTCTGAGTCCGAGTCCTCTGAGTCCTCTGAGTCCTCTGAGTCTGAGTCCTGAGTTAGTTAGTTTAGTTTAGTTACCTTTATTTAAACGCGTTAGTACACTGAGGCAAGCCTCATTTACAGTGCAGACGAGAGTACAGAGCAAAACAAACAAAACAGAACAGATATACACAATAAAATACAGTAAAGGACAGTAGACATCAGAGGAAACAATTACAAATGGAAGACAGGGAATTATTAATTAATAATTTGAAGTGATTGAATGGGACAGTCTTCTGAGTCTGAGTCTTCTGAGTCTGAGTCTGAGTCTGTGTCTGCAGCTCCACACACATGTTTTATTTCTGTCCAGTCTCACTTCCTCAGCATCGTCTCCAAGGCATCGAGTCCTCAGGTCCAGGAGACAGAGAGACAGAGAGACAGAGAGACAGACATGTCAGTTCATATTGTGTATAACTCTCTAGGCAAGGCAATTTTACCCTCACATCGACTGAGGAAAAACTCCATGGAAAACCCTTTTAACAGGGAAAAATCGGAGAAACCTTCTTTTTTACTTCTTTCAAGCAGATTTTCACTTGAAATAAGTAGAAAAATCTGATAGTGGATAAAGTTTTTCTTTCTTATTACAAGCCTTCCTTATTACTGGCAGATTTTTCTACTTCGCTACTCTAGTTTGTTTGAAACAAGTGAAAATGATCTAAAAACAAGTTCATTTTTAGGTGATGAGTCTTATTTTAAGTGGGAAGAGATTAGTTTTGACTAGAAATGATACATTTTGACAAGAAATCCAACAAATATTCTTGGAAAGATTTCTGAGGAAAAACTCCATGGAAAACCCTTTTAACAGGGAAAAATCGGAGAAACCTCAGGGTGAGCAACAGAGGAGGGATCCCTCCCCTCACCCAGGACGGACAGATGTGCAATAGATGTTGTTACGGACAAGAAAACAGTTTATAGTTTATGTCACAGAATGTGCGAAATATGGAAATGTTAGCAGTCTAGCACTCTACCATTGGACTCTGTCTCTGTGTCTCTGCCTGCCTGTCTGTCCTCAGCCGTTGGCCAACACTGTTGCAGCTACAGTTTCATCACAGGCCTGATCAGACTTGTCTCTCTCTCTCTCTCTCTCTCTCTTCTCTTTCTGTTCCGATGACCCCTTCACTGTCTGCTGGTTATTTCTACACTTCTGTTGAAAGAGGGAAAAAAAACGTACTGTATGCACACACAGCACCGGTGATGAATGCTGCCAAAAGATTTACTGAGAGAAGGACAATGTTTCTGTTTTGAGACTGAAACCTTGACTTTCTCTCATTCAGTTTTTTGGGACCATTCACCACCGGTCTGCGTATGTTTGTGCACCGTTCTACCCATTATTTCTACACTCACCACAGAGTGACAGCAGAGTCAGTTACATTGCAAAAACTCAAAATCTTTCCAAGAATATGTGTCTTCTTTCTTGTCAAAATGTCTCATTTATAGTCAAAACAATCCCTTTCCACTTAAAATAAGAATCATCACCTAAAAGTTTACTTGTTTTTAGATAATTTTCACTTGTTTAAAACAAATTTTTACTTGAAATAAGTAGAAAAATCTGCCAGTGAAAGGAGGTTTTTTGAGCTTGTAATAAGGAAGAAAAACTTGCTCCACTATCAGATTATTTTAAGTGAAAATCTTCTTGAAAGAAGTACAAAGTGTCTAAAAACAAGCTACTTTTTAATGTGATGAGTCTTATTTTAAGTAGAATGAGATTTATTTTGACTAGAAATTACATGTTGACTAAAAATAAGACAAATATTCTTGGTAAGATATTTGATTTTTTGCAGTGTAGTCATTAGTCTGAGTATGTTTTTATGGTGACAGGTGAACTCGGCCTCACGCTGCTCTGTGGCGTTTATGAGCAGGAAGGAACCGGGTGACTTCTGTATTCGGCCTCAGAGGAAACCTCAGCTCCACCTCCGTGTTTCTGCTCTCAGCTGTCAGTCAACCACCTGAAACTGGTGTTTCTGACCAACACAACACGCAGCGGCTTCATAGTGAAACTTCCCAGCGCTGCTCTCAGGCTATAAATGACCGACTGTGTGTAAGACGA
Organism: Trachurus trachurus; assembly: GCF_905171665.1. Classification (NCBI taxonomy): domain Eukaryota; kingdom Metazoa; phylum Chordata; class Actinopteri; order Carangiformes; family Carangidae; genus Trachurus; species Trachurus trachurus. The sequence continues at coordinate 5,041,370 of NC_139904.1, forward strand.
AGAAGGAAGTGTAGAAAGGTTCACAGTGTGTATGAGCAGCGTTTCATTTATCTGACTGCAGTGTTAGAGAAACCTTAATGAGACATAATGACCTGGAGGTGGATGTTGTTAACAGACTGACTGGCTGGTTTAATGCACCTCACTGTCTGACTGTGACAGGTACAATGCAAAAACTAAAATATTACCTTGAATATTTGTCTCATTTCCAGTCAAAAATGTCATTTCTAGTCAAAACAAATCTCATTCTACTTAAAATAAGACTTCACATAGAAAGTAGCTTGTTTTTAGACACTTTTTTACTTCTTTCAAGCATATTTTCACTTAAATTAAGTAGAAAAATCTGACAGTGGATCAATTTTTTCTTTCTTATTACAAACAAAAACTTTCTTTCACTGGCAGATTTTTCTACTCATTTCAAGTGAAAATTAGTTTGAAACAAGTGAAAATGATCTAAAAACAAGTTCATTTTCAGGTGATGAGTCTTATTTTAAGTGTAAAGAGTTTAGTTTTGACTAGAAATGAGACATTTTGACAAGAAATAAGACAAATATTCTTGGAAAGATTTTGAGTTTTTGCAGTGTACTGATGGATTATTATCGTTAGCCTCAGTTTTAATTAACAACAGCTTCTCCAGCTTTAGCCTGAAGCTACAGTTCAGCTAAATGAATAACTGAAGTTAGCGTTTAGTTTTCCAGTGTTAGCTCGTCACTTCATCACCAGTGTGAAATGTCACTTATGATGTAACAGAGCAGAAACGGATGAGTCATGACACTGAGCTGTAAACTCACATCAACCCCCCCACCCCCCCCACCCGCTCCAAATGTCTGTTAATGTGTTAAACGGTTCATCAAGTGGAAGATGAAATGATCCCAAAAGACATAAAGTTACAGATGTTTACATTTTAAACTATATCGTTTTGCTTTTATTACTTTTATCTTTTACATTTTTATTTCATTCCATTAGTTTGTTCCAGATTTAAAGGAGCAGGATGAAGAGAACTTATAACACCTGCTCCTTTCTTAAAAAACAAACACTAACATCAGATGAAATACCATAATAATGAACTGGTTACAGCCAACAATATACTAATCAAAAAAATCCATAACTGTTCTTTTTTATTACATGTTACTTTTTATATAATTTCCCCCTCTTTTTTTTTGCTTATACAATATTTTTTTGCTTATATTCTCTTGAACTGAAAAATATTTCCTTATTCGACTGTTGATAAGGAATTCCATATTATTTTAACAGCCGCCACAATTTGGTGCTTGAAAATAAATTTGTCTTCTGTGAAACTGATACAAATAAATGTTCATGTTCAAACTACAGAAAAGGAAAAGGATCGATCCCAGTGTGTAAATAGTAAATATCTTGTCTGATACCTTGGTCAAAGTTTCTCATTCTTTTGCTGCTGCTGCTTTGTTTCCCTTTTTCACTCTGAAGCTGTAGAAAACTAAAATAATACACTGATATTGATGAAACTATTGAAAAAGAGTGTTTCGTGTTTAACTTTAAGTCTTTTGGAGATCATTTCATCTTCCACTGGATGAACTGTTTAACACATTAACAGACCTGGGGGGGGGGACAAACCTTGGAGGTGAAGTTGCCCCCCCCCCCCAGGAGGTTACACAAGGCAGTGACGCCCTTTGAACCACAAGTTTCACTTCCTGCTTTCAGAGAACAGCCTTGTGTCACTTCCTGCCAGAGACACGATGAGGTGACGATCTTTATAGAACTCAAGTCTTGAGGTTTTTCATGGGTGGTGTGAAACTGTCAGAGGAAACTGCTGTTTGTTCGCTGTTGGAGGAGCGCACACAGGTGGAAGACATCAAATATATTACATCATATATCATACAGTATAGGCAAGGCAAGGCAAGGCATCTTTATTTATATAGCGCATTTCATACCAAGGCAAATGTGCTTTACATAAAGACAAAACATTAAAAAAAGAAGCATAAAACAGAATAAAAACAAACAAAACACTAAAAACAGAGTTAAAAGCAAAAGCAAATAAAAGTAAAAGAAAAGAAAATAGATAAAGTTTGAAGTTCTTAAGAGAGCTCAGCTACTATGCTATATGCTATATCATATACGGTGCTGTGAAAAAGTATTTGCCTCTTTCCTGATTAGGTTTTTACATATTTGTCACACTTCAATGTTTACGACCCTCAAACTAATTTGGATATTAGACAAAGACAAAGAGACCCAAGTAAATATAAAATGCAGTTTTTAAATGATGATTTCAATTATTAAGGGAACAAATCTATCCAAACCCACCTGGCCCTGTGTGAAGACGTAACTGTTAAATCATGAACTAACTGTGATGAACCTCATTTTCTTGAAAGCTGAGTTCAAGTTAACTGTCCACACCCAGACCTGACCACTGTCAGAGCTGTTGGATCAAGAAACCACTTCAATAGAAGCTGTTGGAGGCCGAGAGACTTAAAAAAAAAAACATTTCATGATGAAAATCTAAAGAAAGATAAAAAAAAAAACTAAATCATTGACTCCTTTCAGTCATGAAAGAGTTACAGAGACATTTCTAGAGCTCTGGGACTCCAGTGAACCACAGTGAAAATGAAAAAATCATCATTTAAAAACTGCTTTTTATATTTACTTGGGTTATCTTTGTTATCTATGTCTTTAACATTAAAATTTGTTTGACGATTGTAAACAATGAAGTGTGACAAACAGTGTGTGAAATACTGGAGGGTGGGATTATCCCCTGAAAAATAAAAGGCGATGGTACAAGATGAGACAGCAGCCGACAGATATGACGTATACAGTCACGTTTATGGGCGACAAAGTCACTGTTAACAAAATCAACATCTCTGTTGCTTCAAATTAAAGTTTGTGAGGTGTGTGATTGGAGCGGCTGCTGACAGATGTGCAGCTGACAGGGACCTGACCCCGGCCCCTCGTTCACGTCCTGACGTCTCTTGGACATATAACGACATAAACCTCTGTATATTCTGTGTTTTTCCTCTCTTCAACCGTCTCGTTTCAGTTTTTGCCGGTCGGCAACGTTGAATCTGGTTCTCACCTGTTTCTGTCTCGTTGCTCACTCACTCTCGATCCGCACATGAAAAATAAAAACTAGTGAGGAAGAAATACAGACGCATGAAATTGAAATAATGTAGTTACAGTATTTCAATTTCATGTTTGCTGTGGTCACAAGGAGTTATTATAACTCCTTGTGACCACAGCTGGTCACCAGTTTGTCGCGCCTCACCTGTCAACGTCTCCATACGGGCTTCTTTTATTTATTTAATTATAAGAAACTAAGAAACGAGAATTAACGCTCGTGAGTCCAGCTGCGTCGGGTCCAGGCTTCAACATCTGGACCTGACCAGATTGAGAACTCTGGCACGAACGAAGAAGCAGCTTAGAAACGGTGTAAACGGGCGATCGGCGGCTAATAGTGGTTTTTACATTCACCAGAACTTGCAGAAAATAGAAATAGAACTTGCTTTTAAATGAAACCGGCTTTTATTTGCTCAAACCTGAAGCCAGACCAGATTGAGACTTACTCTGCGGTATTGCGCAACAATATTGACGGGTATTTCACACACTGGTGACAATTTTTTGTATTTATTTATTTATTTTTTGCATTGTTTGATGTGATATTTTATTTGATGTTTGTTTGGTGTTATACTGTGTTTATATTTTGTAATGTTTCTTTGTCACGAGGAACAACACTGCAAAAACTCAAAATCTTACCCAGAATATTTGTCTTATTTCTAGTCAAAACAAATCTCATTATACTTAAAATAAGACTCATCACATAAAAAGTAGCTTGTTTTTAGACACTTTTTACTTTTCTCAAGCAGATTTTCACTTGAAATAAGTAGAAAAATCTGATAGTGGAGCAAGTTTTTCTTTCCTATTACAAGCACAGAAAACTTGCTTTCACTGGCAGATTTTTCTACTTATTTCAAGTGAAAATTTGTTTGAAACAAATGAAAATTATCTCAAAACAAGTTAATTTTTAGGTGATGAGTCTTATTTTAATTGGAAAGCGATTAGTTTTGACTAGAAATGAGACATTTTGACAAGAAATAAGACAAATATTCTTGGAAAGATTTAGAGTTTTTGCAGTGAAGTGTCTTGGACGCAAGACGCAAAATTTCAGAAGTGATTCTGACAATAAAAGTGCTCAACTCAACTCAAATATGTAAAAAACGAAGAATTCAGGAGGGTGGGGGGAATCCTTTTCCACGGCTCTGTGATCTGATACCGAGAGAGCAGGTGTGACCCGTGCTGCCGTGTGATTGGTCGACAGGTTTGAGAAGGGGCGGATCTACACCTACATCGGGGAGGTGGTGGTGTCGGTGAACCCGTACAGACAGATGGACATCTACGGTAAAGACAACATCGACGCCTACAGAGGCCGCGAGCTCTACGAGAACCCGCCGCACCTGTACGCCGTGTCCGACGCCGCCTACAAGGCCATGAAGCGGCGCGCCAAGGACACCTGCATCGTCATCTCAGGTGGGACAGGAAGTCACATGGTCAAACATCTCAAACACAACAACACACGATAAATTTCTCATTATCTACTCACCCTCATGTCAACTAAGAGCTGTGAGAATTTTCAGAGTCCTCCGTCCCTTCTCTGAGTTACGGGGGGGTCCGTGCAGCAGTATTTGTCCATATAATGGTTGTCAATGGATATCAACTTTCTTCGTCCAAAAAGACACACCAAAAAACATCCAAATACCTCCATACTGCTCGTCTGTAATGTCCCTCTTGTATTGAAGCCCCGACATGAGAAACTGTTCCGAAAAAAATTAAATAAGTCTATAGTTTAAGCTTGTTTTGTAGTGGAAGCTCCCAGTGTCTCAGTTCACTGCTCTTCCTGTGTCAGTGCAAATCTCACGTGATTTGCACTGACCGGCGGAACAATTTCTCATGTCGGGGCTTCAATACAAGAGGGACATTACAGACGAGCACTATGGAGGTATTTGGATGTTTTTTGGTGTGTCTTTTTGGACGAAGAAAGTTGGTATCCATTGACAACCATTATATGGACAGATACTGCTGTACATTCACCACGCTATGAGATAATAACAGAACGTTACCAGACAGAGTTTTTAGAGGGAAATACAGAGACTGATGATGAAAAACTGTCCCTGAAGGCAACGTGCATCAGTGGTTTTGCATGAATTTCCCTCTAAAACAACTCTGTCTGGTAACGTTCTGTTATTATCTCATAGCTTGGTGAATGTGCAGGTCACAACTTGTCCACCAGAGCGTTGTGGAGTTGTTGGATTGTGTATTTGATGAGTTTGATGAGGGAAACCAAGAAATCCCATAATGAGTCTCCGTAGCGTAGCTCTGACAAGCTCACGGCTCTGCTCCGCCGTTCTAAAAATAGCTTGCACCGACAATTAAAGGTAACGAACCTACTGCTATGACTATAGGGATTATGGCAATGGGCCAATTTGACAAAATGTTGAACTATCCCTTTAAGTTGATGAGTGTTTTCAGTGTTGGAGCGTGAACATTATGGTTTTCTCTCTCCTCTCCTCTGCTGAGTGACAAAGAGAGGAGATAATATCATCTTTAAATCAGACTTCTGGGGCTGAGAGAGGAAGAAACACAGAAACAAACTGTACAAAACAAGGTTCAACGGTAGAAAAGAACTCTTCTCCACAGCCTGAATGTGTCAGTGTTTGATGTGATAACCAGTGATGGCAATAACGGCGTTAAAATAAACGGCGTTACTAACGGCGTTATCTTTTTCAGTAACGAGTAATCTAACTAATTACTATTTCCACCGTTACAACGTCGTTACCGACAATTAAATGAGGCGCGTTACAAACTACTCAGTGAAGCCGTTGTCCTCCGACTTGGCTCATCTCAGCCACAGAAGCTGCTAAACTGTTGTTGTTTTTTCCTCCTCTCCTTTGGTGAGGGGAGGGGGGAGGAGGGAGGGACGAGACAACCGCATAAGTGATGATGATTGGTTGAGGCAGAGTAAGGTTTCATGCTAAGCCAATCAGAGGCAGTGTTCAGTTTGTACACAAACCACACACGCACGCAGTTTAGCCTCACACACACAGACTAGCAGAGGGAAGCTGCCGAGATCGGAGGGAAAGTGGAAACAGACACTACTTTAATCTCCCTGAGGTAAAAGACAAGAACATGTGAGGTGTAGCTACATTATGTCCCGGAGCGAAGTGTTTGTCCTGAGCTTCTGCTCACCTGACTCTGTGCAGCTTCTTCATTAAATCCAAACAGTCCGACACAGCGACGCACTGCTCCTCTTTGACTCTAAAGTCTCTGTAGCTCATCAGCTGGAACTCTTCCAGAGCAGCTACAGCAGCGTTGTGACCTCAACCATGGTTGGTGAGAGCAGAAATGTTGTTGTTGTAGTGAAAATGGGCGGGCTCGTGAAGACGCGAATTTAAACAAAGTCAAAACGAGCGATAAATCGCATTTCTCGCGTATCTCGCGTTTGGTCGCGCGTATAAACTCGAGCGAAAAAAAAGCGTTCCTCGTGTTTGGTGGGAAGCCCCTCGTGGGTCTTCCCACCAAACACGATGAAAAGGACGAAGACGCGAAGGTCCCGTCGCCATAAAAGAATCGGGTGTAGCGTCGCAAAAAAAAAAAAGTCGCGTCTACCGCGTCTCGCGCCTAATCGCGTCTCGCGCCTAATCGCGTCTTTGCGTCACGGCCTTTTACACCGCGGACGTAACGAATAAACGGTGACGGTGTGAACGAACAACATAGAACAGGACCAGACGTGGCGTTGTTTCCTCTTTTCACCTACAGCTCCACTCTCCCTTACTTACACTAACTACTGTTATTGTTGAGGCCAGATAATTGTGGGATTTGTAGTTATCTCTAATTATTTATTTCACTAGTAATCTGTGTATTTAAGCGCGATAACGTACAGGATGGATTTCAGTCATCTTATTAGTGAAACTCATCAACACACCCGATGCATTGATGCCATCAAACGTATCTGCAACAGTGAAGCAGCTGCTCATCACAGGTGTTGTTGTTGTTGTTGCAGGTGAAAGTGGAGCAGGAAAGACCGAGGCCAGTAAATACATCATGCAGTACATCGCAGCTATAACCAACCCCAGCCAGAGGGCCGAGGTGGAGAGGTGAGGAGGGATAGGGGGGTGATACCAGCTACTGAACTGAAATAAAAAATAAAAAAAACTGAAAAACTCAATAAAAGTAAAAACTATTGAACATTTTAACACTCGGATAACCTTCTTCAGCGTGAAGAACGTGCTGCTCAAGTCCAACTGCGTCCTCGAGGCCTTCGGCAACGCCAAGACCAACCGCAACGACAACTCCAGCCGCTTCGGCAAATACATGGACATCAACTTCAACTTCAACGGAGACCCGACGGGAGGACACATCAACAACTACCTGCTGGAGAAGGTGTGTGTCTGTCTTATTTTATTTTATTTCATTTGTAGTTATTTATTTATCTTTAGTCTTTTTAGTCTTATAGCCTATTTATTGTATAATTTGAGTTATTTTTATCATGTCCTTATGATAACTTTTAGTTCATTTTATTTATTTGGTTTTATCCAGTCCCTGGTGTTTCCTCACGGCAAATTGTTGAGAGTAAGAGAGTGCTTCAGTTGATTCAGTTGATTCAGTTGTCTTCTTTTAAGATCTATAATAAATGAGTGTGTGTGGGTTTTATTTTTGCTTTGTTTTGTCTGCTTTTATGGTGTAAAGCACTTTGTGTTACATTTCATTTGTATGACAAGTGCTCTATAAATAAAGTCTGATTGATTGATTGATTTATAAATCCAGTGGAGAGTCTAGACAAGGTCCCTGAAGGCAGCGCGGCCTCAGATTAAAGCGATAGTTCACCCAAGATTGAAATTTCACTCATTATCTACTCCCCCTCATGTGGACTAAGGGCTGGGAGAAGTTTCAGAGTCCTCCGTGGCTTCTCTGAGTTACAGGGGGTCTCGGCGTAGCAGTGCATGTCCATATAACGGTTGCAAATGGATACCAACTGTCTTCGTAACAAAAAGACACACCAAAAAACATCCAAATACCTCCATGCTGCTCGTATGTAATGTCCGTCTTGTACTGAAGCCCCGAAATGCGAAATTGTCCCGAAAAAAAAAAAAAAAGTCTATATTTCAAGCGGGAAGAGGAGCTTCGAGAAGCTTCCGCTACAAAACGAGCTTGAAATAGATATTTGGATGTTTTTTGGTGTGTCTTTTTGTTTGCGAAGACAGTTGGTATCCATTTGCAACCGTTATATGGACATGCACTGCTACGCCGAGACCCCCTGTAACTCAGAGAAGCCACAGAGGACTCTGAAACTTCTCCCAGCCCTTAGTCCACATGAGGGTGAGTAGATAGATAATGAGTGAAATTTCAATTTTGGGTGAACTGTCCCTTTAACCGAGGTCCCTGAAGGCAGCACACGGCCTCAGATTAACTGGTCTCATTGTGTTCAGTCCAGGGTGGTGCAGCAGCAGGAGGGGGAGAGGAACTTCCACTCCTTCTACCAGGTACAGTCTCACCTGAGGATGATGATGATGATGAAGATGAAGATGAAGATGTGTGATGCTGACCCGTGTGTGTGTGTGTGTGTGTGTGTGTGCATGTGCAGCTGCTGCGTGGCGGCTCAGAGGAGCAGCTCTCATCCTTCCACCTGCAGAACGACGCTGCGGTTTACGTCTACACCAGAGAGGGCGCTGCAGCCACCGTGAGCTCATCGACTCTCTCTCTCTTCCTCTCATTTTAAAAACCTAATCAACCTGATCAGATCTGATCAGATCAGATCAATAGAACCGATCGGAAGCTGCTCAGCTGATCAATGACCCTGCATGTGTCTCTTCTCTGTCCAGACGTCCAACAACGACCGGTCCAGCCACCGCGCCGTGATGAGCGCTCTGGACGTCATCGGCTTCTCCCAGGACGAGATCAGCTCCATCTACCAGATCCTGGCCTCCATCCTGCTGCTGGTGAGGAGCTGCACTCACCAATCATCAATAATCAATATTCAATATAATCAATGATAACTGATCAATACACTGCAAAAACCCCAAATCTTTCCAAGAATATTTGTCTTATTTCTTTTCAAAATGTCTCATTTCTACTCAAAACGAAACTCTTTCCACTTAAAATAAGACTCATCACCTAAAAATTAACTTGTTTTGAGATAATTTTCATTTGTTTTAAACAAATTTTCACTTGAAATAAGTAGAAAAATCAGCCAGTGAAAGCAAGTTCTTTGTGCTTGTATAAGAAAGGAAAACTTGCTCCACTATCAGATTTTTCTACTTATTTCAAATGAAAATATATGCTTGAAAAAAGTGTCTAAAAACGAGCTACTTTTTAATGTGATGAGTCTTATTTTAAAGCTGTACAGAAAAGAAAATTGAATTTGAGTCCACTATGGGCCTTAACATTTGTGTAATTACTCATCTATCAGACGATGGAGCCCAAACTTTGTGCAAAATTGTATTTTGGAGTAAATCCGGGGTGAAAGTGGGGGGAATTAACTTGTTTTTAGATAATTTTCTCTTGTTTCAAACAAATTTTCACTTGAAATAAGTAGAAAAAGTTTTTTGTGCTTGTAATAAGAAAGAAAAACTTGCTCCACTATCAGATTTTTCTACTTATTTCAAGTGAAAATCCGCTTGAAAGAAGTAAAAAGTGTCTAAAAACAAGCTACTTTTAATGTGATGAGTCTTATTTTAAGTATAATGAGATTTGTTTTGACTAGAAATAAGACAAATATTCTTGGTAAGAGTTTGAGTTTTTGCAGTGTAATTAATCAATGATCAATCCTCTCTGAGACGTGTGACTCCAGTGCAGCTGTTGGATGAGTGTGTGTCTGTGTGTGTGCTTTAGTGTTGTGTTTGTTTTTATTCTGTCTTATGCTTCTTTTTTTAATGTTTTGTCTTTATGTAAAGCACATTGAGTTGCCTTGGTATGAAATGCGCTATATAAATAAAGATGCCTTGCCTTGCCTTGCCTTGTGTTTCCAGGGTAACCTGAGCTTTGAGAGCGATGGCGAGGTCGTCCAGGTCGTGGGTCAGGAAGCCGTGAGCCACATCGCTGAGTTGACGTCCACGGAGGCCGACAGCGTGAGCAAGACGCTGCTGTTCCGCACCGTGGCCACCGGGGGGGGCGAGGTCATCGAGAAGGGCCACACGGAGCAGCAGGCCTGCTTCGGCCGCGACGCCTTCGCCAAGGTCAGACTTCCTGTTCCTGCTGGTTCAGTGTTGCGCTGCTGCATTAGGAGGTGTTAAAGGGATACGCCAACATTTTTTTTTCGTGTCTTGCCTCACTCCCGAGTCCATGACCAGCAGATAGACACCATCCTTTCGACTGTGCGTGCAGTAACAAGGGAGATAGAGCCTTTAATCTGATGCAATACACCTGGCACTTTAAACTGATGTGCACTTTAGGGCACCGTGCAGTACAACTTGGTACCCATGCACTCCTGCACTCTAGCACTTGTCACTTTGGCCCAGCACTTTTGCATCTCGCACTTTATCTCTCAGAAACTCTTTAGGTCCCTCTACCCATGGAGGAAGTGTTGTAAAAATGTCAATGTTTTATCTCGTTATAGTTGTTTTGTTATGTCCTTGTTGCTTTTCTGTTATGCTTTTCTGTCACTGTACTGTTTTTATGTTTTGGACTCCGGATGGAAATTAGCAGTGCTGCTATAATCCGGCTCATTTACATGTTTTTATATGTTCATTGATGTGCACTGTCCCACCCAAATAAACAAATAAAGTAAAAGCCGTATCGCCCGTAATCATCTTAGCTCAAACGCTGGAAGTGTATAGGTAGTGTTAGCCTGCCTCCACCTAAAGTCATCAGAGAAACTCTTCAGCAACTCTAAACAGAAACCGGTGGGCCGATCTTTCGACACGAAAAAAGAAATGTTGGCGTATCCCTTTAAGGTGTTTGTACCCCCCCCTCTCCCCCCTCTGCCCCCCCCCCCCCCCCCCTCTGCCCCCACCAGGCTCTGTACGAGAGGCTGTTTGCCTGGATCGTCGCCCGCATCAACAGCGTCATCGAGGTCAAAGACTACAACCCAGTGCTTCATGGGAAAAACACGGTGATCGGAGTTCTGGACATCTACGGCTTCGAGATCTTCGACAACAACAGGTCAGCTGGTTACTGCTGTAGAAGACGTACCGTATCCATAGCAACCAGAGACTCCATAACGACCTCACCTCACCATGAAACACACTCTACTAGTGTGTGTCTGTGTGTGCAAATCTGATAGTGGATCAAGTTTTTCTTTCTTATTACAAGCACAAAAACCTTGCTTTCACTGGCGGATTTTTCTACTTATTTTAAGTGAAAATTTGTTTGAAACAAGTTTAGATGATGAGTCTTATTTTAAGCGAAAAGAGTTTAGTTTTGACTAGAAATTAGATATTTTGACAAGAAATAAGACAAATATTCTTGGAAAGATTTTTAGTTTTTGCAGTGTAAACCACGGCCTGTTGTGATATATTGCTTTTATAAAACGGTTACCAATAATGACAATATGAAAGAGGGATACGCAATCAATTTCATGTAGTTTTATTCAACCAGAAATACATATTATCCAATAAAATAGCCTCACTGTGAAAAAATAGTCCCACCTCTCCAGACGTTAGCTCCTAGTAGCTCTGCATCTCCTCTTTTCCTCTGTCACTGCTCAGTCCCCTCTACCATTGTTAACCCTCTGGAGGTGAAAGTTCACCTTAAACATGTGAATTCAACTACTTTAGTCCATTTTTTTACATCATACCAGTCATACGTGCCTGACGTGGAGTGATAGCCTATGCTGTGATAAGGCTTTAGAATAGTAGCCGTGGTATATGCTCATTATACCACGGTTAACAGCCAATCAGATCGCCGGATTTCACCTTTCCGTTTTATAAGACTGAATAACTGTTACCAACTGAAGCTTTAATAGATGATGATGTCTTTAACGATGTAATTGACCCTAACGGTGATGATTTTGTTGAGTTGTGTTGTTGACGTGTGTCCTGCTGCTCCACAGTTTTGAACAGTTCTGCATCAACTACTGCAACGAGAAGCTGCAGCAGCTTTTCATCGAGCTGATCCTCCGACAGGAACAAGGAGAATATCAGAGGGAGGGGATCACATGGCAGCACGTGAGACACACACACACACACACACACACACACACACACACACACACACACACACACACACACACACACACACACACACACACACACACACACACACACACACACACACACACACACACACACACACACACACACACACACACACACACACACACAGACAAATTAAATTAGTAAATCATGTTAAGTTGAACTCAGCATGTTAATTCATCTGCGTTGAACAACTTGGTACATTCATGCTTCAGGTTTCCTCATGTAACTCTTCTATAATCATGTAAAAAACTATATTATTCCTCTTGATCATGTTAACACATTTACATTGTACTACATTTCTATAATCATGTTAATATATTCAGGATGAATGATTTGATGTAATTCTTTGTATAAATGCTGTAATGATGTAATTGTTGTAATAATTGTTGGGTTTAATGTGGAGCCCAGGAAGAATAGTCTTCATCTCTATGCACTGCAAAAACTCAAAATCTTTCCAAGAATATTTGTCGTATTTCTTGTCAAAATGTCTAATTTCTAGTCAAAACTAATCTCATTCTACTTAAAACAAGACTCATCACCTAAAAATTAACTTGTTTTTAGATCATTTTCACTTGTTTCAAACTAATTTTCATTTGAAATAAGTAGAAAAATCTGCCAGTGAAAGCAAGTTTTTTGATCCTGTAATAAGAAAGAAAAACTTGCTCCACTATCAGATTTTTCCACTTATTTCAAGTGAAAATCAGCTTGAAAGAAGTAAAAAGTGTCTAAAAACAAGCTACTTTTTAATGTGATGAGTCTTATTTTAAGTAGAATGAGATTTGTTTTGACTAGAAATAAGACAAATGTTCTTGGTAAGATTTTGAGTTTTTGCAGTTTGGAGACTGATGGGGGTCCAAAGGAAACAATAAAGACAAAGACACAGAGACACACAGAGACAGTGTGATGGGTCTGACTGGTCACCATGACGACTGTGTCTCCTCCCATCCCATCCCAGATCGACTACTTCAACAACCAGATCATCGTGGACCTGGTGGAGCAGCAGCACAAGGGGATCCTGTCCATCCTGGACGAGGCCTGTCTCACCGTGGGCAACGTCACCGACACCGTGTGTCTGGACAGCATGGACACCAAGCTGGCGCAGCACCCGCACTACACCTCCCGCAAGGTAGGACCCCCCCCCCCACTACACCCCCCACTACACCTCCCGCAAGGTAGACCCAATACCAACACGATACCGATACCAATTGAGTACTTCATACGATACTTTTTTTCAACTTCATTAGATACTTATCATGTGAAAAGAAAGCAATCGGTTACATGAATGTCACCACTCCTCCCCATTCAAAAGATTTTTTACTAGGGATGGGCAAATAAAAAAACATATTTTATGAGACAATCATCTTGTATGAAAAAATGTAAATGTTCCCTTTAAACCGGCGCAGAAAGAGAAACATGGAAAGACTCCACCAGAAAGTTCTGTGTAAAACTCTCGTCAAATAAAAAACAAATGAAACTGAGGTGCAGTGCAAACTCTGCAAGGTGCGGATTCTGACTGGAAGCGGCCGGAAATTATTGATGTAGCCTCGTAGTTTACACCGGGAGAGGAGACTTCCTCGTTTAGATGAGCGCTCATTACGTAACGAGAGCTTCATTGAACGGTACCGCTGTGATCAGAAGCAGTAACGGTGAGTCTCACTTTCCGCGATTTCATTTTTAAATGACAGGCAGCTGTTCAGTGTTCATCCTGTCCACATGACGTCTCAGTGACACTCAGCTGGACAGCTCATTATCCCTCGGACGATCCCCTGGACAAAGTTTAGACATCAGTTACTCCCAAAATATTTGTGATACATAATAAGGCTGGGTCTGGACTAAACATGAAACTCACTTTTGACATATGTTTCAACATGTTTAACCCCTTCCTTTTTGCTGCAAAAACACATGATTTCTATAGGGCTCTATGGGCTTTAGGACTGGTGACAATATTTTCTCATTTACAGAGTGATAAAAAGAGATATCCAAAATCCCCTTGGTGAAAACTTCTGACTCTAATATGTCAACAAAATAAAACAAGAATTTTGAAAGTAGCTTTATCCGTTGTTAAGATTTCGGTTCTGGAAATTAGCGCATATTTAATTAGATATTGCTGCATTTACATATTTAAACATAAAATTCGACAAAACTTGTAATACAAAAAATATTTGTCTTAATGTGAGTTATAAACTTGGGATGTTTCATGGTGATATCTGTTAGTTAAAATTTTTACTTTATTTTGACATTAAACCATTGGACATTTTTGTCTGGCGAAGGGTCATGGGTGTTGTTAAAATTATTTACGGGTCCAATAATTGGACTTTCACTCTGAAACTGGGGACATTCAGAGTTTACCCAAAGATACACCTCCTCGCCAAAAACCAGGCCCCAGTGACCTTTCATTTGACCTGGACCTAAAAGCCAGACTGGATGTGTTGCAGATATCTGTAACTGGAATTAGGAATAGTCATAATTTAATTGTAGATGTTTATTATCAAGTTCGAGGCTGAATTATGATTAGGGATATCTGAAACTGGAGATATTACAGATATCCTGAATTAGAGTTTTGACAATAAGTGAAATGACGTTGCAGATTAAGGACAAAGACTGGTCATAATAACGTTTGAGGTATCTTTAACTCTCATTCTGCCTGGATATCTCTCTATGTCGTTTCCACTAGTCACAGTTACGTTACAGATCTCTTGAATGAAAAATCCAACTATTCAAAATGTAATTACGACCCGTCAGAAAGACCTTGTTGATATCTATGATGTTAATTCCAGAGTCAAACTCAGCTTTTAAATGTTAAATCCTCTTGTCATAGTGTTTATTGATTGCAGATTATTCACTGCTGTAGTTGTAGTTGTGGTCAGTAGAGGGCAGCAGAGTTCCTCCACTCGTCACTGTTACAGTTTCTCTCAGTCACTTTGCTGCTGCTCTCAGATCAGAGTTAAAATTCTCACAACTATCAGTTCAACCTCCACAACATTTAGTCATTTATGCACATCATAGCAGTAGTTTCTCCTTCCTCTGAACAAACTTCTGGACTGAGTGTTAACCTTTGACCTTTGACCTCTCCCCCTCCTCCCTCCCAGCTCAGCCCCACAGACAAAACCATGGAGTTTCAGAAACACTTCAGGATCCGTCACTACGCAGGAGACGTCACGTGAGTCACACACACGCACACACACACGCACACACACACACACACACACCATATAATCCCATTACCAGGTATGTGTGTTAATAACTGTTAATTTACTTTATTAGTTTATTTGAATGGGACAACGTCACATTAATGGACAAAATGGACATGTAAATGTACCAGATTATAGTCCACATCCCCATAAACATAAAAACAGTTCAATAACAGTAGCTACACATTACACATAATATTGTAGGCAACACAAAAAGACAAAAAGGCGACTATATGACAATGAAGAACATATTGACAAACACATTCTACAGGTAGAGGGACCAGAAGAGTTTAGTTCTGGGAGATAAAGTAAAATTAATAAAAGATAAAGTGCAGCAGTGCAGCAGTGCATAGCTACCAGGTTGTGCACTGCAAAAACTCAAAATCTTTCCAAGAATATTTGTCTTATATCTTGTCAAAATGTCTCATTTCTAGTCAAAACTAAACTCTTTTCACTTAAAATAAAACTCATCACCTAAAAATTAACTTGTTTTTAGATAATTTTCATTTGTTTCAAACTAATTTTCACTTGAAATAAGTAGAAAAATCTGCCAGTGAAAGCAAGTTTTTTGTGTTTGTGGTAAGAAAGAAAAACTTGCTCCACTGTCAGATTTTTCTACTTATTTCAAGTGAAAATCTGCTTGAAAGAAGTAAAAAGTGTCTAAAAACAAGCTGCTTTTTAATGTGACGAGTCTTATTTTAAGTAGAATGAGATTTGTTTTGACTAGAAATGAGACAAATATTCTTGGTAAGAGTTTGAGTTTTTGCAGTGTGTTGCACGACGTCCTAAAGTCACATCAGTTTAATCAGGTTAATAATCGTCTCCACTATAATAATAATGTTAATTACTGTTAATAACTGTGTGTTGGTGATGTGAGTGAATCAACGTGAGCAGAACTCACACACACACACACACACAGAGATACACACACTGACACACACACACACACACACACACACACACTGAGACACACACACACACACACACTGAGACACACACAGAGACACACACACCTGTGACCCAGATGTGTGACCTACATGTGATGACATCACAGGGTTTATAAAGGACGACGTCGCTTTAAACAGCAACATGTTCAAACTGTGGAGTCAGTGTGTGTACGTGTGTGTGTGTCGGAGCAGAGTTGTTGTGTTGCAGCAGCTTCAGTTCTGGTCACGTGTCGTCAGAGGAGACGTTGATGTCTCAGTGTGTCTGTGTGTGTGTGTGTGTGTGTGTGTGTCTCAGTGTGTCTCCCTGTGTGTGTCTCAGTGTGTGTGTGTCTCAGTGTGTGTGTGTGTGTGTGTGTGTGTGTGTGTGTGTGTGTCCCTGTCAGTGTGTGTCCTCTCTCCGTCTCGGGGCCACGTCGGCTCCAGCTGAGCTGTCGGACCCTGTTCATCTCCTTCTGGTGGCCTCACCCCCCCTCCCCACACACACACACACACTAATACACACACACAGACACACACACACACACTGGTCCATCCTTTACTCAGGCTAAATATACTCTCTCTCTCTGTCTCTCTCTCTCCATCACAGCTCTGACCTACTTCACTCCCCCCCTCCTCCCCCCCAGCAGCTCTAACATTCATCGTTTCTGTCTCAACACAACTTTATTTCCCAGAATCCTCCTCTCCTCCTCCTCAGCCTGTTTGTGTGTCTGTGTTTGTGTTGTTGTTTCCTCCTCCAGACTCAGGTCAGGTGCTTCTGTCACATCTGTCACCCCCCCCTCCCCCGCCCATCACCCCCCTCCTCCTCCTCCTCCAGATGTGACGAGGACACAGGCCACATGTGTGTGTGTGTGTGTGTGTGTGTGTGTGTGCAGCAGTAGTAGTGTAACTTAACGGCGCTACTTGTTTCAGTAACTAGTGATCAATAAAGTTCCTGTTTCCTCCGTTACAGCGTTGTTATGACGATATTAACATGCTGCTCCGTTACTTGACTCCAGACATCCCATAATAACCAGTTTCAGTGTAGGATGTTATAGTCTAGAAACAGGTTGTTGTTGTTTCAGTTCATCAACTGGTCAAGAACCGACTCACTCCGTAGTATCCCTCCCTGTCTGTCTTTGTGGAGGGATACTACTGAGTGAGTCGGTTAGTTCCTGTTAAACGGAGCTTTAATAATAATTTGACTTTCCTGTACCCCCCCCCCCCCCCCTCTTCACCCCTCCCTTAGATATTCTGTTGAAGGCTTCCTGGACAAAAACAAGGACCTGCTCTTCCAGGACTTCAAACGTCTCATGTACAACAGGTGAGAGACTCCATGGACACAAATACTCCGAATAAAACTAAAACACATCACGTTCAGAGCAGAAAATACTCACTTCACTTCAGGAGGAAATGTCCAAACATGGAGCTTTTCAAAATAAAGTCCAGACTCAGAACTCATGGATGTGTTATATTAATAGATCCATGAGGTAACGAGGCTACATCATGGAGCTACTTCCTTTATTAAAAACCTTTATTTGCTTCCTGTCTTGTTTCATTCCTCTGAAGGGATCAGTTTAAACCAAGGGGGGGTGGGGGGGGGGGGGGGGGGGGTTCTACAAGTGAAATCCACTTCCATGTTTAAAAAGCTGCAGTTCTCCGGCGGCCACTAGGGGGCTGGGACCAGAAGAGACCAGTTCTCCACTGACCCTCATGTTAAAATAGTCGACTTTACAGCTTAAAAAAACATATTCACAGCCTGCTACATTTTATTGTTTTGGTCTCTACCGATAGTTTCCACCTCTGTGAACACTGTGGGGGGGGGGGGGGGGGGGGGGGGGGGGGGTTTAGTGTTGTTTAGGCTTCATAAATGGGGGGCGTGGTTACGTTGAGTGACAGGTTTACAGACAGTTTACCGGCCGTTAATTGGTTGCTTCGAGTTCAGTGGGCGGGTTCTCGGCCGGCAAACCGCCGCACCTCTCCAAATATGGAAAGTAGACTCCGCCTAAAATCCAAGATGGCGCCGTTCAAATGCCAAACTGACTCTATGGTTTACACTGCAAAAACTCAAAATCTTTCCAAGAATATTTGTCCTTTTTCTTGTCAAAATGTCTCATTTCTAGTCAAAACTAAACTTTTTCCACTTAAAATAAGACTCATCACCTAGAAATTAACTTGTTTTTAGATAATTTTCACTTGTTTCAAACAAATTTTCACTTGAAATAAGTAGAAAAATCTGCCAGTGAAAGCAGGTTTTTTTGTGCTTGTAATAAGAAAGAAAAACTTGCTCCACTATCAGATTTTTTATGTGATGAGTCTTATTTGAAGTATAATGAGATTTGTTTTGACTAGAAATAAGACAAATATTCTTGGTAAGATATTTGAGTTTTTGCAGTGTAGACCTCGGCTGCTCCGTCAGAACCGGTTCTGTCTGAGTCCACAGACCCAGACCAGAATCTTCTTCTTCTTCTTCTTCTTTCTCCTGATGATCGTGTGTTTGGGTCCACAGCGCCGACCCGGTTCTGAAGCAGATGTGGCCCGACGGCCAGCTGAGCATCACCGAGGTCACCAAGCGGCCGCTGACCGCCGCCACGCTCTTCAAGAACTCCATCGTGGCTCTGGTCGACAAACTGGCCTGTAAGGTCGGTGCTGCTGGTTCTGGTTCTGGTTCTGACCCGCTTCCTCTTCCCCCTCCTCTCAGTCTGGTTCTGGTCCTGGTCCTGGTCCTGGTCCTGGTTCCTGGTCCCTGGTTCCTGGTCCTGGTCCCTGGTCCTGGTCCTGGTCCTGGTCCTGGTTCCTGGTCCCTGGTTCCTGGTCCTGGTCCCTGGTCCTGGTCCTGGTCCTGGTCCTGGTCCTGGTCCTGGTTCCTGGTCCCTGGTTCCTGGTCCTGGTCCTGGTCCTGGTCCTGGTCCTGGTCCTGGTCCTGGTCCTGGTTCCTGGTCCCTGGTCCCTGGTCCCTGGTCCTGGTCCTGGTCCTGGTTCCTGGTCCCTGGTTCCTGGTCCTGGTCCCTGGTTCTGGTCCTGGTCCCTGGTTCTGGTCCTGGTCCCTGGTTCTGGTTCTGGTCCTGGTCCCTGGTTCCTGGTTCCTGGTCCTGGTTCCTGGTCCTGGTCCTGGTCGCTGGTTCTGGTTCCTGGTCCTGGTCCTGGTCCTGGTTCCTGGTCCTGGTCCTGGTCCCTGGTTCCTGGTCCTGGTCCCTGGTTCTGGTTCTGGTTCTGGTTCTGGTTCTGGTCCTGGTCCTGGTTCCTGGTCCTGGTCCTGGTTCCTGGTCCTGGTTCCTGGTCCTGGTCCTGGTTCCTGGTCCTGGTCCTGGTTCCTGGTCCTGGTCCTGGTTCCTGGTTCCTGGTCCTGGTTCCTGGTCCTGGTCCTGGTTCCTGGTCCTGGTCCTGGTCCTGGTCCTGGTTCCTGGTTCCTGGTCCTGGTCCTGGTCCTGGTTCCTGGTCCTGGTCCTGGTTCTGGTTCCTGGTCCTGGTCCTGGTCCTGGTCCTTGGTCCTGGTCCTGGTCCTGGTCCTGGTCCTGGTCCTGGTCCTAGTTCCTGGTCCTGGTCCTGGTTCTGGTTCCTGGTCCTGGTCCTGGTTCTGGTTCCTGGTCCTGGTCCTGGTTCTGGTCCTGGATCCTGGTCCTGGTCCTGGTCCTGGTCCTGGTCCTGGTCCTAGTTCCTGGTTCTGGTTCCTGGTTCTGGTTCTGGTCCTGGTTCCTGTCACTGAATTTAATATTAATTCAAACTGATTCAGTCTTGTTTTCCCTGAAGGCTGTGTGTGTGTGTGTGTGTGTGTGTGTGTGTGTGTGTGTGTGTGTGTGTGTGTGTGTGTGTGTGTGTGTGTGTGTGTGTGTGTGTGTTCACTGTGTGGGTGTGTGAGTGTGTGTGTGTGTGTGTGTGTGTCCTCTGCTCTGACATTTGCTGTTGTTATTCTGGGATGTCCTGCTGTCAGGACAACAGGTCACGTTGCTGCAGCAGCTGCTCAGGTGTTCAGCACCTGGGTCCAGACTCTCACACACACACACACACACACACACACACACACACACACACACACACACACACACACACACACACACACACACACACACACTGACGGTCGTCATAGCGACAGCCGCTTCATCAGAATCAGAACAACTTTATTGATCCTCGAGGGGAAAAATCACGATAGAAATGAAAATATACAGGAGGAGGAAAAACCAAAGAGAATCTCCATGTGCAGCCGCAACATGTAAAACACAAACACACAAACTGAAACACAACTAGACAACAGACGACACAGAAACACAGTCTACACGTTTTACAAACACAACGCATTAGAGAACAGTTACAATGTCCTGTATTATATGATCAGAGAAAAGAAAAGCTGAGTCGTCTATGATCCAAAATACATAAAACATTTAAAATGAGTTCCTGAAGATCAGAATGATTCATTACATTCAATGCATTAAAAGGTTCTAGGAACTAACTGAGCTACGAGTGTCGTTCTGATTCTCCACTAGCTGTTGTTTTAAAGAAATAGTTCACCAAGAAATGAAATTCAGTCATTAGTGCCTCCCCCTCATGCTGATGATGAATACTCCGGAGTAGTTTTTTATTCCTCAAAGTGCATCTGGAGACCCGGGAGGCCGGTTCCTAGTCCAACCAAAACTTTACATGAGAGTCAATAGGGCCCGACACAAAAACGTCCATAAAACTACACAAAAACCATTTAATATTCCTCCACACTGCTCGTCCACTGCAATCCAAGTGTCCTGAAGGGAGATAGTGCAGAGTTTACTGGAAACAACGTCATTGAGGCAAGTCTGGTCACCTTTCAAATTCAATCCAGGACTGTTTAGGCTGTAAAAATGTCCTAAATGAGGTAGTTTCCAGTAAACTCTGGACTATCTCCCTTCAGGACACTTGGATTGCAGCGGACGAGCAGTGTGGAGGAATATTAAATGGTTTTTGTGTAGTTTTATGGACTTTTTTGTGTCGGGCCCTATTACTCTCATAAAGTTTTGGTTGGACTATACGAACCGGCCTCCCGGGTCTCCAGATGCACTTTGAGGAATAAAAAACTACTCCGGAGTATTCATCAGCATGAGGGGGAGTCAACAATGACTGAATCTCATTTTTTGGTGAACTATTCCTTTAATTTATGAGAGACATTTAAAAAGTGTATTCTGCTTCTCAGGGTTTCAGGCCTGTTCCAGTCTGTAATGTCTGTCCCTGTGTGTGTGTGTGTGTGTGTGTGTGTAGGAGCCGTACTACGTGCGCTGCATCAAACCCAACGAGATGAAGTCTCCGGTTCTGTTTGACGACGCGCGCTGTCAGCACCAGGTGGCGTACCTGGGCCTGCTGGAGAACGTCATGGTCCGCAGAGCCGGCTTCGCCTACCGCCAGGTCTACCCCCGCGTCCTGCAGAGGTGTGTGTGTTCACGTGTGTGTGTGTGTCAGCTGTGTGTGTGTGTGTGTGTGTGTGTGTGTGTGTGTGTCCCAGGTCAGTAGCTGTGTTTCCATCTCAGGTTTTCACTAAATCAAAGTGATATTTCTGAAATCTAGAAAAAGTCCAGTTGCTGTTTGCAGCTGTTTCCATTGAAAGGTGTTTTTGCAAAAAAAAAAAAAAGTCTAATGTCTAGTCTAGTAGTGATATCCCATAATTCTCTTCAATTCTCGTATTGTATTTAAGCAATAGCTATATCACGTCGGGCTGAACAACGCCCCTTAGCCGTGGTATAATGAGCATATACCGCCGCCTGGAGTGATATATTGCTTTTATAAAACGGTTACCAATAAAGGTAATATAAAAGAGGGATACGCAATCAATTTCATGTAGTTTTATTCAACCAGAAATACATATTATCCAATAAAATAGCCTCACTGTGAAAAAGTAGTCCCACCTCTCCAGACGTTAGCTCCAAGTAGCTCTGCATCTCATCTTTTCCTCTGTCACTGCTCAGTCCCCTCTACCGTTGTTAACCCTCTGGAGGTGAAAGTTCACCTTAAACATGTGAATTCAACTACTTTAGTCCATTTTTTAACATCGTAAAAACATCAGCTGTCTTTTGCTACGGACTGCTACAGTCCGTTGTCATGGATACATGACAACAACTTCCATTCATACCAGTCATACGTGCCTGAGGCGGAGTGATAGCCTACGCTGTGATAAGGCTTTAGAATAGTAACCGTGGTTATACCACGGTTAACAGCCAATCAGATCGCCAGATTTCACCTTTCCGTTTTATAAATATTATTACATTATGTATATTATTATATTATATATATAATGTGTGGGAGAGGTTGTGAATGAGGATTTCACAGATGAACTGTGGGAACAACAGTTCAGGTTGCCCTGGGATACGTTCAGCTGTGTGATGTTCTCCAACCTGAATCTGTTTCCATCAGACTTTTATATCGATAAATCTGAAACAAAAACCACCGCATGAGAGTTAAAATGTTTATAGTTGTTTATAGTTAAAACGTTTTAGAGGTTTATCTTCTAGCTGCTATCTCAGGGGAGATGTAAACGCGGCCACTGAGCAGCTTCTTCCTCTGCAGGTATAAGATGACGTGTGAGTACACCTGGCCCAACCACCTGATGGCGTCGGACCGCGAGGCCGTGGAGGCCATCGTCAACCAGCACGGTTTCCAGGACGACGTGGCGTACGGCCACACCAAGCTGTTTGTGCGGACGCCGCGGTCGCTGTTCACGCTGGAGCAGGAGCGGGCGGCGCTCATCCCCATCCTGGTGCTGTTCCTGCAGAAGGTCGGTGTGATGTCGCCGCTCATTAACGTCATGTGATCACAGCTCATCATCCTCAGGCTCAGAGTCGCCGTGGAGACGCGCTGCGCCTCGTGAAGACCAAACTCCGCCGCCGGCGCCAATCTTAATGTCCTGGAACGATAATTGAGAAAATGAAGCAGAGAGAGAGAGAGAGTTCAGTTAAAGTGAAGCTGCTCTCACTGATCTCACTTTATACATCTATCTACATTTAAATCTACATAAATATCTACATCTAAATCTACATCTATATCTATATCTACATGTAGCCATTTATCTAAATCTATATCTATATCTGTATGTATCTATATCTATATCAACATCTACATCTCTACATCTAAATCTATATATCTATATCTACATGTAGCTTATATTTATATTTATCTGAATCTATATCTATATCTATATTTATCTATATCTATATCAATATCTACATCTAAATCTATATCTATATCTAAATGTAGCCTATATTTATCTATATCTATATTTATCTTTATCAATATCTAAATCTAAATCTAGATCTATATTATCTAGATCTATATCTACATCTATATTTATCGATATCTATATCTTTATTTAGCTACATCTATATCTATATCAATATTTATCTACTTATCTACATCTGAATATCTATATTTATCTATATCAATATCAATATTTTTCTATATCAATATGTATCTATATTTATCTATCTATATATGTATATATATATATATCTAAATCTATCTATACATATATATATATAGATATATTTATCTATATTTTATATTTATCTATATCTATCTGATCTGACCCACTTTAACTCTGAACTGGAGCTGGAGCTCAGGCTGTCCTTATGTCCTCCTAACTCCTCCTCCCCCTCTGACTGTAACTCCTCCCCCTCTGTCTCTAACTCCTCCCCCTTTCTAACCCCTCCCCCTCCACCTCTCTAACTCCTCCCCCTGTGTGTGACCTTTAGGTGTGGCGGGGGGCGTTGGCGAGGATGCGCTGTCGGAGGATGCGGGCCATCTACAGCATCATGGGCTGCTACAAGCGCTTCAAGGTCAAGTCTCACTTCTGGGAGGTGGAGCGCCGCTTCGCCAGCGTGAGGACGATGGGCGACTACGGGAAGAGCGTGGAGTGGCCGACGCCCCCGGCCGCGCTCGCTCAGTTTCACAACAACACGGTGATGCTGCACCGCAGGTCAGAGCTCAGCACACACTGAACACACACTGAACACACACTGAACAGATACACATCAGGGTTCATACCGGTACAGATCTGGAGAAGTCTTGGAGTTGTTTTCTCACTTAGTAACTGTGGTATATTTTGATGTCGATGCTGATGAAATGATGACCACTCTGACACGTCTTCTTTGTAGATGGTAAAAAAGAGTTTATTACAAAAAAGATACAGTGTCAAAAAGCCGAATCTTCGAGAAGTCTCCGGAACCAAATATGAGACCTCTGGGTCTTGGCCAAAAGTCCAGACCTTATATATGTTTCTAAAACTCCACCTTCTCTAAACAGAAGAATGTGGGTGACCAGGATTGTCATAAACTAAGACAATACCTAACCTGTCCAAATTACCCTCTGGTATTTGACATCCTGACCAGGCAATTATCCTTAGGCTAACTTAACCCCTGAGGCCTCTAGGGACCCAAAAGGGTCCCTTTTGAAATTCGTATTTTTTTGATCCTCAATATCTCAGTCAGTTTTAAAGCAAATTTAATGAAATTTCCCAAGAATGTTTATTTTATGATGCTTTTTAATATTCCAAATCCCCACCTTTGTAAAGTCTATAGAATAGGAGATACACCTATTAGTTACGTAGGTATCCCTCGGGCCCAAACGGGTCCCATTGACTCCCATTAAAACCACTCATTTTCGATACACTGTAATCCTGACATATTATAATGCTTTTTCCATGAAAACCTAATAAATCTAAACTTTTGGCTTCAAAATAAAGGAAAAATAGGTTGTGGGTCAGGTGACCCCCCTAAACCCCCATAGAACCAGGCCTCCATTGAGACCTTGATTCCTGGTTTCTTACCTTGCAGATTGCACTGCAATAAAAAAGCTGAAAACCATAAAAATGGTTTTGGTGTGTGGAGACTGATGGTAAAGACTGGTGTGAAAGTGGATGAGAAAATATCTTGTCGGTGTGTGTGTCGGTGTGTGTGCAAAGTTGGAATCATAATAAAATAGCTAAATGGGCTTTGTTTATATTTTGCGTTTTTTATGTTTTGATTCTCAATATCTCGGTCAGTTTACAAGTTAATTGTATGAAACTTGGTCAGGATGTGTGTTTTATTGTTATTGTTAAAATTCTAGATCCCCTTTGTTGTACGGTGTATAGAAACGGAGATATGCATTATGCGTATACACTCGCTACCTTCAGGCCCAATCTGGGCCCATTGACTCCCATTATAAACACATATTTTTTGATATACTGTAATCCTGGCATATTAAAATATTTTCCCATAAATACCGGATTAATCTAAACCTCTCCCTTCAAATTAAAGGGAAAATAGGTTTTAGCCCGCCTTCCACCACTAGAGGTCTCCCTAAACCACCAGAGAACTAGGCCTTCACTGAAACCGCTGTTTAGGCATATTTCTCTTTCTATGCAACATATAGGGCAGTAAAAAACTATGAAAACCCCAAAACTGGTCTGGGTGTGTTTGGACCAATGCAGAAGAGTGGTGTGAATGTGGGTAAGAAAAATATTTTGTCTGTGTGTGTCTGTGTGCGTGAAATTTGGATCCTCATCAAAGGCCATACAGGCTTTGTTTATGTTGGTGTTTATAAACAGAGTCCATATCTCCCATTTGTGTGGTATCTCCATACAAATCTCTACAAAAACATACAAAATATAGAAAAAATCATATAAAACTTCATATCTACAGTTAGGTCTGACGTTTGTGAAAAGATTTGATGCAGTAAAAAAAAAAAAAAATGTTATGTATATTACCTTTTTATGGCATTTATATGACAAGGGCCGTTAGTATAAAAGTATATGTTTTTGTTATAGCTCCAAAAATAATAATGCATTCAAATCAATGTTGTTATCAATTGTTGACATATTCAAGCCTCTAATAACTTCATATGGAGTGATCCACTTTGGATCTAATTTTTGGGAAATATTGCATATTTTGTTTTTTTCCTCATTAAAAAATCAGGGGGTCACATGACAAAAAGGGCATAAAAACATAAAAAATGACAAAAAATAATAAAAAACTTTATGTTTATGAATAGGTCTGGAGTAGCTGAACAGATTTCATGTGAAGAAAGCAAAGAAAAAAATTCATATATGACATTTTTATGGCACTTTTATGAGAGGGACCCCTTTGGGTCCCGAGGGATACAAGGGTAACTTTTTTGAATAAATTGTAATAACTCCAAAAAAAAAAATGCATTCAAATTAATGTTATTATCAATTGTTGACATATTCAAGCCTCTAATAACTTCATATGGAGTGATCCACTTTGGATCTCATTTTTGGGAAATATTGCATATTTTGTTTTTTTCCTCATTAAAAAATCAGGGGGTCGCCTAACAAAAAGGGCATAAAAACATAAAAAATGACTAAAAATAATAAAAAACTTTATGTTTATGAATAGGTCTGGAGTAGCTGAACAGATTTCATGTGAAGAAAGCAAAAAAAATAAATAATATATGACATTTTTATGGCACTTTTATGAGAGGGACCCGTTTGGGTCCCGAGGGATACAAGGGTAACTTTTTCGAATAAATTGTAATAACTCCAAAAAAAAAAAATGCATTCAAATCAATGTTGTTATCAATTGTTGACATATTCAAGCCTCTAATAACTTCATATGGAGTGATCCACTTTGGATCTCATTTTTGGGAAATATTGCATATTTTGTTTTTTTCCTCATTAAAAATCAGGGGGTCGCCTGACAAAAAGGGCATAAAAACATAAAAAATAACAAAAAATAATAAAAAACTTTATGTTTATGAATAGGTCTGGAGTAGCTGAACAGATTTCATGTGAAGAAAGCAAAAAAAAAATTCATATATGACATTTTTATGGCACTTTTATGAGAGGGACCCGTTTGGGTCCCGAGGGATACCTATGTTATAGCTCAA
Source organism: Trachurus trachurus (assembly GCF_905171665.1). Classification (NCBI taxonomy): domain Eukaryota; kingdom Metazoa; phylum Chordata; class Actinopteri; order Carangiformes; family Carangidae; genus Trachurus; species Trachurus trachurus. Next base: position 5,068,472 of record NC_139904.1, read on the forward strand.
AAAAAAAAAAATGCATTCAAATCAATGTTGTTATCAATTGTTGACATATTCAAGCCTCTAATAACTTCATATGGAGTGATCCACTTTGGATCTCATTTTTGGGAAATATTGCATATTTTGTTTTTTCCTCATTAAAAAATCAGGGGGTCACATGACAAAAAGGGCATAAAAACATAAAAAATAACAAAAAATAATAAAAAACTTCATGTTTATGAATAGGTCTGAAGTAGCTGAACAGATTTCATGTGAAGAAAGCAAAAAAAAAAATTCATGTATGACATTTTTATGGCACTTTTATGAGAGGGACCCGTTTGGGTCCCGAGGGATACAAGGGTATCTTTCTACGAGGAGGCCTCAAGGGTTAAACATGGGCGAAGCAAACCAAATAGCCTACAGGTGTCCAGAAAAAGTGACCTTATGTAAACATATAGTGTTCAGTCTAAACAAAACCTTGTTTCATATTATAACAGTCATTTACCTTCAGGCAAGTAAAGGACACACCTGGAGATGAAAGACAATTCTAAAGATAAAAGTAAAGAATTTAAAGTGGATAATATACTAAACACAAAAGTAACCCTCAGGGTAAATTACTTACAAATTAGGAGGTAGAAAATACACTACATAACAACAGCAACACTCTGGTTGATTTACAATTGATAAATACAATTTTGTGATTTCGTGTCGACCAATCTGGCGCATTGATCTGATCAGTCAGCCGTCGTCTTCATCAGGTCATGTGTGTCGTACGTTGCGAGGTGCAGGAGACTGAAGACTTTCAGGTCGGATCCAAAGCTGAATGTGTTTTATGCAGTGAAACTCAACCAGTAGGCTATCTGTCAATGTTGATGCACGTCGTCATGCATTCACAACCCAAAGCAACGTTGTAGCGGCGTGCATTCGGTTTGATTGATGCGCTTGTTTTTTTTCATGCACGTTGTCCGCGGTGCAAAGCTCCAGGACCTGCTCCTCTCTCCGGCGTTGTGTCTGTGTCTCTACTGTTTCAGCTCTACGGAGCTCTGACCCGTCTGAAAGGAGAAGGAAGTCGCCTCCAAGATGTAGAACGTGTTTTATAGAAGAGAAACAGAACCCGTGAAGGGTTTTAGACTAAATATATATATAGGCTATATATATAAATAGAAACAAGGCTGAAAATCACAGCTCATGTCTGTTCTGATGATACAAGTCAGTGTGTAAAACTCAGGCATGTATTAACCTAACCCTTTATATTTAATAGAGGGGGAGGGGGGGGGGGCAATATCTGAAAGTACAGCTGTCAGGATGATTTTTAATACGGCTTTATTCTATATTTCATGCACACATTGTCAGTGTATGGGTCACGTGTAGTCAGGGAAACTTAAATGTCTCTGAGCCCTGACACACGTTACAACACGAAGGATGAGAAGCTGAACTTTAGAGAGACCAGTAGTTTATCACTGTTTCTAGTCTTTAGACCAAACTAAACTAAACTAACCTAGATTAAACTAAACTAAGCTAAGCTAAGCTAAAGTAAGCTAAGATAAGCTAAACTAAACTAAACTAAACTCAAACTCAAACTCAAACTCAAACTAAACTACTATAACTACTAAACTAACTGCTGTTGTGACTCAGTGATGGAATAAAACTTCTTCTTCCTCTTCTTCTTCTTGGGTGGTGTCAGGTGGTGGGCGCGGCAGATCGTGAAGAACATCCCTCCCTCCGACATGTTGGAGGTTCGGGCCAAAGTGGCGTCTCTGACGGCGCTGAGCGGGGAGAGGAAGGACTGGGGGGTGAGCCGCGCCTGGGAGAGGGACTACCTGTCTAATGTGAGTCACAACAATCTCATGTAGAAATATAAAAACAACCTCAGTGTAGCTCAACACATCAGTTATCGTTATAACAGTGTAATAACAGAATAAATGTATAATAACAGTATAATTACAGTGTTGGATGTTTATGACATTTCTTCACACTGTTTGTCAGATTGTTTATGTCGTGTACATATATCATACCGCATATAACAACAATATAGTAATAGTGTAATAACGTTGTTTTAAAGCCTCTACAAACAACTTTCATCTTGTGTTGACTTTGGCGATGCCTGTGGATAAAAGCCGTCGCGTTTTAAAGTATATTTTTGGGGGCTTTTTTTTTTAATTGAATGAATGAATGAATGAATGAATTTATTTTATTTCGGTATATATCAAGCTTATATAAGCGAAAGGGTGTAGGTTGAAGCCAAAGCTTATATACCCTTACCCCTTTTACCTTATAAAATTATACTCATTAATACAAAAGGATCAGATCACAGACATTTGAAATTAATCCGTACACTTAAATTTCTAATAACAACAAAATAAAGAATAGTGCACAGTGCATAACCCAAAATAGTACAAAATCATTAAACTTAATTTTCCATACTGTAACGAGAAATGATGTTGTTCTTATAAAGTATTTTAAAGCCGACTAGAGTACAGCATAATTTAATATTTTCAGGACAATTATTCCAGATGTTAACCCCTCTAACAGAAAGACAGGGATTTTTTTTTTTTTTTTTTTTTTTTTACAGTAGTTCGAGTCTTTGGTTTCTCAAATAATAGTGGTCTTCTCAGGTTATAACTGGAATCCTTCATTTTAAACAGATTCTGGATATCTGGATAAGACGCTTAAGATAATATATTATTCTAATCTGATTAGCCTAGCGGGAAAACAAGGTGCAAGAAGCAGTTTTAGGCAAATCACTTTGGTAAAGTATTTAAACTCCTTCAGAGCAGGACAGGAAGCAGGCTGAGGTCTCCTGCTGCAAGACGCTGCTCGCCATCTGTGTAGCCACAAAAACAAAATCCTCTTTGTCCCGACTGCTCCCCACTCCCCGAGGTTATTAATTATCATCCTAAATGCATATTTTTACGTGACGGTGTCGGTCTGAGTGCCGTGGAGCGACCGCTGGCTCCTCGTTTCACCGTTTAGAAACAGCTGATCTTCACACGATGACCTCATCAGCTGTTGTACAGTAGGTCACAGAGACGTCAACAGGAACCAGAGACTTAAAAAGTTCTTAGTAGGAGCTTTAACAGGCTAGTAACACTGTAATAATAGTATAGTTACAGTATATTAACATTATAGCCTACTAACTGTATAGTAGCAGTATAGTTACAGTATATTAACATTATACTAACACTATATTAACTGTATAGTAGCAGTATAGAACTACACTAACAGGACTTCAGTGCTTCATATAAACTAAAAGTTCTTTGTAGGAGCTTTAACAGGCTAATGACACTGTAGTAATAGTATAGTTACAGTATGTTAACATTATACTAACATAATATTAAAGCAGAAGTAAGCGATCCGGTGGTTTTGGCTAACTTCTTGTCAGCCGATGGAGTTAGCAGTCCCCGTCCTCGTCCCTACGTCACCACATTCACGCGCATCCCTTGGCTGCACACACAGAGAGGACCGCCCCTTTATGCCGTTCTCTCTCCTCATTGGATAAAGGTTGTAGGACACGAGGAAAGTTTTCTCCTCGGCTTACAGCAGAGCAGAGTGACTGACAGACCCGTGTTTCAGACCAAACACTCTATATAAGTGATTGCTGTCGGAAGATATAACTATTTAAGACTTACATTAACACAAATATTCTGCTTACTTCTGCTTTAACACTGTAGTAATAGTATAGTTACAGTATATTAACAATATACTAACATTATATTAATTGTATAGTAGCAGTATAGTTACAGTACACTAACAGGACTTCAGTGCTTCATATAAACTAAAAAGTTCATCAGCGTTGTGTGTGTGTGTGTGTGTGTGTGTGTGTGTGTGTGTGTGTGTGTGTGTGTGTGTGTGTGTGTGTTTGAACGTATGTGCAGCACGTGATGAGGTCACAGTAAACAGCTGTAAACAGCAGCGTGACTGTGAACGCTGCTTCTTCTAATGAGGCTCATTCACTGTTAATCTGAGGCCTGAAAGCTGAATGCCCCCCACCCCCCTGAAGGCTGTGACACACACACACACACGCGCCGCTGTGACCCAGTCCAGAGCCCCCCCCCCCCCGTGACCCAGAGCTTCACGTGACGGTGCTTAACGGCACAAAGACCCAGAGAGGAGATGATGAAACGTGCACAGAGTCTGAACCAGGACCTGGAGGAGTCTGACCAGGAAGTGGAGAGACAAGTCGACCAATCAGAGCTCACGTAACGATAACCCCCCCCTCTACCCTCCTGTGCCCCCCCCCCCCCCCTCCCCCCGCAGGTGAGGGACTGTCCTCAGACCAGCGCCGCCTTCGTCCGTGTCTCCAAGGAGCTGAGGAACAAGGACGAGTTCTCTCAGGTCATCTTCTCCGGCTTCTGCAGGAAGGTACACAAACACAAACACAAACACCTCAACACACCATACTGTACTAAGGGAACTAGTTACTCTCCCCAAAAAGTAACTGAGATAGATAGATAGATAGATAGATAGATAGATAGATAGATAGATAGATAGATAGATAGATAGATAGATAGATAGATAGATAGATTTTATTGATCCCAAGCTGGGAAATGACAGTGCAGCAGCAGCATTACACACAGTGATGATAACAACATATAGGATAAGAATATAAAGAACAAACTATACATAATAAAATAGTAAAATAGCAAATAAAATGTAATGTACAGAAGTAAAGTTACTACATTACAAAAGTAATTAAATACCAGTAAAAGTAACTATTGTGTCCCTTTTTTAATAAACTGCTCAAATATGTTAAATCAGGAACTAACCGGCTCACTCAGTATCCCTCCGCCTGTAGTGAGTCGGTTAGTTCCTGATAAACATGTGTTTTCCAACCAGTTGATGAACTGAAGCTAATGTGTTTATAACTTTAACTACACTTTAACATGTGTGTTGTTATTATGTGTCTGGACGTCAGTAACAGAGTTATAACGGAGGAAACAGTAACTTTACTGATAAAAGTATCTCCGTTAGTAACAGTGTTTATTTATAACGCTGTTCCTCCATCACTGACCTTTGACAGGAAACTCACTGAGCTGTGACATCAACATCAACATGAAGCTCAGATGAGTTCCCTCTGATCCTCTAATGAATCAATAATAATAAAACAGATCCACTGACCCTCAGCCTGTTTGTCTGTTTGTTTGTTTGTTTGTTTGTTTGTCTCAGGTGAACAGGTTCAATAAAAGTTCCGACCGCGGCCTCTTCATCACTGACAAGTTCATCTACAAACTAGAGCCCAAGAAACAGTTCAAGGTCCTGAAGAGGCTTCCTCTGGACACGGTGAGGACACACACATATTTTCATTCAGCTTTAAAGGGATAGTTATGGGCCAATTTTACAAAATGTTGAACTATCCCTTTAAACAACATTTCATTTGTTCATCAACAATAAATCTCATGTAAAGAATTTCATTTTCACAACCTCAGTGTAGCTCAACACATCCTGTGTTATAACAGTGTAATAACAGATTAACTTTATAATTACAATGTTCTCTGTGCTTCACATTGTTTATGTCATGTACATATATTATACTGTATAACAACAGTATAATACCAGTATAATAAGAGTATATAGTACAGTATGATAAGAGTATATAGTAAAGTATAAGAGTATAATAAGAGTATATAGTATAGTATAATACCAGTATAATAAGAGTACATAGTACAGTATAATAAGAGTTTATAGTACAATATAATAAGAGTATAATAAGAGTATAACTAGGAAATTTCCTCTGGGAAATTTTGATAGGACCTTGGGGGGGCTACTGGGCATACCATCTGTGTCAACATGGGAATCAAACCCACGATCTTAAGGTCAAGACAGAGCTGATCAGACAGACACATGATCATCTTTCACTGAGCTCTGATATGGAGGAGCTGTAACCACATTAGGTTACCTGTGTGTATCTGTGTGTGTGTGTGTGTGTGTGTGTGTGTCTGTGTATCTCTTTGAAGTTACCTGTGTGTGCTTGTGTGTGTGGGAGAGGAGTGCGCACATGTGTATGTTACCTGTGTGTTTTGGTGTGTGTGTAACTGTAACCACATGAAGCTACCTGTGTGTGTTTATAAACATGTTAACGAGCACCAGGTGGATTGTTTATAAACCTTAACGAGCTCTGGCCTGAGGCTCAGAGGTTACCACGGCAACTTGAGGTGGTTGCCAATGACGATAGAGGCCCCCCAGGCTGAGGCAGACAGAAACGTGGAGAAAAAGAGCGATTTTCTGCCTCTGCTCTGGTCTCGATTTAGGCTTACTGTGACAAAACGGTAACTCCTATCAGAAAAAAAACACAGACCATCGTCACTGTAAGGACTTCCTGAACGATTTGGTACGATTTGGTGTTTCTACAGTAAATATTTTGGAGACACTTGCGAGTTTAAAACAGGGGTCCGTTCTGCTTCTCTCAGAAAATCTTTGTATTGGAGTCAATGAGGAGCAGAGACAGACGTGGTTGCACTCAGAGGCTGATAATTCAAATTCTGTAAGTCTCTCAGATATTTTGAGCACACGGTGAGAGACAGAACAAGTTTGTCTACAAATTAGGAAAAAATCATGTGTGTAGAGTGTAAATTGTAGCCGGGAGGAGTGTGGAAAGAGAAAAGTTTCAGAAGATTTCAGACAACTTCTCCCACTCTAACCGATGATGTCACGCACTCACACGAACATTCCGTGCAATACACACCCATTATAATCTCATCATTTCTCCAAAAATGATCATGGTCATTGATCAGGGATTGATCAAAAACTATTTGACCTATCAAAATGTGGATTAATACACCAATACACAAGACTTGTGTCTACTGTTTAAAGTTCAAATGAAGTCTCTAGGTGAAAGTATGCCTGAGCAGTAGACGTTTGTAAAACTTCTTTTTCGCTATTTTTTTTCGGCCGTCCCATTGACTTCAATGCAAAATTTTTCGCAGTTTGCGTCGCCCCGAGCACTGGCCCCTACAAATAACTGTAGGGGCCAGTGCTCTGTGTGATTTCCCTGTGGCCCTAATAAGAGTATATAGTACAGTATAATACCAGTATAATAAGAGTATATAGTACAGTATAATAAGAGTATATAGTACAGTATAATACCAGTATAATAAGAGTATATAGTACAGTAGAGCAGCTCAGTGTGTGTTTGAACTATTTGAGGATGAATGAGACTCAGTCTGTTAATGATGATGTTTGTTTGTGAGCTGCAGCCTCACATGGAGGAAACACAGCTGCTCTGTTCACTGCTCCTCTTCCTCACCGCTCCTCTTCCTCACCGCACACTATCTGGGTCAGTCTCACTTCACCCAGCTGTCACACACACACACACACACACACACACACACACACACACACACACACACACACACACACACACACACACACACACACACACACACACACACACACACACACACACACACACACACACACACACACACACACACACACACACCTTCCATCATGTTTGACCTGGTTCACTGCCTCCATCAGTAAGTGAGAGAAGTATGAGAGGAATAAAACTTACAGTCCAGAGTGTGTGTGTGTGTGTGTGTGTGTGTGTGTCCCTGGCTCAGTCTGATGTTAGAAAGTGGATCAGAGTTTCCCTGGAGGCTGGAGGAGACACAGTCCATCACATCTGTGTTTAACCTGCTCGCTTAAAGGACGATTCCGAGCAAATTCAACTCAGGGCTGTATGTTCCTAACATTTTAGGCCTAAAAGAAGGAATCTGAAGGTTTTCAGTTTAATTGCTCCTGTTTTGCGGTAGTTGTGTCTGTCCCCGCATCGCCACGGCAACGATGAATGGGAGCGGATTGATAGTTCACTCAAAATTGAAATGTCACTTATTATCAACTCACCCTAATGTCAACTAAGAGCTGTGAGAATTTTCAGAGTCCTCCGTTCCTTTTCTGAGTTAATCTCTTCGTCCAAAAAGACACACCAAAAAACATCCAAATACCTCCATACTGCTCGTCTGTAATGTCCCTCTTGTATTGAAGCCCCGACATGAGAAATTGTTCAGAAAAAAATTAAACAAGTCTATATTTTAAGCTTGTTTGTAGCGGAAGCTCCCAGTGTTGCTCTGCGGGAATCTCGCACGATTTGCGGAGCCGTGAACTGCAAATTGCGCGAGATTTGCACAGACACAGGCAAAGCAGTCAACTGAGACACTGGGAGCTTCCACTACAAACAAGCTTGAAATATAGACTTATTTATATGTTGGGGCTTCAATACAAGAGGGACATTACAGACGAGCACTATGGAGGTTTTTAGAAAAGTGAGCTCCGTTCTCAACCATCATATGGACATGCAGTGCTGCACGGAGCCCCGCTGTAACTCAGAGAAGGCACGGAGGACTCTGAAACTTCTCCCAGCCCTTAGTCCATATGAGGGTGAGTAGATAATGAGTGCAATTTGCATTTTGGGTGAACTATCCCTTTAAACTGAAAATCTTCAGATTCCTTCTTTTGGACCTAAAATGTTAGGAACACACAGCCCCGAGTTGAATTTGCCCGGAATTGTCCTTTAAGGTGTGTGTGTGTGTCAGTGTGTGTGCAGTGTGAAGACATGTGACTGTCAGTGTGCAGCTTCAAACTGAGGCCGATGCATGTGACAGACAAACAGCTGATGATGAGGAGGATGTAAACACACACACAGCTGATCTCTGTGTGTTGAACATGAAAAGCACCGAGACTCTGGATGAACCCGATGAGCCCGATGAGTTCTGTAACACTTCACCGGTTTCCCTCCAGTCGACTGGATGAAACACACACACACAGTGAAGTCACGTGTGTGTGTGATGATGGATGAGCAGATGAACTGATCGATCCCTCTGACTCTGGATCAGTGACCAGTGAGCAGCTGTGTCAGAGCTTCCCTGTGTTCACACTGCTTTTAAAGGGATACGCCAACATTTTGTCAAACTGGCCCAATGCCATAATCCCTATAGTCATAGCAGTAGGTTTGTTACCTTTAATTGTCGGTGCAAGCTATTTTTAGAACGGCGGAGCAGAGCCGTGAGCTGCTCAGAGCTACACTACGGAGGCTCATGGGATTTCTTGGTTTCCCTCATCAAACTCATCAAATACACAATCCAACAACTCCAAAACGCTCTGGTGGACAAGTTGTGACCTGTACATTCACCACGCTATGAGATAATAACACAACGTTACCAGACAGAGTTGTTTTAGAGGGAAATGCAGCCGGAACTACATTCCAGACATGGCTGCTGGGCGGAGGGATTTCAGGAGATCCCTACTGCTGTGACTATAGGGATTATGGTGAGAGGAGAATCTGACTAAATGTTGAATTGTCCCTTTAATATCAATATTTCTTCCATAAAAATCAAAATAAATCTGGACTCAGATGTGAAACACGTGTAATCCACCTTTACAGCAACGCCATGTTTTTAGGGTCAGTCCTGCTCCGTTTTAATTTAATGTTTTCAGAATTAAATTCACTGTAGGTGGATAAAATATTTAATATCATTCATTTGTGGTTGACATTTGTCTGACTTTTGTTAAAAATGGTTCAAATTTCATTTCAAATGACGTAAAACCAACATGAATTTATTTATTTATTTTGGTATATCAAGCTTAAAGGGTGTAGTGTAGGTTGAAGCCAAACTTATATACCCCTACCCCCTTTTACTGTAACAAGAAATGATGTTGTTCTTATAAAGTCTTTTAAAGTTGACTAGAGTACAGCAGAATGTAATATTTTCAGGACAATTATTCCAGATGTTCACCCCTCTAACAGAAAGACAGTGTTTTTTTTTTGTTTTGTTTTTTTACAGTAGTTTGAGTCTTTGGTAGTGATGTGCGGATCGATACTGAAATATCGATACTTCCGATACCAGGTCTGTGTGCTCAAAAATCGATTCTCAAATGAAAATATCGATACTTTTGATACTTCATACATGCATATCATTAACAGGAACATGGTGGAAAGTAACTAAACTATTGAGACCTTGTCTAAATGACATGCAGTTTTTAGGAACTACTTTTTCTTCCGCCTGGGTAAGTGCGTAATGCGTAACCCGCTGCTCACTCAACAGTCAGTCAATGGCGCAGTCATGTGTGGAGCTATTTCAGCTCCACAAACAGCGAAGACAGATATCTGTGGGAAAATTATAAATAATATTTTGGTTTAATGGTTTTATTATTTTACAATATGTTCTTTTTTTAGTGTTTGAAACACCATTTTCACATATTTTGTACGATTGTGTGATTGATTGTGTGATGAATTTTACTCAGTATGGGATCGGAAAGAAAATTTGTGGTATCGAACATCACTAGTCTTTGGTTTCTCAGATAATAGTGGTCTTCTCAGGTTAGAACTGGAATCATTTATTTTAACATATTCTGAATACAAAACCTAAGACAATGTTTAAAGATATTGCTGAACTGCTCCTCTTGTCCAGCCGTATTGTCACCGTGGGTTACGGTCAGGTGACCTCTGTGCTGGGGGGTGGAGGGGGGGGCTGGCGGGGGGGGAAGAGGACGTCCTGCTCCATTGTCTCTGCTGGATTAACCTGTGTGTTGTGTGTTGTGTTCTGGGGGCCGTAAGAGGCTTAGTCCACCCTGACTCCGCCCCCCCTCCTCCTTCTCCTCTGGCTCCGCCCCCTCATGTGACTCACCTCCAACCGTCCTGTCTCTGAGCTCCGTCACTGTGATGCTGTTTCCTCTGCTTCATTCACCCCCCCCCCCCCACAGTATTAATCCTCTGCTCCACTCATGTGTGGTCTTTGATCCTGACTCTTTATATTAAATCATACGTCGACCTCATTCCTCTCTGCTCCGCTCTGCAAATTAATTTACACTGCTGCTCCGTCCAGTAGGCGACCCTGAACGCCACTCAATGTGTGTCTGTGTGTGTCTGTATGTGTGTGTGTGTGTGTGTGTGTGTGTGTGTGTGTGTGTGTGTGTGTGTGTGTAGCCTGAAGCTGACTGTTAGCATGGTTAGCTTTAGCAGTAATAGCATCCAGATAACAGGACGTTTCACTGGTATTATCATCACAATACTGATGTGTGTGTGTGTGTGTGTGTGTGTGTGTGTGTGTGTGTGTGTGTGTGTGTGTGTGTGTGTGTGTGTGTGTGTGTGTGTGTGTGTTACAGCTGAGCGGAGTGAGTGTGACGTCTGGCGTGGACCAGATGGTGGCGCTGCACACGTCCTGTGAAGACGACGTCCTGCTGTGTCTGCAGCGAGGACAGCTGAGCCCCAACCAGGACCGGGTGGGAGAACTGGTGGGAGCCCTGGTTGACCACTTCACACGGTCAGTACACAACTACTACTACTACTACTACAACAACAACAACAACAGTTCTCCTCAGCTAACACAACTAAAACACATTTTTACTTCAGTTATAGAGACAAACTCTGTTTATAGATGAGATGTTACACTGACTTACCACTGACTGAGGCTCCTCCAGCGTTACACAGCAATAGTAGAGTACAGTAGAGTGGAGGTGGGTACAGTACAGTCGAGTTTACTAGAAAATTTCCTCTGGGAAATTTTGATAGGACCACGGGGGGGCTACTGCCGGGTATACCATCTCTGTAGACATGGGAATCAACACCCACGATCTTAAAGACCCACTCCCGTGAAAATCGTGTTTTTTGAGCTTTTCACATGTTCCTGTGGCATTTTTCTTGTGTTAGAGGACATATCAGCAGAAAAGGAAGTGCAAAATTGCATTTCTGAGTTTTTCTGCCTTCAAACTGCTGTGAACCAATGGCTGACGCAAACTGGCAGTTTCAGGGAGACTGGAGTTGAGGGTGTCACAGCTCCAGGGGAGGGCACTAGTGCTACAAGCTCCCGCCCCGCTCTGCATCTGGCTCAGAGGTGAAAGGCTTCACAGCTCGGTGTAACTGTCATGGTATAGCAAGTATAGCTCACCTGGTAGAGCAGCTTGCACTGTAAGCAAGGACTATGTTCCAGTCTGGGATTGAATCCCAGTGTGTAGTTTTGCGCTAAACACGCTGAATCTGTAGTTGTACAATGTCCAGCTGTCAGCAACCGGGGGGTGGGGTGCGAGGAGGTGGCTGGGCGGGTGCAAAACAGCGCAGTCTCCGCCCACCCCCCGGAGGTGCATTGCTAATGTGCATGGCTAATGAGCTGGTTTTAAAATGGCCGAAAAGGGTCGCGGGAGTGGGACTTTAAGGTGAAGACAGAGCTGATCAGACAGACACATAATCATCTTTCTATAAGCACTGATATGGAGGAGCTGTAACCACATTAGGTTACCTGTGTGTGTGTGTGTATCTCTTTAATCACATGAAGTTACCTGTGTGTGGGGGGCGGTGCGTGGCGCAGTGGTTAAAGCGGCCGCCCCATGTAGAGGCTACAGTCCTCAACGCAGGCGTCCCCGGTTCGAATCCCGCGTCGGGCAGACCTTTCCTGCAGATCATTCCCCCTCTCTCTGCCTCCCCCTTTCCTGTCTATCTATACTATGGCTATCAAATAAAGGCAAAAAAGCCAAAAAAATATACTTAAAAAAAGTTACCTGTGTATGGGAGAGGAGTGCGCGCATTCGCACACATGTGTATGTTACCTGTGTGTTTTGGTGTGTGTGTGTGGCTCCAGGTGGATTGTTTATAAACATTTTAACGAGCTCCAGGTGGATTGTTTATGAACCTTAATGAGCTCTGGCCTGAGGCTCAGAGGTTACCACGGCAACTTGAGGTGGTTGCCAATGACGATAGGCTGAGGCAGACAGAAACGTGGAGAAAAAGAGCAATTTTCTGCCTCTGCACTGGTCTCACATTTAGGTTTACTGTGACAAAACGGTAACTCCTATCAGAAAAAACCCAGACCATCATCGCTGTAAGGACTTCCTGAACGATTTGGTGTGATTTTGGTGTTTCTACAGTAAATATTTTGCAGAAACGTGCGATTTTAAAACATCGGTCCGTTCTGCTTCTCTCAGAAAATCTTTGTATTGGAGTCAATGAGGAGCAGAGACAGACGTGGTCGCACTTAGAGGCTGACAATTCAAATTCTGTAAGTCTCTCTGATATTTTGATATCATTGTGAGACACAGAACAAGTTTGTCTACAAATTAGGAAAAAATCACGTGTGTAGAGTGAAAATTGTGTCCGGGAGGAGCGTGGAAAGAGAAAAGTTTCATACGATTTCAGACAACTTCTCCCACTCTAACCGATGATGTCACACACTCTGACACGAACATTCCGTGCAATACACACCCATTATAATCTCATAATTTCTCCAAAAATGATCATGTTGTGTGTTGTGTGTTGTGTGTTGTGTGTCTGCTCCAGGATCAGGAAGGTCCCGATCCCGGTCCAGGTCTGTCGTCCGACTCTTCAGATCCACATGAGAGGGAAGCCCAAGAGCGTCGCCGTGGAAACCAAACCGGGTCAGACTGTCGCCGACTTCAAGAAGAGTCGAGACGGATTCATCCTGCTGGTCCCCGCAAACTGAGAGGGGAGGGGGGGGGGGGGGGGGGGGGTTTATACTGTAGAAGAATCTGAACGACGTTAAAGAAGAAACAACCAGATAGTTTTTGTTGCTCAGAGAGAAACCAGAGATATTTTTGTACGTTGAAGAAGAAGAACAAACAAATAAATAAATAAATTATTATCGTTTATTCACCGAGTCTGTGTGTGTGTGTATCTGTGTGTGTGTAGGTGTGTGTGTGTGTCACTTGATGCTGTCTCACTATGTGTGTTATTAACACTTCGACAGGTGTTTCCCCCCCCCAGCTGTCTGACACAGAAACCCACTGACCCCACAGAGAGGAGGGAGGGGGGGGGGGGGGGGGGTTAACAACACACACAGAGTCACTGACCTGTCAATCAATCAATGAGCTGTAACCATGGCAACACTGTGGCTGGGGGGGGGGTTCAAGATGGCCGACGTTCTGCAGGACTCAGATGATTTCCTATTTTATTTCAGATGAAGCTGCAACAGAACTGGGAGGAAGCAGCAGGAAGAACCACACACACACACACCTACACCTACACACACACACACACACACACACACCCGCTGCTGTTAATCCGATGTGAACTCAGGCCTCTGGTGTCTCTGCATTATGGAGAATTATGTGCTGTTGTGTTTGCAGCTGAGCAGCGTGTTTGTGTGTGTGTTTGTGCATGTGTGTGTTTGTGTGTGTGTGTGTTTGTTTGTGTGTGTGTTTGTGCATGTGTGTGTGTGTGTCCCATTGTGTGTAAATCACATCAGCAGCCGCTGTGAGGAACAAACACGTCGTCTCTGATTAAAGACGTTTCACTGACGGAGCTGCAGCTTCTTCTCCACACACACACACACACACACACACACACACACACACACACACACACACACACACCTACACACACACACACACCTACACACACACACACACACACACACACACACACACACACTCACACTCTGTGCTGCAGCAGCTTCGCTCCATAAACAAGAGGAGAAACTTTAAAACCAGGTCAGTGAACGTCTCACGGGTTAACTTCCTGTTTAACATTGACCCTGGTTACCACGGTTACCGTCCATACCATCAGATGTGACCCTCAGCACCAGGACCAGGAGAGAGGGGGGGTGGGGGGGACGGTCTGGGGGGGGGGTAGATGTAGAGATGTAGGACGAGGCAGCAGAGACTCAAGAGTTATTTCAGTCCGACGACGACGTCACGACCTAAAAAGTGAATTTAAAAAAAAAGAGGCGAACGACGACGACGACGACAAGGTCGGAGAGGAAGGTCAGCACGTCTCTATGGCAACAGGTCACTGTCTCTGTGTGTGTGTGTGTGTGTGGGGGGGGGGGCAGGACATCACAAGACTCAGATCTGCTGTGAGTTAATGAAATCAGGTTTATTTTCCTCCTGGTGTGGAGGGGGGGGGGGGGGGGGGGGGGGGGGGGGGGGGGGTTGACCCAGAAGCTATTAATGAAACTCAGCTCATTACATAGTCATGAGCGAAGAGCTGGTTTAGACAAGAAGAAGAAGAGGAGAAGACTTTCACTGTGACATCACGGTGACATCACGCTGACATCACTGTGACCAGGGAGACTCAGCTGTGACTCAACTATAGCATTGATTATTGATCAGTTTGAAATGAACTGATGGGGTTGATCATGAAATGTTTGTGTTAAACAGAGTGAAACTATACATATCTTACATATATATCACATAATATCACCTATATATTGTCTATATATTACCTATATATCACATATTACCTATATATTGTCTATATATACAGTATATAATCTCCATACAGTCTTTATGACCTATATTAGCTGTAGTTTGTCTCTGCAGCAGCGTCTCCATTGAAAACTCACAAACTACTTTAAAGTAAAGAGCCTACCCCCCCCCCGCACCCCCCAGCTGTCCCAGCAGATGGTCCACCCCCCCAAACACACACACAGCTTCCTTCTCTGTAAACAGACACACACACACAGACATACCAACACACACACCCTCCCAAAAACCAAAACAAAGGCACCACCAGACTGAGACTCATAAATCCTCCTCATGGGGAGTGTGTGTGTGTGTGTGTGTGTGTGTGTGTGTGTGTGTGTGTGTGTGTGTGTGTGTGTGTGTGTGTGTGTGTGTGTGTGTGTGTGTGTGTGTGTGTGTGTCGCAGTGATCAATCGGCATATTAGGGTTAACTCTTCCCACACTGTGACATCATCTGCACATCAAACCACTGATTGGTGGAGGAACCTCAGGCACCGCCTCCTCCAGGTCGTATCCCTCCGCCACTCAATCTAGTTCCACTCACTTCCTGTTTGTGCATGAACCATCCATGAGGTCACACTGACCTTTGACCTTTGAGTTAGTTGATAAAGATCGATCCACTGGTTTACTTACATTTTAAATAATCAATTTAAACTTTGTGTGTGAACCAACACGTTTTGATTAATTGATGACAGATACTGATGGTGCGTTCCAGTTGTACTCGGAAGTCGGGATTTCCGAGCTCCGAGTCGGAACTTTCAACTGGAACGATCCCCGAAAGTCGGACGATCCACACAACCCCCGAGTTGACATTTAAAGATGGCTGCCCCGGTTGTAAACAGTAATAGAAGCTCCTGTAATAATCCTTTTATTAACACTTTGTACTATTTGTCGTCACAATAAGTCAGCCGTATACATAGTATTGTTAGATGTTTATGGAAATGCTGTCATAGCATATATATTAACATATATGCGCATATAGGTTTCATATATGCGCATATATATAGTATATATCCTATATATCCTCATGAGGATATATGCGCATATATGAAACCTATATGCAGTTTACGCATTATATGCATATATGCGTATATATGAAAACGGCCAATTTTATATATTCAAACCTATATTAAAACCTATAGGTTCTTTCTGTGTGGGTCACAGGCGCCAACAGGACAATAACAACAAACGTGTCTGATTCCACAAACTTTTGCGTCACCATATGCAAATTTCCCCCAGAAACACTCGTCTACACGTAGAATAAAAAGTGAGAACGCAACGTTTGTTTCCATGTAAACATATAGCCTCAGTGTGTGTGTGTGTGTGTGTGTGTGTGTGTGTGGCCTCATCATTAACATCTGTATTGCCTGTTCCACACAGCTGTGTGTGTCTAACACCTGACAGGTCCACACACACACACACGCAGCTCTGAACTCAGGATAATCAATAATCAATATTCCTGTCAACCAGCTGCTGGAGCTCTGGTTGAGGGAAGGTGAGTTCTGCTGGCGAGGACGAGTCCTTTGCTCCTGATCTGGTTCATGAGGACGGGACAGTTGTTGTTCCAATCACTTAGAGCAGGAACCAATTCCATTAGAGGACGAGGCACCTGGTCCGTCTCCGTGGAGATTAGACCTGTAATGAGTCGGAGAGGATTTACCAGTGGGAATATAAAACATGTCCCAGAGCCGCTGCTGTGTTTCCCTCTAAATCCTCTCTGGTCTGGTGCAGGCTGCAGGTTCCAGCACCGCTCCGTCATCGGGGGGTGGGGGGGGGGTCACATGCTGCAGATTACAGTAACATGAGGGGGGAGATTGGTTTTTGCTTTGGCTCGCTCTGAATCAACATCAGTCTGAATGAGTCCTAATCAGGAGAGATTTCAGGACCGGAGCGACCGGACTGAGACGGAGCGAGGACAGCGGCACGGACACTTAGCTTAGTTTAGCAATCAGGGATCAATATTAAAGGTCAACATTTAGTCGGATCCTCCTCTCACCATAATCCCGATCCCGTTGTTAATTCCTGACGTCACAACTTTATTTCTGGGTCGACCGGCGTTATCGGGTCCATCACAAACACAACAAAGTCGCCTACGGCATCGTCATGGTGCCATGACAAACAATGAAAACCAGACATATTCATGAATGTATATATACAGAGACGTTATCGATACGTATTAAGTTTGTTTATCTGCTAATCGATGTACACTTAACAAGTAGCTGCTCGGCTACAAAACATCGCCGTCAAAACGTAGTTGCCGGTCACAGCGATTACGGCGAATACGGCAAAGACGGCTTCCTTTTTCTTTTTTCAGCCGAGTTTAGACTGAGAATTGTCTCTAATCAGAGGGACCATGTTGGGTCCAGTGTTCAACGCCGCTGTCGGACCAGGTTTTAATGTTCAGGTCCGTTTATAACTGTAGCAGCAGCAGAGACGGGAGCAGCTCCTCCTGGATGGGGAGCGTGGCTCTGATTTCTGTGGAGGCACCAGAGTTGAACCAGTTAAGCAGCTATATACACTCTCTACTCTGTTTGAATTAAATGAATTCAATCCCTTTTTTTACACTCAGAGATGTGTCATGGAAGAGAGAGGTTATAGATTCACTGGTTCTGCCAACTTGTAACTGCCGGCGCTTGGACACGGAAATGTTCTTTGTACTTGAAGCTTGAAGTCTGTTCTATCCGTTCTATCCGTTCTGTTTCTGTTTCCTCTGGCGTCCTCCTCCTCGGCCTCTGGTCACAGCTGATTGAACCATCTGTTCTTGGCTCAGATCAGACTGAACTGTGAACTGTGAAGAATCTCGGTGTAAACTGACCTGAGGTCAGTTGTCAGATGATATTTTCCCCTTCCAGCTGCTCCTCAGGCTGCAGGTGAAGCTGTTTCCTGCTGCTAGATGACATCATTCCTCTGCTTTTACAGACATAAATGTGGATCAGTGGTTGTTTCTGTCACGGAGCTGAAGCTGCAGCAGCGTCGCCAGCAGCTGACGTGTCGCTGGCATCAAACATCTGATCGTCCTGCTCAGCTGTTTGACATCAGCACCTTCACATACAGGACAAGATGCTTCAGGACGATGTGATCACTGAACCTTTGTTCTGCTGCTGATGCTCAATGGTCCTCCTGCTGTTAGCTGACGGCTCAGAGCGCCGTTAGCTCAGCTGATCCAGAATCAGGGGTCAAACTTCTTAGAATCACTCCTAAAAACACTGAGTCGATTTATGAGTAAAGTAATTCTTCGCTGAAAGCTGTTATCAATCATTGACCCAGACTGTTAGCTGTAAACTGAACTAGACAACGTCACGTCCAAGTCCATAGGAACGACCATATAGAAATATTTTAGCAATACCTCAGTGAATAGTTCAATGGCCAATGGGAGTTTATATTCAACTATATTTTGACAATAATCTATAAAAATAATACTGAACATATACACTGGGAAATAATCTAAAACATGCAGTATAATATATAGAACAGATATATTATAATATAATATGGCCCCAGATCTTTTAAAATGTGTTGAAGTGTTAAATGTGTTGTGTTGTTACAGATGCAGCCGTTGGTCTTGATGCAGTTTGTGTCTAAATTAGATTTCAGGACGTCGTCTGATGCCAAACTGAAGCTCTGACCCAGAATCCTCATGAGGATGTTTTGTTGGTTTAAAGTTGTGTTGGAGCCAAAAATCCCACGTCCGCTAAACGTCTCATACCAACGACACCGCGGCACAGACACAGACACAAGTGAGTCGGAGCATCAGGTATCAACACACCTGAGTCAACGGTAAAGGGATACGCCAACTTTTTTTTTCGTGTCTTGCCTCACTCCCGAGTTCATGACCAGCAGATAGACACCATCCTTTCCACTGTGCGTGCAGTAACAAGGGAGATAGAGCCGTATTGCCCATAATTAGCTTAGCTCAAACACTGGAAGTGTATGGGTAGTGTTAGCCTGCCTCTTACCCTCAGCAGTCAGAAGCTGGTTTCATTTTAGCTCTAAACTCTGTAAATATATCACTTTATCAACATTTCAAACATGTTTAGGCGAGAAAGTAGCCGTTTAGATCAGCAGTGTGTCGTTAATTTGTCTAAATACCAGCTGTTTACAATTTTGTTCAGACGAATTCACTTCCAGTTACTTTCACAAAATAAAACACCTGTTGCCCTTTACATACAGAAAACCATGACGATAGAATTTGTGCTTTTACTTTGAAACAGGAAGCTAACCTACCCTCGATGTAGCTAGCTTGAACCAAAATAAACCGTCTTTGCTTGAACCCTCCGTTTTGACCGATCTCGTCCCGTTACCGGCATTTGACGTCTCAAGATGCCTTACCGGAGAGTTTTGTCAGCTCTGAGACGAAGATCGGCCCACCGGTTTCCGTTTAGAGTTGCTGAAGAGTTTCTCTGATGACTTTAGGTGGAGGCAGGCTAACACTACCCATACACTTCCAGTGTTTGAGCTAAGCTAATTACGGGCGATACGGCTCTATCTCCCTCGTTACTGCACACACAGTCGAAAGGATGGCGTCTATCTGCTGGTCATGGACTCGGGAGTGAGGTAAGACACAAAAATAAAACAAATGTTGGCGTATCCCTTTAACGTCACAACGACACATTTATGACTGAACACACTCGATCCGTCTCAAAGAGTGAATTACAAACTCGTCCACAATGAAAAACTTCCTGCTTCCAGTTTAGTTTCTCACGCTTTTATTGTTGTGAAGATGGCGAGCCCCCCGCTACCCCCCCACATGGCAACAATACAACACCTGTGGTCACTGAGACTCTGCTGTTTGTTGGTTTGTTGACGAGATGATTTGCGTCCTCAGAGGACAACAGAGAGTCGGCCATCTGCAGGACCCCCCCCGCCCATTGAGGGTGCATGGCCTCGGACACTCACCCCCCGACCGACCCCCACCCCCCTCCAACAGGACCAGCAGCAGATGGTTCCTCCCCTGCCGTCGTCTCAGTGCAGATTTGTGACCAGATTATCAAGAATTTAAATAATGATTCTCCAACAGGATCAGACTCTGGACTCTGGTCTCTGGTCGTATTTATTTATCAGATTCCTCCTAATGACAATAAAGTTTTAGTTTGAAAGCTGCAGTTAAAAGTTAGTTATCAAGTGACTGAATCTGAAGCTGAGTTACCACAGGACTATGAGCTGTAAACTGAATTTAAGACGTCACTTCCATAAATCCATAGGAACGACCAATCACTGAAGAGAATCCTTCTCTAAGAAAATAGAAACATCTCAGTGAACAGTTAAATGACCAATAGGAGTTTAGATCCAACTGTATTCTGACAATAATCTATAAAATAATACTAAATATATTTACACTGGGGATGAATCAAAGATAAATGTTTCCTAATGTTTCCACTTCATTAATTCAGCGTCACGTTGTTGTTGAGATGACGTCTCTTATTAACCAGAGACGGAGATGAAACCTGCTCTGTCACAACGATGTCGTCTGATCAACAAAGACAGAACGTCCTCCTGCTCCGTCTGTCAGCTCCTCACACTTAGGAACATCTGGAGCCTCTGAAACATCTGGAGGTCTGTGAAACCTCTGGAGTCTCTGAAACATCTGGAGGTCTCTGAAACATCTTGAGGTCTCTGAAACCTTTGGAGTCTCTGAAACATCTGGAGCCTCTGAAACATCTGGAGGCCTCTGAAACATCTGGATGACTCCGAAACATCTGGAGGTCTCTGAAACATCTGGAGGACTCTGAAACATCTGGAGCCTCTGAAACATCTGGAGCCTCTGAAACCTCTGGAGGACTCTGAAACATCTAGAGG
The DNA here is from genome assembly GCF_905171665.1 of Trachurus trachurus. Classification (NCBI taxonomy): domain Eukaryota; kingdom Metazoa; phylum Chordata; class Actinopteri; order Carangiformes; family Carangidae; genus Trachurus; species Trachurus trachurus. The sequence goes on from NC_139904.1 coordinate 5,089,427, forward strand.
TCTCTGAAACATCTGGAGCCTCTGAAACCTCTGGAGGACTCTGAAACATCTGGAGGTCTCTGAAACATCTGGAGGACTCTGAAACATCTAGAGGTCTCTGAAACATCTGGAGCCTCTGAAACCTCTGGAGGCCTCTGAAACATCTGGATGTCTCTGAAACCTCTGGATGTCTCTGAAACATCTGGAGGTCTGTGAAACCTCTGGAGTCTCTGAAACATCTGGAGTCTCTGAAACAGGGGAGGAGGGATTCATTTAGACTGGAGGAATTCTAAATGAATTAACTATGGTGCAGAAATGTATCATGTTTTATAAGAAAGTGTCAAATAAAATCAATCAATCAATCAAGTTGATAAATTATTTTATTCTTAAATTTGAGAGTCGGACTAAATTCCACTAATTCTCAGCCCTTAAAACTGAAATCTCTAAGACGCTTTATAAATACTCTACTATACTCTATACTATAAATTCTCAGTTTTCTAGCTGAAAAGTTAAAATGTAACGTTTCTATTGTAGTTGATTATTTTTCAGATCTGTCTTGTCTGGGCCCAGGAGGAGAGAGGATCACCATGGTTACCACTAGTTCTGAACTCTCTCTCAGTCTGAGGCCCGGCCGTTACTGTTTATGCTAAGCTAGGCTAAGCTAGGCTAACCAGCTGAGTGTGAGACGTTCAGGGACCATAGAGGAGTCGGTGTTTGGATTTCAGCTCAAAACTTTATTAAATAATCACAAAAAAAAACAGTAAACAAACGTCATCGTCATGAAAAAGGAAACAAACAAAAAACAAAAAACAGAAAAACATCAACAAATGAAACAGTCACATTTGTTTTTCTTCAAGTTTTGACGTCAACAGTTTTTTCTTTTCTTTCACAGCTTCGCAGGTGAGGAGCTGCTTCAGTCAGGTGACGACAGCTGGTTACCATGGAGATGGGGGAGGGGCAGGTAGACAGGTATATACTGATCTCAGTGAGATGAAGGGGCGGAGCTACATGATGATGGCGCCTGTGTACGGTGGCCCTGAAGAGGTTTCCTGCTCTCTGTGGGGGCGGGGCTTCAGCTCTGTGGGGGCGGGGCTTCAGACCCAAACATCTGATTTCAAAATAAAAAGCTGTTCAGTTCTAATTCCTGTGTTCTCATCTCTGGTTCTAAACATGAACACATCGTCATGACGACTTCATGCCGCTGACGTCGTGTTTCCTCCAGTTTCGGTTGCTATGGAAACAATCCGTACATATAAAAGTCAGAAGCAGGTAAAAAAAGTAATGTGTCTAAACTAGGCGGCCGGCATGCACGCTACCACACAGCGACACAGCGACGTCTCCTTCCTCACGGCGCCACGTATTTACATCATCACCGTCACCTTCATCATCGTCATCGTCAGTGAAGGTGTAACCCCCCCACCCACCCCCCCTGCAGCAGGTGAGATGCTCTGATATGAAGCAGCTCACAGAGCCGCTGATAGATTCATACTCTTAACACCAGACTGGACCGTGTCTCCATCCGCAGCTGAAAGTAGTCCCAGCAGAAGAACCGATCTGAGGAGAACTCCTCTTGATTGGTTACGCTCCAAGTTTCTCAGAGTCTTTCCTCTGTCTGTCCTCAGAGGTCCAGGGGTCACAGCCCCCCCACGCCCCCCCACCTGATCTCTCCGAGGCCTTTGATTGGATGAGCTCAGGTGGAGAACAGAGTTAATTGGCTTTGAGGCCGAGAGAAGCAGCCCTGGTTCCTGACGTGTCCTCTCTGTCTCCATCTCTGTCCTGATTCATCTCAGTGTCACAAACATGTTGGACTGAATCTTGTGATTTCATTAACGTGAACAGGAGACGAGCGGAGGAAGCAGATGTTGCCTTAACTCTGACCCACATTCACACACACGCATACTCACACACACACACACACGCATACTCACACACACACGCACACTCACGGATGCCAACAAACAGCTCCTTTCTGCTCGTCCTTTCCTGACAATGGAGGAGGGTGTTGGTGTCAAATCTAATGAAACAGGCAGAACAACAGCTGAGTGTGTGGAGACGGGGCAGAGAGGGGGAGGAGGGGGGCGGAGGGGGAGGAGGAGGAGGAGGAGGGGGAGGGCGGGGGGTGAAGACACAAGTGTCCTTGTTGCAGCCAGAGAGAGAGAGAAAAGAGCTGCAGTGACCTCAAAATGGCCGCCAGGCTCCAGTAGAACCAGAGACTGAGTCAGAACAGCCAGGGGGGGGGTTAAAGGTCACATCTACTGGAGACACATGTTTATCTGTCATGTGACCTCGTGTGTGAATCAAACAACACATGGGGAGGGGGGGTTGGGGGGGGTTGGAGCTGATAATCAACAATTTAACTTTTCTCTGATGTCACGCAGGAAACAGCTGTTGTCATAACAACAGAGGGTCCGGCTGCACTCACTCACCCATAGAGGACGTGCAAACCGTTGTGCCAAGCGGTCACTGACCTCTTGGCACAACGGTTTGCATCGTCGCCCGCCGTGCAAGGTTCAAACCCCACCTGGGGCGGTCCGTACTGAAACACACCGCAGAGGGCCAGATACAGTAACACTGGCTACACTCACACCGAGCGTTAGTGTTTCCACTACGTGCTACCGACTCGACTCAATTCGACCTTTCTGTGTTTCCATGTCCCTGTTTCTGCTCGGCCGCGGTTCCAAACCAGGTGAAGAGGAACTAAACTGTGAGTTGTGAACGCTGCAGAGCTCTGATTGGTCAGAGATTCACCGCTGGCTGAGATAAATGACTAGATAGCCTAACTAAACAACTAAACAACTAAACAAACAACTCCTTCTGACAGATAGGCTATATGTTGGTTTTCTATAAAGTGAATCTTCAGCGCTGCCGCGGGGTCTGGACGGACAGAAACCACCACGTTTACATCAATACGTGTTTTAAAATAAACAGATCTAGATTAAATTCTATTTTACTTTATTCACTATGACGACCGGCTACTGTAAAGGCGCCGTCACTATGACGACCGGCTACTGTAAAGGCGGTGAACTGTCCTGTAATGGCAACGCTCTCTAGAACAGAACCTGGTACCAGAGTCGAGCCGGAAACACAGAATGGAAACACAGCTTCAGATCCGCGTGTGTGTGTGTGTGTGTGTGTGTGTGTGTGTGTGTGTGATTAGCTCTGATGCTCCCGGGGGGGCGGGGGGAGGGGGAGGGGCTACAGTAATCTGCTAATCTCATTAAAACCACGACTGTCAACAAGAGGCCTGGAACAAAGGGGGGGTGGGAGGGGGGGTGGAGGGTGGTAAACAGCTGACACACACACAAACACAAACAAACACACACACATACACGTGTCAACACACACACACACGTCCAATTTAAATCCAGATTCCTCAGGTGAGAGACAGAGACAGAGGCAGAGGCTCCGCCCACAGACGGACTTCCTGTTGGTTCTGATGATCCACAGAGAACAGCAGGACCAGGACTAGGACCATGGACCCCCCCCCCATCACCCTGGTACCAACATCAGAGGCTAACGGCGGCGGCTAGCAGGCTAACACTCAGGTCGTTAGTTTCTCATTAAAGTCTCTATGGAAACGGCTAACGGCTAATGTTGCGTTTCCATTTACCTCGGAAGTCGGAAGTTGGAAGTCGGAGTTGGAAACGACGTCATCACCCAGTTATAAAGTTGGAAAACAAGATGGCCGCGTCTACGAAAGCTACCAGGCTACTGTTAGCCACTGTTAGCACGGCCTGCGTTGTAGTTCACACAAACCACGTTAAAATGTAAATTAAACTACGGCAGCGTGATTTAGTGCAACAAAAACTAGTCGGATGTTTAAATACACTGAACAGCTTCTACTTTGTTTACACACGGGGCGGCCATCTTTGAAGTCAACTTGTGAGGATCCTCCGACTTTCCGAGTAGTAAATTGGACCTCGAGGCGTTCCAGTTGAAACCTCGGACTCGGAACTTGGACATTCCGACTTCCAAGTAGAGCTGCAGCAATTAATCGATTAATCGTTTACATAATTGACAGATTAATCGATAGTTGCAGCTCGACTTCCGAGTACAAATGGAACAGCTAACGGCTAACGGCTAACAGCTAATGGCTAACTGTTGCAGTGGGTCAGTTCCTGAATCTGTGACCTGTGATTGTGGCTCAGTCTGGTGGGGGTGGACTTCACTGGGGGGGGGGGTGAGGTGAACGTAAAGAAAGGCATGCGTCCAGTCGGGGGGGTGGGGGGGTTGGACCTGTCTCACCGGTCCAGGACGCGGCTGTAGTCCTGGGGGCCGCAGCCTCCTTCGCTCTTCAGCTCAGCGAACACCTGAGTGAAGTAGTGCGGGTCGGCGTTGATGCGCAGCATCTTGGCGCTGGTGGCGTCGATGATGGCGAGGCAGCGGTCCCAGAACGCCTCCTTCCCCGCCTCCACCAGGAAGGGCTTGAGCGGGTAGGAGATCTCGTTGCCCATGTAGGAGTAGGACAGGTAGAGGCAGGTGAGCAGGATGGCCTGCAGCTCGTGCTCCGACGCCACCGCGTCTCCGTCCACCACGTCTCTGCACAGCATGTAGACGAAGACGACGTTGGCCGGCGTGACGAAGGCCACGTCCTGCCAGCCCTGCAGCAGCAGCGAGCGGTCGACGCCGCGCAGCCACAGCACCGGGTCGGCCGGCGCCAGGTGCTTGAGGCGGTAGCAGCGGCAGCACAGGAACTCGCCCAGGCAGCGCAGCAGCTCGCTGGTCGACGCCTGCACGATGACGCGCTTCGGCGACGAGGTCACGGCGGCCGGAGGGACCGTCTTCACCGAGGACAGCGGCTGGGACTGGCTGTAGGCGTAGGCGTGGGGGGGGGCGAGGCCGTAGCCCAGACCCAGACCGGCTGGGCCGTCGTAGCTGGACAGGTTGGCACACGACAAGCTCTTCTTCACGTTGTGGCGGTTCAGCTGCAGCACGCCAGCGTTCTGGTAGATGTTGATGCTGTTGTTGTTGAGTGGCTCGGCGAGCGGCTTCTTGGCGCCGGTCTTCTTCTTGGTGGACGCCACCAGTCTCTTCCAGGTGAGGGCGGGCAGGAAGATGGACTGACCCCGCCTCAGGCCGCCGCCGCCGCCGCCGCCGCGCTCCTTCTGGCTGTTGAGCGAGCGGCTGCTGAGGCTCGGGTAGTGGCTGAGCGAGCCCGGCCGGTTGTCATAGTAACTGGACTTCCGGGACCCGGGGGAGAGTGACAGCACGGTTCCCATGGTGACAGAGGTCAGAAGTCAGGAGGGGGAGGGGGGAGGGGGGGTCGTCTGTCTCTTTAGTTCTGCAGATCCAACAGGTGAGAGGACGAAGAGGAGAAGGAGCCGGTCGCAGGTTACATCACCTGCAACACACACACAGATACAAGTTACACACACACACACACAGCGACCCTGTGTGGACTACATTACCCAGAAGACAACACTGCATCACTCATATGGTCACTGACTAATCATCGTCCTCTCACTGTCAAACCAAAGTGTGTGTGTTTGTGTGTGTTTGTGTGTGTGTCCATAGGTGTCATGGACACACACACACACACACACACACACACACACACACGCACAGAGAGATTATTTAATGTTGTTTATCATCATCATCATCATCATCAGATGTTTTTGCTTCATCCATCAAATTAAAATCAAAGTGGGTTTAAATGTTCATCAGCTGCTGTGACGTCACAGAATCGGGGTCAATATGTTAATGAGATGTTATAAATGATATACTTAATATATAGCCTAATAATATTAATTGATATTAATTTCCTGAGGAAGCTCAGTTTTGTTTCTATCAACAGGATCAAAACAGAAGAGGATCTGATCCTCTCTCCTGGTTTTCCTGGTTTTCCAGAAGTTCCAGCTGCGGCTGCTCTCTGACCTCTGGACCCGGGTCACACACACATCAACTCCGGTTCGGTACCGGTGGACCAGTGGACACTCACCTGTGTTTTCTCAGAGGTTCAGGTTCGAGTCCGCTGCGGTGTCTCAGTCACAGAGCAGAAGGCGCAGACTTGGTCCTGGAGGTTCTGGTCCTGGTCCTGGTTCTGGTTCTGGTTCTGGTCCTGGTTCTGGTTCTGACCCAATCCTCCTCACTGACCCCGGGTCCGGAGCAGCGTGGGTCCGGTCCCGGTCGGTCCCTGTCGGTTCCGCTGCGGCTCCATGACCCGGGAGGAAGCTCCGTGATCAGCGGCTCTGTCTCCGCCGCTGCGCCGCCTCATCGCGTCTCTCCGCCCGCAGCGTCTCCTCCGTCTCCTCCCGGACTCAGACCCGCAGCTGGAGCTGGAGCTCGGTGCTCGGTCTCCGGTTCTCTGGTTCTCTAGTTCTCCTCTCTCTCTCTCTCTCTCTCTCTCTCTCTCTCTCTCTGAGCCTCCGCCGCTCTCTGACCGGGGATCGGTCCCGGCGGCTGCAGCCCGTTGCTGCAGGCAGCCAATGAGAGGAGAGAGCGTCTCCTGGCCCCGCCCACTCGCACATATACGCTGTTTCTCTCTCTCCCCATGTAAACAGATGTAAAAGTAAAAATATAAAAAAATATAATATATAGCCTAATATATTTTATATAATATAACAGTGGTGGACAGCAACGGAGTAAATTTACTTGAGTACTGTACTTAAGTAGCTCCTACATATCCAGAGGATTTGTACTTTAGGCTACTTGAGTATTAGATTTATTTGATTTACTTGAATACATTTCCAAGACAAATATTTTTACTTTTACTCAAGTTAATTTCTAGGAAGGCTGAAAAGTACTCGTTACTTTCAGGTCTGCTCTTTTATTTTCTTTTTTTCTCTCTAAAATCCTATTGGACACAAGCTGTTTGTCAAAGAAGGAAACCCTAACCCCTAAAAGCAGCACATCAGTGCAGCTGCTTTCAAAGAGTTAATTCTCAGAAACAAGAGTTAAAAGCTCCTTAAAATCATTTAGAAAAAATTATAGTAATTCATTGATGTGAAAAATAAGAAATGTACTCTTAATCTTACTTTTACTCAAAGTAAATTTAAAAGCATGTACTTTTGGATACTTAAGTAGCTTTAAAAGCAAGTACTTTTTTACTCTTACTCTAGTAACATGTCGACTGAGCTACTTTTACTTGTAACGGAGTAAATTTTGAGCAGTAGTATTTGTACTCTTACTCAAGTACTGGGGTCGAGTACTCTGTCCATCTCTGTAATATAATATAAAATATATATTTGATATTGATAAACTGTGTTATTGATACTTATTGATACAGTGTGTTCTTGTGTGTTTGGTCTTTTCATATATTTGTGTTGCACCAAACTTCTCTACATTAGTGTTGGTTTCTAATGAGACGTGGTGAAGATGAGCAGGTCAGACTTCACTCACTTCTTCTTCTTTTTATAACATTTACAAACGACATTAGTGACTTCAGAGTGAAGATCTGATCTCCACATGAGAGTCTCTGTGATGAGGAGACGTTTCCAGGAAAACACAAGATAATGATGTGTGGAGACAGTGTGTGTGTGTGTGTGTGTGTGTGTGTGTGTGTGTGTGTGTGTGGGGGGGGGTTCTCCTCAGAGATGGGAAATTTCCGGAAGCCAGAGAATAAACAACATGAACTCAGATCAGATCAGAGGCTGAAGACAGAGGATGAAGGATGGCGATGAGGAACAACTGGAACTGTAACTAAACCTGAACTACAGATGGAAACTAGCTGCTGAAGCTAAATCTGCTACAACCATCTTTTCATTGCTTTATAATTGATCAATGGTTTTGTTCACTGTCCTGTATGCAACTAAACTTTAACTTCTGAAGCTCCTGGAGGCGGAGCTACTTCAACATGCAGCTGAGGCTCCGCCCACTCTGTCAGAGGCTGCAGGCGACTGTGAGGAGCTGTAACAACTTTATAAACTCACACTCTATGATTGTTTCATGTTTTTTATCTGTAAACTCAGTAACGTGCAGCTGTCAATCATTTTAAATATGTTTGTTTCTCATTCGAAGGTTTTTCATCTCATTCAACAACAACTCACAAACTCAGCAAAACAAAAACACCAGGAGAAGCAGACGGCCAATCAGAGAGCTGCTGACACACACACACACACACACACACACACACACACACACACACACACACACACGGTGTAATTGCTGTGAATTGAGAATAATGTGATCCCGGAGGAATTTGCTGTTGAGCAGCTTTAACTCTGATCTGCTCCGTCTCCGCTTCCAGTAAGAAACTCAGTCCACTTGTTTCTGTGAGACCACTGATGATGGAGACCGTCTCTGACTCACTTTGACTTATAGCTGATAAACTTCAGATGTTTTTTCCATTGTTTTGTTGCATGTAGCATCATGCTAACAGGCTAGCTTCAGGCCAGCTCATCACCCCCCCCCCCCCCCCCCCCCCCCACTGTAACCACAACAACAGCTGAAGCTGTCAGCAGGTCTGGGGGCTGAACAGCTGTTAGCTGCTAACGCTACGTTAGCCACATAGCGTTAGCAGCTAAGGTTTAAACCTCGTTAAAGATGAAACAACGATCCGAGTGAGACGCCGCTCCACATAAACCCATCTTTGTTTAGGGTCTATATCAGTGTGTGCTGCTCTCTGATTGGCTGGTTTAGGGTCTCTGATTGGCTGCTCTGGCTGTATAGGGGAGATCTCCTCATTCAGCACACACACACACACACACACACACACACACACACACACACACACACACACACACACACACACACACACACACACACACACACACACACACACACACACACACACCAGCTGCAGGACCCTCAGCATCTCCTGCACAGCTGACCCGGATACACTGATACACTATGAAGAGAGCTGTTGTCCCACACACACACACACACACACACACACACACACACACACACACACACACACACACACACACACACACACACACACACACACACACACACACACACACACACACACACACTGTCTCCACTCTGAGGGTTTCTAGTTGTAAGTCCTGAGCTGAGACGTAGAAATGATGAATAAACTGAGTCATCTGAAGTTCCTTCGTCTCTCAAGTCATTTTATTAAGTATGCTTTAGTAAAAGTAGTATAGCAAGTATACTATGTGTAGCGGCCCACTTGGAATTACCACACGTGACGCAGAGAGCTTCGACTGGTGTTACTTTAATTCTCTCCTCTTTTCACCTCCTGACACCATGACACCGTGAAAACTATGAAAATAGACAGAAATACAAATGCCATAATACCAGAATTCAGTGAATAATATATAGAAATCATGTTCACATTTTAAACTTAAACAAATACATTTTAGTAAACTTGAATAATGAATTTTGCATGAAATTACCCTTTTTAAATTGCTACGAGTTACAGCTTTTATGTAAATGAAAAATAAAGACAGTTTTCTCTTTGTTTTAAATGAAATGAATCACTCTCTTTACAATGAATGCACCATTAGTCTCCTCCTACCTCCTTCTGCTTCCAAGGGCGCTAAGTTTGAGCACAACCTGCTAGCAGCCTGTCTTCCACACACATCTCGTGGTAACAGTCCTTATACGAAAAACACAATGACAGAAACACGGAGCGAACTGCAATTAAACACCCTTTCATAAGCTTCAATACAGGCTACGACATGTAAATAGTTTGTGTATATATTTTACCAACTCTGGAGTAACATGAGCAGCATGTCGTTCTGCTGAGACGAGAGCAGGAAGTCTAGCGTCGGCATAACAGGAAGTAACAAAATAAGAGTGGGTTCTTCAAAATAAAAGCACAAGAAAAACGTAAAGTGGCAGAACTGCATAAATGATCATAGACAAGATTAACTGCCATTTACACTCCCACCAAATCCTGCTACAATGAATGAGCAAATAAACAAAGAGCAAATGAATTGTACAGGATTTCTTGACTGTAATAAACGAGTAACTTCATGTTGAACTATCAAAAGTATACAGGTGATTAGTCCTACATTTTATCAATAAAGCAGTGTGCATATAACTATTATGTTTGTTTGTTCTAATCAGTTCTCAAGGAGAAGCACTAATTTTTGGACTGGTCTCTCAATAACTGATGGTTTGGAGGGGGGATCTTGTTTCCTTTGAGACTTGCGCTCTCCTACTTGCACTTTAACTCGACGTACTAAGCCGTCGCTGTCTTGAACAGTCTCCACCACTCGTCCTAGTTGCCAATGATTTCTCGGGAGGTTGTCGTCTTTTATGATGACAATATCATTGGCTCTGAGGTTGCGCTGAGGTAAGTGCCATTTCTGTCTTGTTGATATGTTAAGCAAATATTCCTTTTTCCAGCGACCCCAGAATTGTTCAATGAGATATTGAACTCTCCTCCATCTCTTTGTAGCGTACAAATCCTCCTTCACAAACACGCCAGGGGGAGGAAGAGCAACTTTAGATTTCATCATGATGAGGTGATTTGGCGTTAAAGGTTCGAGTGCATGAGGATCATTGATTCCATCTACTGTTAATGGGCGACTGTTAACGATTGCCATGGCCTCATATAACAGTGTTCTGAGAGAGGCGTCATCAAGTCGACCTGGGCACTGGGCAAAAGTAGCATTCAGTACATTTCTAACAGTTCGAATTTGCCGTTCCCAGACACCGCCTGCGTGGCTGGCAGAGGGGGCGTTGAAGAGAAATTCACATTGCCTCTCAGACAGGAAGATTTCCAGTAGCTTGGTGTCGCATTGTTTAAGTGCTTCCTTAAACTCATTTCTGGCACCAACAAAGTTAGAACCTTGGTCGCAGTGTAGTTGTCGGACAGCTCCTCTGAGGCTGATAAAGCATCTCAATGCGTTGATGAATGAGTCTGTCGACAAATCTTCGAGCATCTCGATATGGACAGCTCTTGAGTACAGACATGTGAAAATCAGACCATATCGTTTGTATTCTTTGCGGGCTTTCTTTACAATAAACGGGCCAAAACAGTCCATGCCGCTATTTGTAAAAGGTGCTGAGGCTTCAAGACGTTCTTTAGGGAGTTCAGCCATCCGCTGGTTCTCAGTCGGCCGTCGAAGTTTCCTGCAAAGCACACAGGTGTGTATCAGTTTAGCAACCAGCTTGCTCCCACCAATGACCCAAAATCCATTTGTCCGAAGCTCCATTTGTGTCTGGCTTCGACCCTGATGACACGTCTTAGCATGGTAGTGGGACACAATCAGCTTAGTGATATGACTGTTGTTTGGTAAGATGACTGGGTGCTTGATTTTGTGACAGAGAGATGACTGTTTTAATCTCCCACCAACACACAGAAGTCCTTCAGACCAGATAGGATCGAGGCTGAAGAGAGAGCTTGAGTTTGGAAGGTCTTTCTCACTTTGAAGCATCTTTATCTCATGGGGGAAGGCTTGCTGTTGTACGATTTTAATCACGGTCTCAGCAGCCTTCTCACGCTCCTCCACAGTCACATGTTCACTATGTTTTTGTTTAGACCTCAGTCTCTTGATTCTTGCAACCACCTTTACAAGTGTTGTCCATGAGGAAAACTGACTCAGACGCTTGAGGATGTCGTTGCAGTTTTTGACTTCGGTTGCAAGCACCTGAATTGTCTTGACTTCAGGATCACCGACGAGCAATTCTGCTGGAGTACTGGGTGTTAGATGTAGTTCACGCTCCCAGAGAAACTTCGGTCCTCGCAGCCAGTTCGTTGAGTGAATGTCTGAAGCATGAAGACCTCGGGATGCGTGATCCGCCGGGTTTTCTGAGGTTTCCACATAATACCACTGACTGGGATCACTATTATCTCTAATCAGCTGAACACGGTTTGCAACAAATATGTGGAACCTACGAGCATCATTGTTGATGTACCCAAGCACAACTTGTGAATCAGTCCAGAAAAACTCTCGATCAATTTTCATGTCAAGCTCACCCTTTAACAGAACACTTACTTTTGCAGAAACCACCGCTGCTGCGAGTTCAAGTCTCGGGATACTTGTGACCTTTGAGGGTGCGACCCTTGCTTTTGCCATTATGAGACTGCAATGGACTTCATTCTTGTCATTTTTGTACCTGAGGTAAGAACATGCACCGTATCCTACACAGCTGGCATCTGAAAAATGGTGTAACTCTACACTGACAATGTTTTGAAAGTCATGTGGGTGGTAACATCTTGGGATTGAGACCTCTTTCAATTTAAGAAGACCATTTATCCATTCCTCCCACCGTGGCTTTATGTCTTCTGGGAGTGAGTCATCCCATCCGATGCCTCTGTGACAAAGCTCTTGAAGGATACGTTTTCCACTTAGGCTGAATGGAGCGATGAATCCGAGTGGATCGTAGAGAGAGGCGATGACAGACAAACAACCACGACGAGTTGAAGGCTGATCCTTCAAGCTGATGTTAAAGCTGAAAGTGTCGTCTTTTATCGACCATTGAATTCCGAGTGCACGTTCTGATGGGGTTGGATCGAAACCTAGAGGCTCAACATTTGCTGCTCTTTCAGAGGAGTCTAAGCAAGAGAGCGCTGCTTCTTCATTTGAGTTGAATTTGTGAAGGCGAAGGCCTCCTCTTTTGCACAACTCTTGCGACTCAGTGATCAATTTCTTGGCTTCATCGACCGATGAAACGCTGACTAACCCGTCATCAACATAAAAGTTTTTCTCCACAAATGTTGAAGCTAGAGGATAGTTAGCTTTGTGCTGTCGTGCTAGATGCTTTAAACCAAAATTGGCACATCCTGGAGACGAAGCGGCTCCGAAGAGATGAACCGCCATCCGGTACTCTTGTGGTTCCTTCTCCAGATCACCTCCTTTCCACCAGAGGAACTTCAGATAATTTCTGGATTCAGGAGTGACAGAAAATTGATAAAACATTCTTTCAATGTCACAGATAATGGCTACAGCTTCCTTCCTGAATCTAGAAAGTACTCCTACCAGAGGATTGATTAGATCAGGTCCAGTTAGCAGAGTGTCGTTTAGAGAAACACCGTGGAACTTGGCCGAACAGTCAAAAACGACTCTCAACTTATCCGGTTTTCTGGGGTGATAGATGCCGTGATGCGGCAGGTACCACTCTGTCTGTCCCTCAGATGTTGTAGGGGTAGGCTCTGCATCACCCTTGTCAATGGTTTCCTCCATGAAAGTTTTGTACTGATCATAGTATTGTTTGTTGGCCTTTAATTTTTTCTTAAGACACTGTAGGCGAACTGTGGCTAACCTCTTGTTGTTTGGCAGGTTGGGCGGACTGTTGCCTTTGAACGGGAGAGGCATCTCATAATGCCCGTCCTCCTTCTGTGTGATGTGGTTACTGAGGAACTGTATGAAATGAACATCTTCTTGGGACACATATTTATCCTCATAAGTTCTCTCAATAAAGTCTGATTCTAGGGCCTTTAGAACATCTGTCGCTGCTGGAACTGGCAGTTCTTTAACTGTGAGCCGGTGCACAAAGCTCTGACTTCCTTGTCTGTCTAGGTGGGGGTTTGATGAGCCTATTATACTCCATCCTAGTTCTGATCTCTGTGCGAACGGTTGATTTTTGTCACCTAAGATGACTTCACGAGGAGCCAGTGCTGCTGGACAGTCGTATCCGATTAGGAGCCCTACATCACAGTCTTGGAGGGGTGGTAACTTATCTGCCAAGTTTCTGAGATGAGGCCACAGTAATGCTGTTTCTTTCGTTGGAACATAAGATTTATCCACGGGGATAAAGTCACGGCTGTAGGCCTGCTGTAGTTGAATGCAGCTCTCAGAGTGGAGTCCTCGAACTTGTAGACCATGAACACTCTTACTCGATATTATTGTGTCAATTGCTGTCATAGTACTAAGTTTCAGTTTTACTGGTTGGACATCCACATTTAATTTATCAAGTACATCATCTAAGACAAACGTTGAATCACTTTGTGTGTCTAGTATCGCGTATGTGAGTACTTCTCTGTGTGGTTCTTGTACTGACGACACAAAAACTGGAACGATACTTGAGGTGGCAGACGTGCGTTGTGTTGATGTATGGGACATGACTTTGTGTGTTTCCTGGCTCGCATGCTCTCCTGTGGAAGTGGGGCTACTTGTTATTGCTTCCACAGGTCTTTGTTTCCTGTCTTCGTGCAAGCAGGTTGGGTGACGACGGTTGCATGTGTTGCATGTGTGTCGCCTCCTACAATCCTTAGTCATGTGACCCTTTCTCAAACATCCAAAGCAGAGCCGATTTTCATGAATAAATGTCTTTTTATCTTCAACACTCTTGGCTGCAAAAGTGGGACACCTTGTGATACCATGAGCTTCACTTTTACAGACAAAGCAAGGTGATTTTGGTTTATTGCTGTTTACTTCTTGTTTCTCTTGAGCGAAACTCTTTGGTTGTGTGTTTGTGTTGAAGGCTTTGGCTCTCTTTGGGATTCTATCATCTATCGGTTTGAAATTTATCAACAGTGGAGAAGCAATAGGATTACAGGCTATCCGTGCTTCTCTGCTCAGGAACTCTGTGAAGCATGTAAGATCTGGATAGCTGCCTGATGTGTCAAGTTCATCTACAACAATACGACTCCACTTTCGAACGATCCATTCTGGCAGTTTTTTGAGCAACTTGTGGTTTTCCTCACAATCGTTAAGTATAGCTAGTCCTTTGACATGTGGGATTGCCTCAGTGCAGCTTTGGAGGAAGTCGGCGAACTCTCGTAGTGCTAGTGGGTCGTTTGCGCTGATCTTTGGCCATTTCATGAGCTTATCACGGAAAGCTTTCTGTATGATGAACGGATTCCCATATCTGTCCTGTAAAACTTTCCACGCTCCATTGTATGCATTCTCTGAATCTCGATAAAAGAAACCTTCTACAGCTTTGCGCGCCTCTCCAGCAAGATAATTTTTTAGATAAAACATCTTCTCGCTTGCTGGGAGTGGTTTTCTGTCAATAAGAGTCATGAATGACATTTTCCAATCTGTAAACCTTAAAGGGTCACCACTGAACGTGGTGGGTTCAGGGACTGGCAAGCGATTCATACTTAATGAGCTAGCAATTGCTTGTGCTAAACTGACAGACTCCTGGGTCATTGTCATTTCAGAAGCTGCATGGCGAGGTTGGAATGATGTAGCGGCTGGATTCAATTGAGGTTCAGTTTTTAGCTTTCTGTAGCAAGCAGGGTTAGTTTTGTTGTTAATTTCTTCGTTGTGGTTCTCAAAACCTTCAAAACTATCATATGCTCTCACACGAGCTGCTGCTACAGCAACGTCTTTTTCTGCTTGTAACTGCTGCAGTTTTGCTCTCTCTTGTTCCAACTGTTGTTGCATTTCCACCTCTCGTTGTTTCATTTCTGACAACATTTTTGCCTCTTTGAGTTTCCATTCACTTTCTAACTTGTGAAGATGTGCTTTCTGTGCTTGAATTTCTTCTATGGCCTTTGATTGCTCTAGCTTAGCAGCAAGCTCTGCTTCTGCGTCTACTCTACCGCTCTGGGTGCTGGTCGAGTCAGAGTGGTTGCTCGATTCCTCTGATGACTCTAAGGAGCTTGCAGTTTCAGTTTTGGTGTAGCCAAAGACAGACCCATATTCATTTTTGTTTAACGTTTCTCTTACTCTTTCTTTCTCAAGTTGATTATTATAATCTTCATTAACAGTCTCTAGACGGTTACTTATGAGATTACAGATTTCCTTTGTTAGTGTAACACAGGCGTCCATTTTGTTGACGATCTCAGATGTGGTGCTACTGTTACGTAGGATAGGTTCATATTGCTGTCTTACGGCGTCGTGCTTTGCTTCAATACCTTGCTGTAATTTATTGAGGTCTTCTAATGAGCAGAGGGTTTTTAGTTTTGTCCTTGTCTCCCTTGCTACTAGCTTCCAAGAGTCATAAGCTTTGTTAAATGTTTTTACACGTTTTTTGATGTCTTCCTTATGCATCTCTTGGCCTTTCTCTGTTAGCTTTCTCTCACGTGAGCTAGACTTGAGTGGCGTGTCTGTGGGATTGTCCGTTTCTTCTGTTGGGAGTGACATTTTGTTTGTTTGTGCAACTGCTTTAGGTCGACTGTAGCCTCTGATTGCCCTATGCTTGAGTCTATACTTATAAGCTGTAGTTATCATTTACCACAGAGTAATACTTATGTCAAGCATTTACGGATTATGGACATTCAATGGGATTTTTAGCATAAAACAGTAACAACAAAAATGTCATAAATGAGCGCTATAGACATTAATAGCTAAAGAGCTTCACCTTTTAAACTTTCTCATAAACAGACATGTCATGAATTATTACTCCATAAACACATGTGCCACTTGTCTTGAAATATTCACCAATTTCAGAACCGTTATGCATTGGAAACCAACTCACGAATTATTTTGACCTCAAAATATGATACGTTGGTATGTAAAACACTTCAGTTACGCTGTAAGCTTGTATGTATGTGTAGTGTGTGTGAATAGTCCTTTTTTGCTCCTTGGCACTCAATGTCTCTTTTTCAGTATCCGTCGTTGTACCTTTAGTGTGCTGTCCTTTTTAATCTTGCCTGAGCATGATATGGATGCGAACGAAGTCAGCTGGCTGGTAACAGGTCGGTAGCTGGATCTCAGATGAGATGGCGTCAGCTTCTCGGCAGGGATGGCAGGTCTGTTGCAGCCATGGAGTTTTCACTGTAGCGGCCCACTTGGAATTACCACACGTGACGCAGAGAGCTTCGACTGGTGTTACTTTAATTCTCTCCTCTTTTCACCTCCTGACACCATGACACCGTGAAAACTATGAAAATAGACAGAAATACAAATGCCATAATACCAGAATTCAGTGAATAATATATAGAAATCATGTTCACATTTTAAACTTAAACAAATACATTTTAGTAAACTTGAATAATGAATTTTGCATGAAATTACCCTTTTTAAATTGCTACGAGTTACAGCTTTTATGTAAATGAAAAATAAAGACAGTTTTCTCTTTGTTTTAAATGAAATGAATCACTCTCTTTACAATGAATGCACCATTAGTCTCCTCCTACCTCCTTCTGCTTCCAAGGGCGCTAAGTTTGAGCACAACCTGCTAGCAGCCTGTCTTCCACACACATCTCGTGGTAACAGTCCTTATACGAAAAACACAATGACAGAAACACGGAGCGAACTGCAATTAAACACCCTTTCATA
Source organism: Trachurus trachurus (assembly GCF_905171665.1). Taxonomy (NCBI): domain Eukaryota; kingdom Metazoa; phylum Chordata; class Actinopteri; order Carangiformes; family Carangidae; genus Trachurus; species Trachurus trachurus. Next base: position 5,106,433 of record NC_139904.1, read on the forward strand.
AGCTTCAATACAGGCTACGACATGTAAATAGTTTGTGTATATATTTTACCAACTCTGGAGTAACATGAGCAGCATGTCGTTCTGCTGAGACGAGAGCAGGAAGTCTAGCGTCGGCATAACAGGAAGTAACAAAATAAGAGTGGGTTCTTCAAAATAAAAGCACAAGAAAAACGTAAAGTGGCAGAACTGCATAAATGATCATAGACAAGATTAACTGCCATTTACACTATGGACCATGTACTTGTAGCGTAGTAGAAAGTATAGGCCTACTAATTTAATACTAATACTAATACTAGTTTTAGTATAAAATGAGTATACTTGCAGTCCACTTTAATAAACTACTTTCTGCTATAAGTGGATCATCAGTCAATGTGAAAAAGTCCCAGACTGGAGCCTTGATCTTATTCCTGTTGTTCATCTTGTCGAGCAAAACTTCATATGAAGCTGTTTGAACCGTAATGTTTATCCACTCTTTTAGTTCAGGGGCTTTAGGTGTTTTGCCCCGGCAGCCGTATCTGGCTTCTGTCTCCTAATACAGTGGTTCTCAACTGGTGGGTTGTTCTGGATGGGTCGCGGACAGCTGGTCAAAAAAGTAAATAATATTTAATGCACATCTGATGTTGGACATGTCTTTTATTTCGAAAAATAACTTATATTGAAAGGCACACGAGACATGTGAACACATGCAGTTGTAATGGTCCTCAGTTTCTTATTATTTGCTCTGAATGCAAAGATATCAGTTTCTTATTACTGTAAAGCAGAAGTAAGCGATCCGGTCGTTTTGGCTAATGCTGCGTTCCAGGCAGGCTTTTGAAACCGTAAGTTACAGCTTCAAGTCACAACTTATGACTTTGTAGCGTTCCAGGCAACCCGCAACTCAACGGCTACTCGTGTTTTTCCGACCCGTGAACTCGCACCAGATCGAACTGGTACGACTTCACAGGTCGGAAAAACACGATTTACGAGTTGCCTTGAACGCACCATAACTTCTTGTCAGCCGACGGAGTTAGCAGCCCCCGCCCTCGTCATGGATCTATTGGTCCTCGTCCCTACGTCACCACATTCACGCGCATCCCTTGGCTGCACACACAGCCCTTTATGCCGTTCTCTCTCCTCATTGGATAAAACTTGTAGGATACAAGAAAAGTTTTCTCCTCGGCTCACAGCAGAGCAGAGTGACTGACAGACCCGTGTTTCAGACCAAACACTCTATATAAGTGATTGCTGTCGGAAGATATAACTATTTAAGACTTATATTAACACAAAAATATCGCTTACTTCTGCTTTAATGTGGCCTGAATGCAGTGAATCTTGTTTTGTTTTGTGGGTATTTATTTTGTGCGATTTGATATTTATTTACTTTTGTGAATATGCTCTGAATGCAGAGATGCATTAGAAGTCAAATATATCGTTTTGTTGGTCTCCATTTTGTGCAGTTTGATATTTTTTTATTCACTTCCATACATGCAGTTGTCATGGTCCTCCTCAGTTTCATTCATGTGCTCTGAAATGCACTTTGCTCAACAAAGAGCAAAATGAGTTTTTAAAGGCTTTAAAAAAAGAAATTCTTGGTTTGAATTCTATAAAAGTGGGTCGCGACTTAATGACCATGGGACAATGTGGAGCCCAGAGTGAGACTAGTTGAGAACCCCTGTCCTAATAGACATCCTTCGTCTCATTTTAAACGACCTGGTTAATTAAAACTAAAGTTTCCTCTCATGTTTTATTTCCTGGTGTTACTTCCTGGTTCTCTCCTCTGGCTCTAATTTTAGCTGCTCTCAGTCTTTTTTGCTGCAGTTTGACCCATTTTCATTATGTAATTGTGATTTGTGCCGTGGTGTCCCACATTCTGCTGCAGTCCACAGAACTCATGTTGTCCCGAGGCCACAGCCGAGCCGACGCACCGTCATGACAACACCACCCAAACATCCCATAATCACCTGGCAGCCATGTTCCTCTGAGGTCAAGGTGTTGTTGTTGTTGTTGTTGTTGACAGATCGTCTCAGTTTGAGCACTAACAAGTTGCTGGATGATGAAAACCTGAAGAGACGAGAGCTACTTGGTGTGTGTGTTCATGTTCTTAGTGTCAGTTCTCTTTCTTTCTTTCTTTCTTTCTTTCTTTCTTTCTTTCTTTCTTTCTTTCTTTCTTTCTTTCTTTCTTTCTTTCTACCCCTTTCTATCTCTTTCTTTCTTTCTTTCTTTCTTTCTTTCTTTCTTTCTTTCTTTCTTTCTTTCTTTCTTTCTCTCTCTTTCTTTTTCTTTCTTTCTTTTTTCTTTCTTTCTTTCTACCCCTTTCTTTCTTTCTTTCTTTGTTTCTTTCTTTCTTTTTTCTTTTTTTCTTTCTACCCCTTTCTTTCTTTCTTTCTTTCTTTCTTTCTTTCTTTCTTTCTTTCTTTCTTTCTTTCTTTCTACCCATTTCTATCTCTTTCTTTCTCTCTCTCTCTTTCTTTCTTTCTTTCTTTTTCTTTCTCTTTCTTTTTTTCTTTCTTTCTTTCTACCCCTTTCTACCCCTTTCTTTCTCTTTCTTTTTCTTTTTCTTTCTTTCTTTCTTTCTTTCTTTCTTTCTTTCTTTCTTTCTTTCTTTCTTTCCTTCTGACCAGGTAGAAAGTTACTCAGCCACGCGGAGACTCCATCCTCCTCCTCCTCCTCCTCCATCTTCCTCCTCCACCTGCTCTGATCTGATCTGGCCTCATCTCTCCTCCGGGGGGAGGAAAGGAAAGGAAAGCAGCAAAATAAAGACCAGCGACAAAAAAAAGCTTCAAACTGAGAGAAAGGAGGGCAGAGAGGAGGAGAGGAGGATGAGAGGGGGGGAGGGGAGAGGAAAGGAGGTCAGAGAAGGAGAACGAGGACAGACCGGAGTCAGACAGGTTCACCTGACGACACATCTGTCGCTGCGACTCACCCTCTATAATCCCCCTGGGGGGCGGGAGGGGGGCAGACTTTTATTAAACATCCAATCAGAGCAGTCGTCCAGGAAAGGGAGGTTTAGCTTTGATTTCTGTCTGTCTATCTATCTATCTATCTATCTATCTATCTATCTATCTATCTATCTATCTATCTATCTATCTATCTATCTATCTATCTATCTATCTATCTATCTATCTATCTATCTGTCTGTCTGTCTGTCTATCTAGTATTAGTGCCATAAGTAGCACGCAAATCGGAATCTGTACCAGAACCGGTACCAGAACTAGTACCCAAACCAAAACCAGAACCAGCACAAGAACCAACACCAGTACCAATTTCAGTACCAGGACCAGGACCAGTACTACAAGTCAAAGCTTCTGGTAGATGGATCTAGTATCGGTACTAGTCAGAAGTTCACCAGGACCAGTCCCAGTCCCAGTCCCAAGACCAGGACCAGGACCAGGACCAGGACCAGGACCAGGACCAGGACCAGGACCAGGACCAGTACCAGTACCAGTACCAGGACCAGGACCATATTATGTTTTATATTGTATTCTTTTAAGCTGTGCAAAATAAAAAGAAAGAAAAGGAAAAGAAAGAAAGAAAGAAAGAAAGAAAGAAAGAAAGTGACCCCTACTGCAGGGTCTAATGACTGGTCATCTACAGGAGCCATCAAATGTCTGATGGGGTTTTCTGTCTTTGTTGTTGTTCTGTCACATTTCAATAAAGTTCCCACTTTTCAAAACTTCATTCCACCCTGTTCATCTGTGACTCCAGTTACAATGACATTTTTCTTGCAATTACCCGTCCATTCAGCCGAACGTATGGCGGCAATGCTGTGTATAAAATCCTTCTTTAGCTTCAGTAAATGTGCTGCCATGGTGACTGAAGACTTCCTCCCTCTGGTTCCTCTGGATGATCGGTTAGTTACCATCTTGTGTGTGATGAAATAAATGTTGAGGTGTAATTACGTTTTCTCACTGCTTCTGTTGTCTGAAAGAAACAGTCTCATCTGCTTCGTACAGGTCGTCATACTTCACCTGACCAGGAGCAGGTCTGAACAGTGAACAGTGTCACCTCCTGACCAAACCACAGTATTGCAGGAGTATGTACTGTATGTGTAAGTAGGAGAATGTATCACATTATTACAGTAAAACTGCAAAACACAAAGAAGATTTTATTGAAAAACCATTGTCTATCGCACTGAGCTAATTGGCAAGTGGCAGTGCTACGGTGGCTTCACAAATTGAGTAAGCCATTCACTGTCGTGCAGGCAGATTTGAAACCACTGTAAAAAGAAAAGTCAGTTTTGAGGTAAGATTCTATTCTATCTATTTTGTACATTTGTTTCACAAAGACGATCTGGTATTTTGATGTGTTATCATAAACTACCTCCTTGGGTCTTGAACCCACATCCTCTGACACCAAGAACCAGCGCCTAACTCACTGAGCTAATGGTCGGAGAGAATGACTTCTCAAATAGACTCAGGGGAGTCAAAGCCAGGCAGCAGTTGTCATGGCAGATTTCAAAATGTCAGAAATTCTGTTAACTAAACAAAAATCTGATAATACAAAAATTCTATTTTGACAGCATGGAAATGTTGGTGATTTGTTTTTAGCGATAATTGTTTTGCTGCACAAGAGAAAATGTGATGTTTAAAAATGTCACTCTTAGATTGACTCCAGTTGTTCCCATGAGAGCAGAATTCAAAATGTTCTAGAAAATTCAGTTTTTGAGATAAAATTCTGATATTTGCCAAACTTCATCAACCAATTGAGTGAATCTGGACTGGACCTTTGTGCAAAGTTTGGTGATTTTTCAGCCATGGGAAGTATGATTTCCTCAGAAGAAGAAGAAGAAGAAGAAGAAGAAGAAAGAATTCCTAGGAATACAATAGGGTCCTGGCAGCCAAGTAGCCTGGACCCTAAAGACGAAACAAAACAAACAAACAATTATGTCGCTCTCTAGTGGCCACATGAGGAAAAACACGATCCACGAGACAAGGTTTTATTGTTTGTGCCCCAACGGATAAAGTGTTTATAACTCTGAATGAAGATGTTAAATTGACTTCACTAATGAAAATATCAAATCTTTAACCCTTTGTGCTACATCAGTGTCTTTTTCTCTTTCAGCCCTGATTTCAGTGAGTTTACAGTTTGAGCAGACGTCAGGTCTGGTTCCACAGGTCAGTTTATATTATGATTGTTGATATGTCCCATAAGATGATTAGCAGACAGATGTAAACTGAATATTGATTTGTCCAAAAATCATTTAATTCAGCATTTATATCTGAATTTAATTGATCAAATACACATGCAGACATTTACAGTTTGAACTTAGTGAATTACTAAAAAAAATACAGATAATGAAAAAACAGGGACAAATACAGTCCAAACCAAAATGTAACAGCAGAAAGTGATCTCTAAACACTGAGTGTCCATAACTAAAGTAGATCAACACAGATGATTGACACCCCTGGTTACGTTTATGATTAAACATCATTAAGTGAACAGTAACATCACAGTTCACCTACACCTACATATTCTTTGGTAACTTTTACAGTTACAACAGTAGCCATGTTTCCATCCAAAGTGATTCGAATTACTGGGAAATGCGCATTAAAAGAAATTCGAATCATGTGTGTTTCCATCTACGGACTTTGCCCCCCCCGGACGGACTGACTGACGGTCTGATTTGAACACATTAGCGCGATTTAGCGCATATGTTTATTACCTTCATAACGCAACCTGTCCGTGTGTGTGGGAGAGAGAGAGAGAGAGAGAGAGAGAGAGTCGCGGCGCCCCAGACTTTATTAATGATAAACGCTGGACGCGCTGGTTGATAAGTTTGGTTTTTACTGAGGAGGAACTATGAAGAACTGTGCACTAATCACATATGAAGGTGTGTGGGGGCTTTTATTTTGCCGTGGCGATGCGCCGCAATTAATTAATTGTTGTGTGACAGCGGAAACCCTGATGTTGTCTTGTGAGTGAACTGCAACATGGGAGCAGATGGGGTGAAAGTGGCTACGTCACACTTGATTCGCATACAGCTGTTTCCATCCCATTCGAATCAACCAAAACCCGACCATAGCGAGCGTATTTCATTTTGTGCGAATCAGGGGATTTTAATGCGAATCACGGCGTTTCCATCATCATTTTCCGATGCGATACATCTCGATGCGCATCTAAACAGCTGATGGAAACGCACCTACTGACGTTGACACGATGATCAGTCCAAAACTGAATCCAAAGAAACTAAAGCGTCTGAACCGAGAGACAGAATAAAGACAAGTAGTTTCATTTGTAAACTTACTGTTTGCAGGTCTGAATCCTGAAACACAGGACAGATTAGGTAAGTAATTGAATGAAAACACACATGTGCAAGTTTTTAAGAAACACGTTTTCTGCTTTAGCTGTAAAGGTAGAAGACCACCTCTTGACTAACACACTGGCAGAGCAAAAACCCTTTGAATATGTTTTTATGTATTCTCCCTCAGTTGCACCTGCATGGCCTGGCAGTGAAATTATCATAATATATCAACAGTGGAGTAAAAATAGCTTCTTGAAGGTGAGTCTCCATCTCCAGATGATGAATCCAGAGGTGCAGAGAACCAGCAGCAGGACAACAACACCTCCAACAACAGCAGCAGCTGGAAACTCTGAGGGAGGAACTGGAACCAACCACAACAATCACACTTTTTTGGTTAAGAAAGAGTTTGTTTTCAATCTCCATAATCTCTGATGTCACTCTTACCCATGTTGGTCCTGATGTGAGCTTTGTCCAGTTTGGTGACGATGTCGTCCTTCACTCCAGAGAGCTGAAACACACAGTCGTACCTCCTCCAGTCTTCAGCTTTGACTGATGAGACGTCCAGGTCAACACTCATCTGGAAGGATCCATCATGGTTGGGGAGGATCTCTCCTTGGTCCACGTCCTCATGAAGCTCCTCTCCATCTTTGGTCCAGAACATCAGGGCTCTGTGAGGGTAGAAACCTGTAGCGTGGCAGCTGACTGGAGAGGAGGGAGTCTTCTGGAGGAGACACACTGAGGGGGGGACTGGAGAGGGAGGGAGGGAGAGAGAGAGAGAGAGATGTTAGATGTTAGATCCACATGTCACCAGAAACATCTGTGCAAAGATTGTCTGAAAAATGTGATGATGCATTGATGCAATAGTCGTCGAGACACTTCATCCTGACAGCAAATGTGGCTAATAATGCTGACGTTTATTCTTAAGGCCAATCCCACAATGGGTCAATATTTCATTCTTTATTTCAGACCCAAGGGGATCCCATATCACAATAAAAACACAATAAAAAAGAGATACATTACAGTACAACACATTGTATTAATGTAAAAAAACATTTTAAAGAGTATTAAAGCAGAAGTAAGCGGAATGTTTGTGTTAATATAAGTCTTAAATAGTTATATCTTCCGACAGCAATCACTTACATAGAGTGTTTGGACCGAAACACGGGTCTGTCAGTCACTCTGCTCTGCTCTGAGCCGAGGAGAAAACTTCTTGTATACTTCCTTGTATCCTACAACCTTTATCCAATGAGGAGAGAGAACGGCATGAAGGGCTGTGTGTGCAGCCAAGGGATGTGCGTGAATGTGGTGACGTAGGGACGAGGACCAATAGATCCATGACGAGGGCGGGGGCTGCTAACTCCATCGGCTGACAAGAAGTTAGCCAAAACGACCGGATCGCTTACTTCTGCTTTAAGTATTAAAAAAAAGATGTGACTGTGACTCTACCTGTTCTCAGCAGATAGCTCTTCCCATATTGGACAGACAACTTCAGAAATGCAGGACAACGGTGAGTGTAGAGGTCCCTCCTGGATTGTGCCAATTCATCACTTGTTTTCTTTTTGATGATGTCATCTTCAGTTTTCACCCATTTTTGTGTCTGTTGGTCATATGCTACGTCTTCTCCATCATAACCAAGCTGCACAAAACTACTCATCTCCCTGGAATTGTCATCCCATCCACAGCCACTCCTATGCTGGAAGATGTGTCCACCTGGTAGAGAGACGGACAAAAGAGACTTGGAGGTTAGATACATTTGCAAAAACAGGATGTTGATATCTGATAACAGATTCATAGCCCATTTTTACAAACGGTTTGACTGAAAGGGCTTTACGCAGCATTATTACAACATCCTCTCTTTAGACCAGGGTGTCAAATGGCCCTCAGGGTCCAATCCAGCCTGCAGGATGAATTCGCCATGTGTGAAAATTACATAGAAGACAGAAGAGGCATATTGTTGAAATTGCATGTATTTCTCTTGAGAAATTTCAGGTTGTTCATGCTTTTTTTTTTTTAAGTAGGCTATATTTTTGGGGGGCTTTTTTGACTTTAATGTACAGGAGAGTTGAGAGAGAGACAGGAAATGGGAGGCAGAGAGGGGAATGACACGCAGGATAGGGCTGCTCGGAAGTGATGAAACTACAAAGGCATGAACACTAGTGTCAACATAAAAGAGAAAGTCCATGAATTAGAGTCCTGACAAAAATATTTTGTGTCCCTCCCCTGAACATCAGCACAATCCTTGTCACTGCAGTCACGTTATAACAATGGATGCAGTTACACACTGTAACTTACCTTGACCATGGCTGAAGATCTGAGTTAAAGAAGTAAGGTACTGCCGGTTTACTTCAGGCTGAACATCAAAACACTGTGTCCTGTACCACTCCAGATGGTCAGGGTTGTCCTTTAGACGTCATCAATCTGTACAAAAACCATTAAGTCTATGACGTTTGGGAGTCCATTGGACTTAGTGACGAAATACTTCAGGGAGTGTTCCTCTGTGGGACAGACACGGTTATTACAAATCTACAAATGACTCACAAAACCTGGAGTATTAATAGGACACATCTCACTATCTTTATGATATTATGATGATAAGCCACTAACACAAAACATCTTGCATGTGTTGTACGTTTTTGTGTTTTTCCAGATAAAAGGATTCATCATGTCCTGCACTCATTCACTATCAGCATAACATTAGATAATTATATAGATCAGCAAAAAACCTCTGCAGTGTGAGGATTGTTCATACAAAAACAAAGAAACAAGAGAGGATTGACATTGATTGTTTTCTTATTTTCATTGGAAAATTCATACTCATTCTCTGTAGCTTGATTTATGGACATTTTTGTTTGCTCAGTGAAAAATAATTTCCAAAGTCTCTGCTTCTGTAAACTGGTGATTGGTCTCATGTTTCTGTCTGTTTTCTGTCTCCACATCAACATCAGACCAACTCGTCTTCACTCTGAGCTCAGGATAAAACAGCTCCCACGTTGTTTGTCTGAACAGCCGAGACATAGCTATCATAGTAACATCAGGTGTTCTTACCTGGAGATGAAAAGTGGCAGAAGATGAGCAACAACAATAATTTCATCTTGGGCTGAAGGAGATGTAGAGCTGAGGAGCTGGAAATCAACTGCAGTGAAGTTTTGTTTTGGTTCGCTGATGTTTCCTGGTTTATTAACATGAGTATTTCGTTTCTGTCGGTGTGTTCATGTCTTGATGATTCGTGACCAGTGAACAGGAACTTTATTCCAACCAATAAGAATTAATTGTTCTCAGCTCTGACATGTGGGGAACGAGGACCTGCAACATTTTTCATTGGTTGTGTTCTATGTAAATGTAAATGTGTGTTACCTGATCTGCCTGCACTTGTCGAGCTGCTAAAGTCCTGTAACAAAAATCTGTTTAACCTACTTTTGTGACGACCCCTCCCGGCTCCTCCTGTTGTGTCTCACTCTGCTCCTTTTCAGGTCTCTGGAGTGTTGGTGGGTGGAGTCAGAGTTACCTGGCCAATGGGGTGTGGCCTCCAACGGGCATAAAAGGCCCGCCTGCCTGGCTGCAGTGCTCACTCTCTTCCAGCCAGGCCTGCACCACCACAGCCTTTGTCTTTTGTTTGGTTTGCTGCTCACCATCCAACACAAACCACACACATATCCAAGCATCCATGCTTCGCACACACTACTGATCCCTCTCCTACCTCCACACCACATACATTCACCCGTATGTCAGTCATTTTTGTTAAATAAATGGTCAGGTCGGGGCCTAAAGTTGTGTGTTGCCTCCCTTCATGTTGTCTGCCTTGAGCCAGGTCGTAACACTTTTACTTAATTTTAATTTAATTAATTTTATTTATAGTTCAGTGGTGGATGTTTTCAAGTCTGTGGGTGAATCTTTCTCCTCCTTGACATGGATAACATTATGCACCATATTGTACATGTGTTTATGACAGATGTTTGCTGCATTGACCCTCCTCTGTTCTTCAAGAAAACATCTTCATGACATCACATCAGACAGGTGCAGACAGTTTGAACTAGGGGTGGGTATTGCCAAGGACCTCACGATACGATACGCATCACGATACTTGAGTCACGATACGATATTGCGATATCGAAATTTTGCGATATATTGCGATATTCTACATAGTTCACTGAAAAATGTAAAAGGCATTATGCATCTTAAAATCCGAGTTGTATGTACAGATGATAGTGAGAATTTATGGGAGAAACTGAGTCAAAACAATGTAATTCAAATTATCCATGCCATTTTATACAAGTGCAAGTTACAACAACATATTTGCATGTACAACACACTGTCTGAGGTAGCAGTACAGTGACACCTCGCAGACCAGAGGTGCGGAAGTCGTACTGGATTTACGTCTGAAACATGATTTATTATTTGAAAAAAAAAATCGATATTTAAATATTGAATATCGATATCGTATCGCGACATAACGTATCGCGATATATTGCCACATCGATATTTTTGCCCACCCCTAGTTTGAACACACCTGATGACCTCACTGACCTTTCAGATTTTAGAGGAAACATTAAACACATCATGTCAGTAGTGTAACAATCAGTTCCTGTTTGAGCCAGAAATGTATTTTTATTTACCGTACATGTCATGATCTTCAAACCCCTCAATCAGTCACAGAGGAGTGGACTTCTGAAGATTAACTGTATTAGAGAGCTACACATCACATGAAAAATACATTCTATTGTGGCTTTCCTTTGTGGTGTCAAAGCCACATAAGGGGCATGATGGTAGGTGTTACTGTATTATAAGAATGAATACAGAGATGTATCTGTTTGAAAAAATAAAAGTTTACTAAAAGAAAAATCAATTAGTACATCCATCTCTCTGTAGAAAAACTAGCTCTCATCTCAACACTGAAGCTGTCGGTGATGTAATTTAAATACTCCAATTCTAGCACTCTAGACATACAGCAAAAGAACAAAAAATACAAACCATGAAACTGAAACAACCAGGTTTATTGTTTGTGTCCCAACTGATAAAGTGTTTATATGAACTGCAGATGAAGATGTAGATGATTAGCAGACAGATGTAAACTGAATATTGATTTGTCCAGTCCAGTTCAGGGCTATAGCAAATGTTCTTTTCATTTTCCTAATAGAAAAATCATTTAATTCAGCATTTATATCTGAATTTAATTGATCAAATACACATACAGACATTTACAGTTTGAGCTTAGTGAATTAAAAAAAATACAGATATAAAAAAACAGGGACAGAAAATACAGTCCAAACCAAAACTAATGTAATGTAACAGCAGAAAGTGATCTCTAAACACTGAGTGTCCATTACTAAAGTAGATCAACACAGATGATTTACACTCCTGGTTAAAGCAGAAGTAAGCAATCCGGTTGTTTTGGCTAACTTCCTGTCAGCCGATGGAGTTAGCCATTACCACATGCATGCGCATCCCTTGGCTGCACACACAGAGAGGACCGCCCCTTTATGCCGTTCTCTCTCCTCATTGGATAAAGGTTGTAGGATACAAGGAAAGTTTTCTCCTCGGCTTACAGCAGAGCAGAGTGACTGACAGACCCGTGTTTCAGACCAAACACTCTATGTAAGTGATTGCTGTCGGAAGATATAACTATTTAAGACTTATATTAACACAAACATTCCACTTAATTCTGCTTTAAGTTTATGATTCAACACCATTAAGTGAACAGTAACATCACAGTTCACCTACATATTCTTTGGTAACTTTTAACATTAAAAAAGATGTGATCAGTAAAACTGGTTCTGAAGTGAAGCAGTAAACGAGGTGATTAGAATTTAATTCTCTACATTACAATACAGGATGACAGTTTTTTTTTTCTTTTTTCTTTTTTTACATGATAATATTGTACCAGTACAGCTACAGCAGTGCTGCTCTCATCTCCTTCACACCTGCACAGTGATGGTGACATGATGATCAGCTCGAAGCTCCGTCCAATGAAAATGAAGGGTCTGAACCTAGAGACAGAAAAAAGACAAGTAGTTTCATTTGTAATAAAGAAACATGGTATGAAAGACAGACGAATGACAGAATGTTAATGTTCAGACACATTAAAATGATCATATTTCATTTTTCATAAACTTACTGTTTGCTGGTGTGAAGCCTGAAACACAAAGGAACACATTAGATCATTAAAAAAGAACAAAACAAAACAAATCTGATTTTGACTAAGAAATGTTTGTGTATAAATGTGAATTTCTAAGACCAAGGCCCAATCCACAAACACCACCACACCAAAGAGACGCATGAGTGCTGCCATTTTTGCAAATGAGGCTTTCGATTTGAAAATGATGACAAACATTTAATGTTACATTCATGCTTGTGTCCACATATGACCCTGGTCTTTATACAGTACAGTATAAAGAACAGTTATTTAATAACATTAATGAGTATTGCTGATTTGCATGACAGTCCCACATTTCCACATATTTTTGTGTCTGATGCAGCAGATGACTTCTGAAATCTAACTGAAGATCCAGCAGCAGTGAATTAGTTGAAGTTCTTTATCGCTCATCTGATATCAGTGAATTATGATGCATATGATAACGTATAATAGTAGTTCTTATGGGAATATTTCTACCCATGTACCACTCTTTTGTAAGGGATATGAGAAATGTTGTGAGCCTGACTCTAACCAACACACTACATCTGTTGAGGACTGGGTTTGCTCTAGTTTTTCTTTTTTTTGGTAGTCAAATGATCCTAATATATCAGCAGTGGAGTGAAAATAGCTTCATGAGAGTTGAACATCTTTCTCCCTCACCCCTCTTTCTCCGTCTCCAGATGATGAATCCAGAGGTGCAGAGAACCAGCAGCAGGACAACAACACCTCCAACAACAGCAGCAGCTGGAAACTCTGAGGGAGGAACTGGAACCAAAACAAGTTTGTGTTAGTGTAATGCAGGATGAACTTGTTGAATCCACTAGAGGGAGACAGAGTAAACTGAACTGTTCTGGTTTTCCTTCAACACAGTTTGGTTCACGACAGAAACTTTGTTTTCACTTACATGCCACTTTGCCCACACTAATGACAATAAAGACTCAGAGACAGAGAGGACGGTCATCTCTGGTCTCACTCTTACCCATGTTGGTCCTGATCTGAGCTTTGTCCAGTTTGGTGACGATGTCGTCCTTCACTCCAAAGAGCTGAAACACACAGTCGTACCTCCTCCAGTCTTCAGCTTTGACTGATGAGACGTCCAGGTCAACACTCATCTGGAAGGTTCCATCATGGTTGGGGAGGATCTCTCCTTGGTCCACGTCCTCATGAAGCTCCTCTCCATCTTTGGTCCAGAACATCAGGGCTCTGTGAGGGTAGAAACCTGTAGCGTGGCAGCTGACTGGAGAGGAGGGAGTCTTCTGGAGGAGAGACACTGAGGGAAGATCTGGAGAGAGGAAGGAGATGTTGAGATCCACATGTCACCAGAAACATCAAAATATGTGCAAAAATGTCTGAAGGCCAATCCCAGCCTGGTCAATACATTGTAATAATAATAATAATGGATTACATTTATATAGCGCTTTTTTCTACCGTTACCCGATACCCAAAGCGCGTACAGTAACCATTATTCATTCATACACATTCACACCGGTGGTGGTAAACTACGTGTATAGCCACAGCTGCCCTGGGGCAGACTGACGGAAGCGTGTGTGTTGATGTTTAGTTTTAATAGTATCAAACATATTGTGATAATTGTTGTTATTGATCTGCATGAAAAAAATATTTTTGAACACATCATACAGTCCCATAAGAAACTCAGGTCCCGTGACTTTACCTGTTCTCAGCAGGTAGCTCCTTCCATATTGGACAGACAACTTCAGCAATGCTGGACAATTAAAAAGGTAGCTGTCTCCATCTCTCATTTTGAATTCATCACTCAATTTCTCTTTGATGATGTCATCCTCAGATTTCAGCCATGTTCCTGTGTCTGGGTCATATGCCACGCCTTCTCCATCATAACCATACTGCATAAAACTACTCATCTCTCCAGAATCTTCATCCCATTCACAGCCAGCCCTCATTTGTAAGATGTGTCGACCTGGTAGAGAGACGGACAAAAAAAGACTCCAGTTAGAGGCAGGGGTGGACTGGTCATCTGTGTGATCTGAAGAATCACAGAACAGCCGGTAGTCCAGGACGGCCGGTGGCCACCATGCAGTCACTGTGACGGGGTCATCCCTATGTTCCCCTGGTCCTAATTCCGCGCCCGCTTATCCAAAAAGTCAGGAAACATAGGAATAACATTAGTTGTTTTAAAGGGATAGTTCACCCAAAATTTAAATTTCACTAATTTTCTACTCACCCTCATGTCGACTAAGGGTTGGGAGAAATTTCAGAGCCATCTGTGCCTTTTTGGAGTTACAGGGGGGGTCCGTGCAGCACTGCATGTCCATATGATCCGTATTGTTGTAGCTACTCTTTTGGGTCTATTTCCGTAATGGACAATGAGAGCGATGTAATTAAAAAAAAAAAAGAAAGCGGGACACTTCAGCCTTTACAACGATCCCATCTGTGTGTGTCTGTGGCTCCGGACGCCGAGCAGTCAAACGGCTGTCCAATAGAGGGCCGTGTGCTGTCACATGACGCGCTTTGAGCGGCGGTCACATGATCGTTTAAACATGGCTGCTGTATTGCTGGCTGTGGCCGGCTACGAGCGCTACCGTCTTTGCTATCGGCTATCAGGAAACCTCCCATGTATGCGTGAATGTGTGTGAACCTCATGTAATGCCAGGGCTGCACTGTGGCTCTCTGTGAGTGGCTTGCTGCGAGCAGCAGCATGCAGAGCTCGGCAGACAGGCGCTTCTCACAACACCGGCTTCCCACACACAAGATGACTTTTGATTGAAACGGCCACAGTTGTCGGCCCCGATAATCGTAAATATTGAACATGTTTAATACTTACGATTATCGGCGCCAAACGTTTTCCGAGCCGATTGTCGGGAGAATGTTGACTCTTAACACACCACACACTACAAGAGAATCTTATAAGATAATCTTAAGAGCTTAAGATAATCGGGCGGTGTCTGTCCGTGGTCGGAAGGGGGAAAATCGGGGCAAAATCAGCCCGATTATCTTTATGTGTGTGGCAGGCTTAAGTCGACATGAGGATGAGGAGAAAATGGGTGAAATTTGAATTTTGGGTGAACTATCCTTTTAACATCTTTAAACATACACAAGCGTCAGGGTTAGGGGTTAGGGCGAGAACCTTTGTTTTAGTAAGTGGGGAACATGGAACCTTTTTTGCAGGGGTAAGAGGGGAACATAGATACACTCCCCTCGACATTGCACCGTAGTTCTGCATCTTGGTGACTGGTTCCCAGACAGTCGCTGTGATGCACAGCTATGTGCTCCAGGTAACTTTCACTGAAGGAATGCATTTTGTGTCCCTCCCCTGAACATCAGCACAATCCTGAGCTCTGAGCTCAACAGGCAGCTCCTTCTTCCTCATGTTTTTTACTTTAACACTGTAAGCTGTGTGACCTTTCTTTCCAAATCACGTCCAATTGGCCGAATGATCAAGAGAATTGGGAGGAACCTGAACTATTTCATTTTGTCCTTTCAAATAAACTTGCAAAAACTGTCACTGTAGAGGGTTACCTCATAACAAAGGACGCATTGTCACTCACCTTTACCATCACTGAAGATCCAAATGTAACGATGAAGTTGATCAATTAAAATTTGAGGCAGATAATCAAAACACTGTGTCCTGTAAAACCCCAGGTGGGCAGGGTTGTCCTTGAAATAATCTTTCATCCAGCCATGATTTATTTTTACTCTCTTTGTGTTGCTGTCACAGTAAGCCGATGTGATGTCATCAACCTGTGCAAAAGCCATGAACTCGGTGATGTTTGGGAATCCAGCTGATGCAGTGAGGAAAAACTTCAGGGAGTGTTCCTCTGTGGGACAGACCAGGTTATTAGATTACTTTACAACATGATGGATTCAAGAAGAAGAAATGACTCTTATGTCATTGGTTTCTAAAATCCATAAAAGCTAATTATGACTTGATTATATGACACTAACACAAACTGCTCACTGCTACAAATGTGTTGTACGCCTTGGTGTTTTCCAGATAAAAGGATCCACCATGTCCTGCACAGATTCACAATCAGCATAACATTAGATATTGGCATCATATATACAGATATAAAGTCTGTTTGTGGGGATTATCATCCATACACGAACAAAGAAACAAGATAGATCATTGATCATTTCCTTATTGTCTCATGTTTCTGTCTGCTTTCTGTCTCCACAGGATAAAACAGCTCCCATGTTTGTCTAAACACCCAGAGGCAGAAATCCCTAATTTGTTTGTCTGTACTGAACTGTTACATACTCAGGTGGACTGTTGCTGCTGCTGCAACAGAGAGATGAAAGATTTAAAATGTTTCTTACCTGGAGAAGAAAGGTGGCAGAAGACGAGCAACAACAATAATTTCATCTTGGACTGAAGAAGTCGTAGAGCTGAGGAGCTGGAAGTCACCTGCAGTGAATCTTGTCTTTGTTTCACTGATGTTTCCTGGTTCATTAAAGTTTGATTTATGTGGGTGTGTTCATGCGAACAAAGACGTTCAAATTAAAATGTTGTTGTTGTAATGTTTGTTTCTCTCAGCTCTGACATCTGTGGAACGTGGAACTGGAACATTTTTTTTATTGACTGTGTTTTATGTAAATGTAAATGTGTGCTACCTGTTACCCTTGCTGATCTGCACTTGTCAACCTGCTAAAGTTTAAAACATACTGCGTTACTTAATACAAACATTTTTCCACAAATGAAGTGTTGTTGTGAGCTCGAACAGGCAGCCGACTCAACCTGACACATGACATGCTCCACTCAGTCACACACACCCCTTCCAATCTGGTGCTCTATTTAAACTGGGAAATTTACCCATCATCCTCTTTGCCTGTCAGTGACACTGCTGCCTTGCAAACAGCCCACTGCATTGTTTCTGCCCCAGCATCCACCTGCAGGCTCCAGGGGTTAAGATATTCCCTCATCACCCCCATTTACTTATAATATCCTATTCTCAGGGAGCAATGAGGTCGGAGCCTTAATGCATGGGCTACTGAACTGTCGTAAAGAAGCAAATACAGAGACCATCACAAAATACTGTTCAAATCATTTTCATATGTTTTTAGCCTTTCATCACAGACTCTCTCTTCCTTTCTGCTGTAATTAAAACCTGTTAAACCTGCTTCTGTTTTTGGTTTACTTTCCCTCTTGTTTAAAATGGAGTGGAGTGACTTGTATTAGCCTAAACACTTGTTTATGTCTACTTTTCATTTATTGTCATTGTGCTGATTAAACTCACAGTTAAAATCACAGTAACTTTTGCAAACATTTGCAGACTTCATTGAAAAGTCAGCATCAAAACAGATTTATCTTGCACTGTCTCGCACGTTCCTCCTCACTTGTATGTAAGTTTGTGTAAATGATTGTATGTGGGTCAACTGTAGAAACAGAATTGCCCTATGTGTACTAGGAGCCGTGTGTAAGTCTGTGTGTTTGGTTTGTGGATGTGAACACTGCAGTGGTGCGTGGGTAGGGGTGTGTCACTGTGGGCGTGTGATCCGTGGTTACTTGTGATTGCACTCACCTGGTCTCATTAGTTGGCATTTGAACATGGCGTGGGGCGAGCCACGGGGGTGAAATTTTCTGTTGACCGCTGCGCTATCACATCACATTGTGCTTCCCTTATTAACCTTTTGTAAGCAGTTGGAGCTTCTGTGTTGCCGTGATATGGAAATAAAGGTGCTTCGAGAGCAAGAGTAAAGCGAAGTGTGCGCATCAACAATTTCTCCCGTGTTCAGCTCACCGCGGCTGATTGTTTTTTATTGGTCTCAGTTAGCTGTATTACTATGGGATAAATCAACCCAACTCACGTTTTGATTTTGACCTTTATTTATCAATCACAGGAGTATGATGAACATTCCTACTGGAGTCTTGTGTTCATGTTATTATGAGCTATTAGAGCCTGCAGTGAGCCTCTGTTTTTAAATCCACTGCCTCAATCTCATATGTATACTGTATCTGCAGGCTAACATGGAACATCTGGCTTGGCAGGCAGCATCTGGATCCACCTGCTTTACCAATAGCAATCAGTTGGTAATCTCTCTGCCTGGATGGACTGGACACATGAACTGTGTCCCTTTGACCTGTCATTCCAAAGAACATGGTTTCAATCACTGCATTAAGTGTCTACAAATTTATCTATAGCCTGTGACATCATTTATCTACCAGAAACATCTATACTGTTGCATTAATGAAATTAAATATAAGTGATACAATGACAAAATAAAGGAGAACTCTTGTAAATCACATATTTCATTGATATAAAATTAAAGGAATAAATGGCTCAGCAAACCACTCTGAAAATCCGTTATATAAAGTTATATAATCCAGAACTGTATGTTTATATATGTTTAATATAAAGAATATGGTCATAATCTCAATTGATTTCATGATGTCACAGGGAAGATGACCTTTGACCTTTGGGGTGTACAGCGTCATTGTAAGAGCCATAATGGATATATAAGAGCTATAATTTATGGATAAATGAAAATTAAGTCGTTTCTTAAGTTTGTGAATTTCATAGTTTGTATTTTTAGGCTATATGCATTATATGTTTAAAATGCTCCTTTGATTTGAGTATTTAAATGACGTCACCGACAGCTAAAGTGTTCAGAAAAGAGCAGCGACGAGAAAGGGAGCACATAGTTCTTCTAGAATGATGCAATGGATGTAATTGCATTTCTTTGAGTTAACTTTTATTTTTTGAAACGGATACATCTTTTTTTTCATTCTGGTAAGAACACCTACCTTTCTTGCCTCTTATGCAGCTTTGACACCACAAGGGAAAGCCACAATAGTTATTAGTTCATTTTGTCCTTATAGTATTTAAGTTACATTTGGTAAATGAAATTCATTTACACAATTAGCGTACATGTATACATTCATGAGTTTCCTGAGTGACTGTTAAGCATCAGACCATTTCATTCATCAGTTACATCAAAGACACAGATATACATTTACAGTTTGAACAGAGACAGAAAATAGAAACCAAAAAATAACATGCATGTACTGAAACAACAGAAAATGACCTGTTCAGATTAAGTGTGTGTTACTAAAGTTGATCAACATTCCCTGGTCAAATGAATGATTTCATACATTACAGGAGTGTTGCTCTCATCTCCTTCACAGCTGCACAGTATCGCTGACCTGATGAAATGACTGTGATCTGTTCAAAGCTGAATCCAATGAAAATGAAGGATAACAAAGGGACATTGCATGAAAGACAGAACTGGACATTAATCACTGAATGTTGATGTTCAGACACTCATTTTTCATAAACTTACTGTTTGCAGATGCGAAGCCTGAAACACAGAGGACAGACAAGGTAAGTCATTGAAAAAAAAGAAGAAATACATCATGAAAACATACATAAGGGAAGTTCAAACAACTTGTTCTTTCTTGTTCTGCTTTCTAGCTTTTCTTGAAATTCTGTAGACGCCCAAATCACCACCAAACAAGCTGGCTGCCTTCTCCTTCCTGTTTATCAGCCTAGAATAAAACTGATGATGTCACGGTTCCCAGGGAAGAACCAACTTTTCAGGTTTTTAACCTGTTGTTTTTTTTGGTTTGAACGTCCCGGCCGGTTCAAAATTTGGTTTGTGAAACCCCTACCTCAGGACTGGCACTCAAATTATCATTATATATCAACAGTCAAAATAGTGCAGCAATGTGGAGAGGGCCCGGGCGGGGATTGAACCCACACCTCCCGGGTAATAGTCATGCGCGCTTGCCAGTCACCCAAGGGGACATACCCTTGGCCATGTAGCCAGGGCACATCATCAATTGGAGGCATAGTGACAGGACCACCACTGTCACAATTGCTTTATGATAGAAAAAATGTCTTTGTCCCTCACCCCTGTGTCTCCATCTCCAGATGATGAATCCAGAGGTGCAGAGAACCAGCAGCAGGACAACAACACCTCCAACAACAGCAGCAGCTGGAAACTCTGAGGGAGGAACTGGAACCAAAACAACAATCACAGTTTGTGGTTAAGAAAGAGGTGTGAGTTTCCTCAATCTCCATCATCTCTGATGTCACTCTTACCCATGTTGGTCCTGATCTGAGCTTTGTCCAGTTTGGTGACGATGTCGTCCTTCACTCCAGAGAGCTGAAACACACAGTCGTAGCTCCTCCAGTCTTCAGCTTTGACTGATGAGACGTCCAGGTCAACACTCATCTGGAAGGATCCATCATGGTTGGGGAGGATCTCTCCTTGGTCCACGTCCTCATAAAGCTCCTCTTCATCTTTGGTCCAGAACAACACAGCTTTGTCTGGGTAGAAACCTGTAGCGTGGCAGCTGACTGGAGAGGAGGGAGTCTTCTGGAGAAGAGACACTGAGGGAAGATCTGGAGAGAGGGAGTAGGGGATAAAATTTGAATGTCTGTAAATGTGTCAATCGCATATTTGCTGAGATATTTCAACCTGGACCAAATTGAAGGGTCAACTGACCAACACAGAGGTTCATAACGCTATAACGCTACTAAAAATATGGACTCTGCATACCAAAAGAAACTACATCAGGTCATGTGACTCTACCTGTTCTCAGCAGAAAGTTTTTCCCATAGCTCATGAACATCTTCTGCCACAAGGGACAAGTCTGAATGTAAAGGTTCACATGGAATTTAAATAATTCGAATTGAGCATCCCATTCATCTTTGATGTGCACCGGTGGTTTCACAGCGACCCATCTCAAGTTCTCTGTGTCCAGAGTTAAGAAGTCTTCTCCATCATAACCAACCCGGACGACACTATTAACCTCTTCAATCTCTTCATGAAATTCACACCCACTCATCACCTGAAAAATGTGGCCATCTGAAAGACAGTCAAAGAATTACAACTGATGGATTTGAAAAATGAATATGAATTTTTTTTTTAATTATCATAATTATCTATAATTACACTGCAACCTTACCTACCTTCAAATTGTTTGAGTGGCAAAACATCACGAGCAGCTTTATAGATTAAAGGCACATAAAAAGCACACTCTTCATTGTACCGCTTCAGCACCTCAGGGTGGTCTTCATACATTTCTTTTGCCCACTCCTGTCTTGTCTCCACCCTCGTCTTGCTGTCACAGTAACCTGTGGTGACGCCATTCACCTGTAAAACAATCGTAATCCCAGGCAAGTTTGGGAATCCGGATGATGCAGTGATGAGATACTACAGACTGTGATGCACTGTGGGACAAACAGGATGTTCAATATGACATCTTCACTTCCCTTCTGCAAAGGTAAAATATGTACATATGAAATATCCCTAGAGTAAAAAACACATGTTATATATAAAATATATAAACCTCTTACAGTAGAAACTGGAACCATTTCTAGACCATATATAATCTCTAGCTTGCATATGTATTTTTCATAAATGTGTGTTGTGTTTGTGGCAGATGTTGATGCCTTGATGACAGAGACATGGGACTCTCATTTAAATCTCTGTGTCTGAAGTTCAAACCAACATTTTAATAAGCAGGCAATGAAGCACTTCCAGCTCGTCTGCAACCTGTGCACATGTTCAGAGCATTCATGTGCGTTCTAGGAGCGCGTACTTTCAGCGCTGCCGAAACCTATTTTCAGATTTACCCAGCAACAAGAAATACTATTTTTCGATTGGCTGAAGGTTGTTAATTCAAGACAGCTGAATGGATGGACTAAGCAGAGCAAAACCAGTTTAAAAACATTGTCATAAACATGCACACTTCTGAATGTAACTGCTTCAAAAAATAATCCTAAAATTGTTGATGATGTGTGATTATGCTCTATGTGACTGCTGTGTGATTTGTATTATTGTGATTCATGCGACTGTTATGTGACTCCGGTTTGATTTGATGTGCTCTCAAGGACACTGGAAACGAGGGTTTACCCCCAATGACCCTTGAGATCTAAATAAAGGTTAAAGAAAAAGAAAGAATCTGCCTTTGCATCGATCATTCGTAGATTAGCCAACTAATTACTGCTAATTGGTGCGAGCGCGTGAAGTCACATACACACAACATATTTCTAGGTCAGAAACTAATATTTTGGACCTATCCTAAATTTTGACTAGTATAGATACCACTGAAGTTTGAATTATTTTTGTTGTGTCATTATGTGTCATTAAGTGTCACCATCTTTCCTTCACTAATGTTAGGATCCACACCACTGTCACTGTTCTTCATTTATCCATCAGTGATGACTTATTTTTGTTCATACTGAACCACAAGAAGATACTTTAGTGTTGGAACATGAGCAACATAGATATATTTTTTTGGTTTGGTCTCAGTTTTTAGTTTTTAATCTCACTCTTACAATTTACCCCAGGTTGTGTTACAACCGACCCTGGTAGTGGGGTAGGTTGTAGTGGCACTCCTTGCATTTGACATCAAACAGTGAATTCTGTGATTTCTGTGTGAGGACAAATGCGGGTACTCATCCCCGGTCTCCCCATACATATTTGATGATAATGTAAACTCTTCTATGGTAACATCATCCTTGATATACCATAGGCCTACAGTATGTTTCATTATAGTTAAAATACCCTTTTTTTGTCTTTTTTTGTATAGGCTAAGTGAAACTACATCAGGAACAAAATACAGTTAAAACAAATGTTAAAAAGTTGATGTGATCCTACCTGTTGAAGAAACGTGACAGCAAAGAAGCAACACACACAACTTTTTCATCTTTCTTTGATGAAGAGGTTCAGCTGAAGGACCGAGCTCGGCCTGTCCTCCGCCCATCGCTTCTTCCTGGTGGATGAAGAAACAAACGCTTGGCTCTTGTAGCCTGTCCACAGTATCTGCTGTAACTTGAAGGACAGGGAGCCTATTGAAATAATACATGTGGATCAGTGATGAATGATCATGTGATTTGTTTATGGTTTAACTTCCCCTGGCAACTGAAACTAAATTTAGTCAAAACACCAATGATCCAAATAGAGAGAGAGAGAGAGAGAGAGAGAGAGAGAGAGAGAGAGAGAGAGAGAGAGAGAGAGAAATATGAGACAGTGGTTCTCACTGATCTGTCAGATATTTTTTCTCAGGGTTTCATGTTCACAGATGTTATTTTAAAGCCCCATTGTGTAACTTATTTGGCTTTTTATTAGCAAAAATCAAATATTGCTTTCATAAATACATATTTCACTGAAGTGGAATCACACCCGCATACAATTGAAAGCTTTCTGGTACCTTAGAATGAGTTGTTACAAGTCGTTACAAATACATAAGTGGGCGACGCACCGAACCGAGGCGGCCATGTTGCATCGCCATTTTTTACGTTGAGTGGCAGCGTGACCGTAGGTAACCACGGAAACTCAGCGGAGCTGTGGGCTCGGCCTGTTAAAACTGTCACCACTGTGTAGTGTGAGGAAGGACGGAGGCACTGGTGTTGCATTCAGGTGCAGTCAGGCAGACGGCCGTCAGCAAACCAAGCGGATGTCATTTTACTTGATGAGAGAAAGACGGTAAAACGTGGGTCAGGTAAACAATACGACATCACCATGACAACATATTGTCAGGCCTGTATTGTTTTGCCTCGTGCTGGCGGACCACTTGTTTATCCTGTTACATGCAGCGTCTGTTGTCTGTCTGACGTCTGCCCGATTTCACGTGAATGCAACATCAAGAATATGTTCAGATATGCAACCGCACCACTAGATGGGGGAATTCCTACATTTATACCTCACATGTTAAACATTTTGAGTCACTTAGTCCATAGAACTATGATACTATATATAGATTGTAGCCTAATTTTGAACTGTGTGTATCAATCTATTCAGTGTGTTAGGGTTAGGGTGTCATCAGCTATAGCCGGTGCATATTCTCATTTGTCCAGGTCATAGTATTTCAAAGGAGGTTAAATCGAAAGCAACTGGACTTAGTTGTTTGTCTAGGAATACGTTTCACCTCTCATCCAAGAGGCTTCATCAGTTCATGTACGCAGCTAACCAGGCTGGGACTGGTCCAACTATCTGGTGTGGAGACTCACTATTTAACCTCTTGTGTGGGCGTTTCACAAGGGTGATGATGTCACTGGTTCCCTTTTGTGCTCCAAGTGCCAACGACAGTCGTTGGAGTGACAGTCGTTGGTGGGAAGTTGGTTTCGACTTCGTTAGTGCCCTATTGTGTTCTAACGACAGTCGTTGGAGTCACTTGCCACTTGTGAACAGTGGTTGTTCTTTGAGGCTAGATGGTTGAGTCTCCTGGGAAGGGATGAAAGGGCAGCATTGTAAATTGGAGATAGGTGGTGTCTCAGACCTCCTCCCCTGTTGAGGGACGGTTTTTCTACTTTTACAAAAATGGCTTCTTTAACTCCTCTTTCAAACCATCTGTCCTCTCTGTCTAGGATTTGGACATTGCTGTCCTCAAAGGAGTGGGCTTTCTCCTTGAGATGTAAATGAACAGCAGAGTCCAGTCCTGAGGAGTTTGCTCTCCTGTGTTGGGCCATGCGTTTATGCAGTGGTTGTTTTGTTTCTCCAATGTAGAGGTCTTTGCATTCCTCGTTGCATTGGACTGCATACACCAGATTGCTTTTGTGGGTGTGTGGTGTTCTGTCCTTGGGATGTACCAGTCTCTGTCTGAGTGTGTTGCTGGGTTTGAAATACACAGGGATACGGTGTTTGTTAAAGATCCTCCTGAGTTTTTCTGATACTCCAGACACATATGGAATGACTATGTTTTTTCTCTTGTTTTGTCTTTCTTTCTCAACCACTTTGCTGGTTTTCTTTCTGGAAGCAGCTGCAGTTTTCACAAAGGTCCAGTTAGGGTAACCACAAGTTGTGAGGGCGCCTCTCAGGTGCTTGTGTACACAAACAAACAAGCAAACAAAACAACCACTGCATAAACGCATGGCCCAACACAGGAGAGCAAACTCCTCAGGACTGGACTCTGCTGTTCATTTACATCTCAAGGAGAAAGCCCACTCCTTTGAGGACAGCAATGTCCAAATCCTAGACAGAGAGGACAGATGGTTTGAAAGAGGAGTTAAAGAAGCCATTTTTGTAAAAGTAGAAAAACCGTCCCTCAACAGGGGAGGAGGTCTGAGACACCACCTATCTCCAATTTACAATGCTGCCCTTTCATCCCTTCCCAGGAGACTCAACCATCTAGCCTCAAAGAACAACCACTGTTCACAAGTGGCAAGTGACTCCAACGACTGTCGTTAGAACACAATAGGGCACTAACGAAGTCGAAACCAACTTCCCACCAACGACTGTCACTCCAACGACTGTCGTTGGCACTTGGAGCACAAAAGGGAACCAGTGACATCATCACCCTTGTGAAACGCCCACACAAGAGGTTAAATAGTGAGTCTCCACACCAGATAGTTGGACCAGTCCCAGCCTGGTTAGCTGCGTACATGAACTGATGAAGCCTCTTGGATGAGAGGTGAAACGTCTTCCTAGACAAACAACTAAGTCCAGTTGCTTTCGATTTAACCTCCTTTGAAAAAAAAAAAAAAGTCATCAGCTATAGTACAGTTTCTCTCCTGAAGCCTCCTTCATCACGTGATGTTTAAGGTTATGTAGGTTAAACTGTGGTGACCCTACACTGGTCCAACAAAAAGGCCCAAATTTGTACTGATGGCTAGACTTTCGCTTCATTTCCAAGCCTCAACTGTATGCTTACAGCAAATTGTAAACAACCAAAAAATGAAATACAAATCAAGCACAATTACCATGTGCACCTCTTGAACACAGTGTAAATAGCTCTGACCATGCAGGCTACCATCACTTCCTACTTCTATGTCATCTACAAAACCAACCAGACGACTCTGGTGAGTTACAGTAAACTATTTGATTTGTAAATTTGAAATAAAGTGAAAATTATTTGAGATTTTTCTTTGTAACTCAGGTTTATGCATAAAAAGTAGATAACCATTATTTGAGTGGAACGAATCCTGGCTAATGAATTATAGTAAGGAAAGATAGGAACTTGTCAATGACAGAAATAAAGATCTTGCTTCAGTTGAACAGTAAAAGTGAGGAGCTGTCTCTTTGTGGTGACTTTGAAGATTATGCCGCTCTCTAGTGGCCACACGAGCAAAAACATGTGAGACACAATGATTGACTGAGCTCAGACTGACACCTTAGACAAGGTTTTATTGTTTGTGTCCCAACTGATAAAGTGTTTATACAGTATGAACTACAGATGAAGATGTTAAATTGACGTAATTGATGAAAAACTTTTTTTTAACCATTTGTGCTACATCTGTGTTTTTTTTCTCCTTCAGCCCTGATTTCAGTGAGTTTACTGTTTGAGCAGATGACAGGTTTTCAGGACTCTGGTTCCACAGGTCAGTTTATATTATGATTGTTGATATATGAACAGTAACATCACAGTTCACCTATATATCATTTGGTAACTTTTAACATAAAAAAGATTTGATTAGTAAAACTGGTTCTGAAGTGAAGCAGTAAAACCTCAGAGGAGAGATTAATTCTCTACATTACAATACAGGATGACAGTTTTGACTGATTGTCAGTGGTTTGATCAATACAGATTGTTTTACCTATACCTATGATAATATTGTACCAGTACAGTACAGCAGTGCTGCTCTCATCTCCTTGATGGTCAGTTTGAAGATGAATCTGAAGGGTCTGAACCTAGTGACAGAAAAGAGATAAGTCGTTTCATTTCTAATTAAGAAACATGGTATGAAAGACAGACCTGGACTTTAATGACTTCATTTTAATCTTCAGACACATTAAAATGATCATATTTCATTTTTCATAAACTTACTGTTTGCTGGTGTGAAGCCTGAAACACAGAGAACAGATTAGATCATTAATAGTAATAATGAATAACTTATAACCTGTTCTCAATAGAATTTTTTTTGAATGAATGAGAAATGAATGAGAAATGTTGTGAGTCTATAATTCTAACCAACACACTACATCTGTTGAGGACTGTTTGCTCCTGTTGTCAATTGGCAGTCAAACGATCATAATATGGAGTCAAAATAGCTTCATGAAAGTAAAAACGTCTTTGTCCCTCACCCCCCTTTCTCTGTTTCCAGATGAAGAATCCAGAGGTGCAGAGAAGCAGCAGCAGCAGGACAACAACGCCTCCAACAACAGCAGCAAATAAGGAAGGAGCTGGAATCAAAACAACAAGTTTGTGTTTTAAAGGGGAACTATACAAGTCAAGTTCCACTGTTTTGATATAACCCTCTCGGCCGCATGTGCATTTATTTCCAACATAGCTGACAAGAAAGCAATCCATGCAGTGGTACATAACTGTATTTATCATAAACAATGTTATGATGTGTATATTTGTGTAGAGATTACGGGTTTCAAGAGATTACGGGTTACGGGGCGCGTTACGTTTGTGTGCCGGTGCCGCAGAGACGAGAGCTGGGACACCGGGTTGGGGTCTCTGATCTTACAAGGTTGGTTTTCAGCCAGGAGACGCTAGGTGTACACTCACAATTACTCAGTTTAATTGGTAAAAATGTAGCATAGTTCCCCTTTAAAGTGTAACTTTGCAAGTCTGGTCACTTTTTCACTGTTTTGCTAACCCCCTCCCACCTGGACATGTGCATTTGTTTTCAACAAAAAAGGCGATAAGGCCATCTATGGAGCAGTGGATAACGTTAAAGATCATATACGTTGTGTATATTTGTGTAGTCTTATCTGTCATAAACAAGAGATTACAGGTTATGGGGTGCGTTTGTGTTGTTGTTCTGTCTAGACAAGAGCTGGGTCACTGGGTCGGAGGCTCTGATCTTACAAAGTTTGTTTACAAGCAACAAGTGACAGAACTTGGAAGGCAGGGAGTCTCCATTCTCTACGTTACAAGTCATTTAACCATCACACTTCCACTGAGACTGTTTAATTGAGGTAAAAATCTTGCATAGTCTCACTTTTTAACACAGGATGGAGAAGATCATGTTTAATCCACTAGAGGGAGACAAAGTAAACTGAACTGTTACAGAGACTTTGATTTTCAATTACATGTCACTACCAATGACAATAAGACCAAAGAAAGAGAGGACGGTCATCTCTGATGTCTCTCTTACCCATGTTGGTCCTGATGTGAGCTTTGTGCAGTTTGGTGACGATGTCGTCCTTCACTCCAGAGAGCTGAAACACACAGTCGTACCTCCTCCAGTCTTCAGCTTTGACTGATGAGACGTCCAGGTCAACACTCATCTGGAAGGATCCATCATGGTTGGGGAGGATCTCTCCTTGGTCCACGTCCTCATGAAGCTCCTCTCCATCTTTGGTCCAGAACATCAGGACTCTGTGAGGGTAGAAACCTGTAGCGTGGCAGCTGACTGGAGAGGAGGGAGTCTTCTGGAGGAGACACACTGAGGGGGGGACTGGAGAGAGGGAGGAGATGTTGAGATCCACATGTCACCAGAAACATCAACATCTGTGCTAAAATCTCCCATGATGCATTGATACAGGAGTTGTTGAGACATTTCACGTTGACAGCAAACGTGGCTAAAATTGGTACCATTTAATCTGAAGGCCAATTGGTCAATACAGTGTGTCGGTGTTAAAGTATTAAATACACATTGTTGATAATTAGTGTGACAGTCACACTATTGTTCTTCTGTTCGGCCATTTTCTTCCGCCTTTTTACGGTTTTAAACTAGTCCTTCATACTTCAGCCATTCTTTCAACAATTCATATATCAAAACGTGCAGCTTTTTTTTTTAACTTTATCGGCATTACTTTTCTCTTTTTAATTATTTATACTTTTTTTTTTTTTTTTTTTTATTAAGTATATTTTTTTGGGCATTTATGCCTTTATGGATAGTACAGTTCAGACAGACAGGAAACGGGGAGGCAGAGAGAGGGGGAATGACATGCAGTAAATGGCGCCCGACACGGGACTCGAACCAGGGCCGACTGCAGCGAGGACTGTGCCTCTATACATGGGGCGCCCGCTCTAACCACTACGCCACGCGACGCCCCATTATTTATACTTTTTAAAATATTTAACTTTTTCTGCAAATTAAACTCTAGACAAATTGTTTTCTCCAGTTTTGTAGCCACACTTGTCTTCTGGCTAAAATTCTGGTCAAAAATGCAAAGAGACTTAGATAATAATTTAAAATATTTTTTAAATGCAGCCAGGGAGCTCTCTGCTCTCATTCAGCCCAATGCATTTTTTTCAGAGCAGCAGTAGAAGGAGCTCAACTTTGTAGCTTCTCAACAACTCTGTCTGTAGTCCAGTTGGTAAGGTGGCCGCTTGCCAACCCCAAGGTCACTAGTTCGAATCCAGGCTGAGCAATCTTGTTATGTGATGTTGAATTCTGCTCCCCTCCCCCTCCCTCGATTGGTTACAGGTGTTCGTTAAGGGACGCATTAATTGCTTCTGCCACCGTTTGCAGCACATCATCACATTACAATGGCAACATGCTTATGTCTGTGCTCTCTGTGGTGAAGTGGCAGAGTAAAGGTTTCTTGATCATGAGGTCATGGGTTCGATTCCTGCCTTATTCATGTTGTACTTTCTGCTAGAGACTTCATTCAAATTCTTTTTT
Source organism: Trachurus trachurus (assembly GCF_905171665.1). Classification (NCBI taxonomy): domain Eukaryota; kingdom Metazoa; phylum Chordata; class Actinopteri; order Carangiformes; family Carangidae; genus Trachurus; species Trachurus trachurus. The sequence continues at coordinate 5,136,224 of NC_139904.1, forward strand.
AAGCATCATTGAAAAATCTCACATTCATCAAAGTCTCAACCTCCACTTCATCAGAAGTGTTGGAATGGCCTAGTGGATAAGGTCCCTGCCATCCAACCACAAGGTCACAGGTTCAAATCCCACCTGAGCAATACCACTTGATCTGGTCACATGATCAAACTTGATAATGCATGTGCGCCCCCACCTATTCTCTTTACCTCTTTCAATCTTGGTTTGTGTTAACATGTTTCTTGTTTATACCACTGCACTAAGATTGATTTGCACTGGAACTACAGCTTTGGGCTTGTTAACTTCAGAGTGAGACAGAGTGCAGTTCATCAACAGACAACAGTCTCTGCAACTGTGTGTACACTGTGGCCTAGAGGCAGAGTGAAAGTCTGCTGACCATGAGGTTGTGGGTTCGATACCTACCTTGGTCAACCATTTGTATGGTGATCACTGCTTGCACTATTTGCTAATTCTGCAACAGCGTTCAGCTGCTTTCAGCAGTCACACGAATTTCCATCAGTAAATGATACTTTATCTAGTTATCCATATGAAGCAGTCCAATAAGAAACTCCAGCAGTGACTCTACCTGTTCTCAGCAGGTAGCTCTTCCCATGCTGGACACATAACTTCAGCAATGCAGGACAAGCATGAGTGTAGGTGTCCCCATTTATTTTGATTAATTCTTCACTCGATTTCTGTTTGATGATGTCATCTTCAGTTTTCAGCCATGTTCCTGTATGATGGTCTAATACGATGTCTTCTCCATCATAACCAAGCTGCACAAAACTACTCATCTCTCCAGAATTTTTATCCCATTCACAGCCACTCCTCAGTTGTAAGATGTGTCGGCCTGGTAGAGAGACGGACAAAAGAGACTCCAGTTAGTTATATTCCAATAACAGAATATAAGATAAAGTAATATTCATGTAAATGGTTCTGTTGTAGTCTAATTTAGATGGAGCAGCAGCTCTAATGCGTCCATCTGCACGCCCATAGATGAAACTAGATATGACCGGAGTTGAAAATGAACCGAGGAAATGTCTGAGGTGTTGTGGTGTTGTGAGAGCTATGGAAAACAAATGATTCTTCAGCCTAGACAAAACCACTCCACCAGCAGACTTAAAGGGATAGTTCAACATTTTGGCAAATTGGCCCATTGCCATAATCTCTATAGTAGGTTTGTTAATTGTCTGTGCTAAGCTACGGAGGCTCATGGGATTTCTTGGTTTCCTTCATCAAACTCATCAAATACACAATCCAACAACTCCAAAATGCTCTCGGAGACAAGTTGTGACCTGCACATTCACCACGCTATGAGATAATAACAGAACGTTACCAGACAGAGTTGTTTTAGAGGGAAAATCAACAAATTCTCGTAACGTTGTGTTATTATCTCATTGCGTGGTAAATGTGCAGGTCACAACTTGTCCACCAGAGCGTTTTGGAGTTGTTGGATTGTGTATTTGATGAGTTTGATGAGGGAAACCAAGAAATCCCATTAGCCTCCGTAGCGTAGCCCTGAGCAGCTCACAGCTCTGCTCTGCCGTTCTAAAAATAGCTTGCACCGACAATTAAAGGTAACGAACCTACTCCTAAAACTATAGGGCCAATTTACCAAAAATGTTGAACTATCCGAATATATTTGGTGTCCCCCAAAGTGTTGAAGCACCTTGACTGGTGATCAAAGATGATCAGTAGAAATGGGAGGAGCATGAACTTTGAATTTTTTTTCATGCACACATGCACACTGTAACCTACCTTGACCTTTGTTGAAGATCTGAATGAGACCGTTCAGTAAGTCCTTGAACAGCCCAGGTAGAAAATTAGAGCACTGATTCCTGCACCAGTCCAGGTGGCCGGGGTTTCGTTTTAAATAATTCTTCATCCAGTCCTGCTTCGGTATGATAGTCTTTGTGTGGGTGTCACAGTAAGCCACTGTGACGTCATCAACCTCTGCAGCAAACATGAACTCTGTGATGTTTGGGGCTCCAACAGACTCGATGAAGAAGAACTTCAGGGAATGTTCCTCTGTGGGACAGACAAGGTTATTACAACATTATGTATTTAAGAAGGAGAAATGGCTCTTATGTCCTCGGTTTCTAAAAACCATAAAATATATTTTTGACATTAACTATCACAGACTGCTCACTGCTACAAATGTTACATGTTTTTTTCTGTGTTTTTTCCAAATTAAAAGGATTCACCATGACCTGCACAGATTTAACATAAGCATAACCTTGGCTGAATATATATTAATATGTCATGCATACTGTAATAATATGAGGATATAACAGAGAGGACATTGTTTGTTCCCTTATTGTCACATGTTTCTGTCTGTTTTCTGTCTCCACATCAACATCAGTGTCTCTGTGTGAGAAAATCTGTCCCAATTTGTTCTGTTAAAGCAGTGGGTGAAGGTCCTGAATAATGGATTTGTAAAAATTGCTGGAAACAAAGCTCATGTCTCTAACTCAACCTGTTGTGGAGTAGTGACGCTCCACAGACCGTCAGTGAGACTGTACTGATGCCACTGTTCACTGTGACTGATGGACAGTTTCTCCACAGCAGCTCGTGGACCAAATGAAACTGCTGCTGCAACAGAGATGAAAGATTTAAACTGTTTCTTACCTGGAGATGAAAAGTGGCAGAAGACGAGCAACAACAATAATTTCATTTTGGGCTGAAAGAGTTGTAGAGCTGAGGAGCTGGAAGTCACCTGCAGTGAAGTTTTGCTTTGCTCCACTGATGTTTCCTGGTTTATTAACATGAGTATTTGGTTTCTGTGGGTGTGTTCATGTCTTGATGACCCGTGACAGGTGAACAGGAACTCTCTCCTGACCAATAAGAATTGAAATGTTGTTGTTTTCAGCTCTGACATGTGGGGAACGAGGAACTGCAACATTTTTGATTATTTGTGTTTAATGTTAATGTAAATGTGTGTTACCTGTTCTTGATGATCTGCCTGCACTTGTCCAGTCCTGTAACAAAAATCTGTTTAACCTGCTTCTACTTTCAATTTAATCTGATTCCACTTTCCTTTTTATTAATAGTTCAGAAGTGGAGGATGTCAACTGTGGATACATGTGATTTAATGTCCTCCTTCAGACATGGGCGATATTAATCACAATCTACATTGGTTTGTGATGGACCTACATTGCATTGACCCTTCTCTTCTCATCTCACTGACCTCTGTTTTTAGATGAAACATTAAGGACATAATCAGTAGAGTAACAATCAGTTCCTGTTTGAGCCAAATATTTCTTTTTATTTACATGTCATGTATCTTTGAAGATGTTTGAGGAACATTGAACAGAGCTCCTGGTTTATGGTTTAAACTCTTGAATCAGTCACAGGTGAGATATAGACTTTAAAGTTTAACTTTATTAGAGAGGTACACAGCACAGGAAAAAAATACATTCATTATTTACATACATTTATGTTTGTGAATACACAGTAAAAACAGTCAGCACTCTGTCTGCTGTATGATACTTAAAATGTATCTGATGAAGTGTTGCACCAAACAGCGTGAATAGCTTAGAAATGGCTGTTTGTTCATTAGTGCTGAGTTACAGGGGGCTGGACCCTGGTCACCATCACAGGGTATAGAGACATATGGAGACAAACAACCTCAGACATGTATTATGAGTCACCAATTATCCTAATAATAACCTGAGGCCATTCACAAAGATTGTAAGAGTTCTCTCAGAGAGATTCTTCACCTAAAAATCCCAAGCAAATAGCTTAGAAGAGGTTCAGGAAGAACACCTTAACAAACTTCAATAAATTGGGAGTGATACTTTAAAAGTGGCTGCAAATTGTTTGAACACAGACTTGTGCAGTGTTCACATATGATATTTGTTTGCTTATATTTAATTGCCATATTGGCTGACGGTCAATTTGACTACTTGATCTCTTTGATGTTAATTGGGAATATCGACTATGTTCACTTTTAGCACAATCAGAAAAGGAGCATGAAACGGTTTTAGAGGGAAGTTCGATTTTGAGTTACAACGAATGCCAAAAGACAGACTTGGGAAAGTATTACATAAATAATATAAAGTATTACATACGTATATATAAGTGCAACCCCTCCCTGTCCCCTCAGTTAGACCAGGTAACCCACTATGTCCATGAATGTCCATTTGTGAACCTGTAACGTGTGGACAGCTGGTGGAAAATAACAAAAACTGCATGTCAATATGAGGCCTGAAGGCTGTGACAGACCCAAGTCCTCGCTGCTGCATTTTCGCATGTTTCCTGTTGTTAAATTTCTTAATGTTGTGTCATTTCTGTTGTTATGCAGTGATGAGACGTCTTTGGTCCTGAACATCAGGGCTCTGTGATACAGAAATCAAAAATTTTGTTTAGATGGCATACTATCTCTCCTTCTGTATCCACTCTCCTCCATCATCAAGCTTCAGTCACATCATCAAACTCTGCAGCTCTCACTGCTGCTGAAACTGAATTAGTTGGAAGCTGAAGTTTGTTTCACTTTTCAAATAAATAAATAAAGCATCAAGTCAAAGTCTAAAACAAAACACTGACAAAGAAAGAAAAATGTCTGTTTTAGTTTCTTACCATTTCCTTCAGTTGTAAAAAAAAAAGAAGTAAAGCACTGCAGCAATAAGGCCTGCAGTACCGAAGACTCCAACAATGATGCTCAAACACAGACACCAACAACAGCAACAAGAGTCTGTCTCACAAGATGAAATGAAGAGAAAGCACAAATAACTTGTTACAGTCTAAAACAGCATGCAGAACTCAGTGATACAGTAATTATTCAACTTTTTCTGACGTATTTGACAGATTTAAATTGGTTAATGTTAATAATGACCAGTCATAGTACAGTGGAGTTATGTATGGTTTACCACAGGGTTCTGTTTTAGGGCCAATTCTCTTCATTCTTTACATGCTCCCATTAGGTGACATAATCCGGAAGCACTCAATCAATTTTCACTGTTACTTACTACTGATAGAAGCCATCTCATGAATCTGCAAGACTGCCTGAAAGACATCAGAACCTGGATGTCCTCTAACTTCCTACTAATTAATTCAGATAAAACAGAGGTTATTTTGTTTGGACCTACAGTAAACATCTCCGGGACATGTTCTCTAATCAAATCGCTGCTCTAAATGGCATCACCCTACAACTGCCAGGAACCTTGGAGCTGTGACCTTTGCTTCAGCTCCCACATAAAGCATGTGACTTGGACTTCCTTCTTTCACCTGCTCAGAAGCTAAGATTAGGAATATCCTCTCTCAGAGTGTTGATGAGAAACTGGTGCATGTACTGTATTTATCACGTCTTCTAGACTGGACTACTGTAACTCTCTCGTCAGACACATCTCTCCCACTTTAGCTTCTCTCCACTGGCTTCCTGTAGGATTTAGAATAGATTTCAAAATCCTTCTGCTGACTTATAAGGCTCTTAATGATAAAGCTCCATCCTATCTGAAGAACTAATCATTCCTTACTGTCCTACCAGAGCACTGCGCTCCCAGAACGCAGGTCTGTTAGTGACTCCCAGTATCTCTAAAAACAGACTGGGAGGTAGAGCCTTCAGTTACCGGGCTCCTTTGTTTAAGCCAGAGTAGCTCATGAGGCTGCACACCGCAAAATTACGAGATTTTGATTCTGCTCCTACGGTGACGTCACCGTGGAGACTGCTTTCATAAACACACTTCTCTTCCACCACCCGACTTCCACCGCGCCGCCATTACTTATTGTTTTATTTCCCACTGTAGCGCAGTTATTTCGTCACTTTATTAAGTTTTAATAATTTTTCATGCGAGAAAGTAAGGGTTTAGATCCCCAATGTGCGGTTAGTTTATCCAAATGATGGCTGTTTAGAAGTTTGCTCCGCGTTGGGAGAAGTGAAGCTCCAGTGAGGAAGAGGAGCGGAGAGTGCCTCGTCAGCAACCCGCCTGCAGCTGCTCGTTAACCGGTCAAACTACGTTGTCATTCCCGCGGAGGAAACGGTCGTTAATGAACTTACCCGCAGGTTTGTAGAGGTTTACCGCCGACTGGTTACATTCTTTTTAGGAGATAAATGTTGGTCTCATTGATGAAATCTAACAATTGTGGCAGTCATATTAGTTTGTTTGAATGAAAAGTGAAGCTTCACACAGAGCAGCAGCAGCTTTGCCCCGGGGCTCTGTAGCCTACGTACAGAAATCACCACATTTGCATCAATAAATACGTTTTACAATGAACCGATAAAATGTTCTTTTATTTTATGAAGTTATATAACATGGTTACGGTACACGACAGAGCGCAGCATTGTATGCGGTTTCCAATACAGCCTGCATGTAGCCCACTGGGCCACCATTCCGGCTCTGTCCTTCCTGTGTCCAATCAATGCGTGCCTCATTACATATTAATGCAATGAACATCCGGACCACTCAAAACCTCGCGCTTACTCTCACGAGAGAAAGTTGCCGTATGAAAAAGTGTCAGAACAAGCTCTATGTTTGAATTAAAAAAAAAAATGTTTCCAATAAGTTTTAAGAATTGATTCAAAGCAATTTAAGGGGGATTGGATACGTAAAAAAACAGGTGATGACTCCTTTAAGTCTAGGCTTAAAACCTTCCTTTATGACAGAGCTTTTAGTTAGGGCTGGTTCAGGTAGCTCTGAACCATTTTATAGCTACGCTGCTATAGGCTTAGACTGCTGGGGACACATCTGGTTACACAGAGCCCTCTCCCCTCTTGCCTTTTGTTCACATCTCTGATTATCTCTCCTCTTGTATCCACTCTCCTCTGAACTCTGCAGCTCTCACTGCTGCTGAAACTGAGTTTGCTGGAAGCTGAAGTTTGTCTCACTTTTCAAATAAATGGATAAACCATCAAGTCAAACTCTAAAATCAAAACACCGACAGAGAGTGTGTTTGTTTTAATTTCTCACCAAGTTTCTTTCTGCAAATGATGAAGAATCCAATGACACAGATGAGGACAACGACGACTGCAACAATGACTATGGCAATCAGCACAAAGGAGATCTCTGTTGGAGGAACAACAACAAACCAATAACAGACTGGAAGCGGAAAGACGGAGGAGTAACCACAGTAAACCCTGTAATAAACTAAATCAAATGTGTTTCCCACCTTCATCATGTCTTACCGTTGATAAAATAAATGTCCCCTTGATCATTTCTGACTCCAACATTTCCCATCTTGGTCCTGATGTGAGCTTTGTCCAGTTTGGTGACGATGTCGTCCTTCACTCCAGAGAGATGAAACACACAGTCGTACCTCCTCCAGTCTTCAGCTTTGACTGATGAGACGTCCAGGTCAACACTCATCTGGAAGGATCCATCATGGTTGGGGAGGATCTCTCCTTGGTCCACGTCCTCATGAAGCTCCTCTCCATCTTTGGTCCAGAACATCAGGGCTCTGTGAGGGTAGAAACCTGTAGCGTGGCAGCTGACTGGAGAGGAGGGAGTCTTCTGGAGGAGAGACACTGAGGGGGAGACTGGAGAGAGAGAGAGAGGGAGAGAGAGATTTTGGTCTTAAACAGAACATTTTATTTCTAGATAATTCCTTTGACTCAAAACAAAAATCACAACAAAATGATTCATGATAAGAAACAATTGAACAACTAAGAATCAAATATTCAGAACCAGTGAGTTTTTTTTTGTTAGTTTATAAAAACCAACATGTCCTCTGACCCTTGACCCCTTAAACGGTTCTTCTTATTTTTCCAGATAACTAATCTTGCCATGCCTAGGATGAAAGTGATAAGTGTGCGTACAGCTTTTATCTTTGTGGAGTAGTGTGGACTGTAGAGTTGTCACGATACCAAAATGAGTAACCACGGTACTATACCAAGGGGGCAGTTGTCGGTCTGAGAAGTGAAGCTCACTTCCGCATTCAAAAAACTGCAATCCCCTCGGCTGTCGCTGGGGGCTGGCTCCAGAAGGGAGCAACTCCAATCGAGCCCCATGTTAAAATAGCCGACTTTACAGCTTAAAAAAACATATTTACAGCCTGGTACATTTCATTTTTTTGGTCTCAATCGATAGTTTCTACCCCCGCACACATTCTGAGGGGGGTGAATTTTTTTTAAACTCTACCGTTTTACTATAATTAGGTTTAAAATTCTGGCCAATCAGGGCGCGGAAACGTTGAGTGACAGGTCCGGAGACCGCTGCTTCGAGGCCAGTGGGCGGGCTCTCGGCCGGCCAACGGCCGCACCGCTCCAAATATGGCAAGTAGAATCCAACATGGCGCGGTTCAAACCCCCGTAGTAGCGGCACAAAACAGACTCCTCCAAACCAATGGGTGACGTCACGGTGCTACGTCCATTCTTTTTACAGTCTATGTACTATACCAGACAAAGTATCACGGTTCCGGGTAATATCACGATGCCGCAGCCTTTTTAAAATTATTTTTAATTGAATTATTATTTTTTATGAAAATATAGTATATATTTATGAAAAAATATTTACACAAGTTATTACTTATTAATGGCTCATACATGGAAATATTTCAACTTTTTTTTAAATCAACAGACAATCAGTAACTTGTTCTAGGTATGACCAACACAATATTTCATGCATACAGGTGAATTGGTCTTTCCTGTCACTACACTATCATCATGCTATTTACTCTAAAATGAATTACGGTACATCTTATTACTGTATTTAACTACTTAAATCGCAGTAGCATACTGATTTGTTCAGGTACAGGTCAGGACAGTCAGCTTGGAGGCTGAAGTTTATATTAATGAGGGGTGCACTGTGAGACTGTGACCACATGCTGTAGTAGTTTTTTTTTTTTTTTACATCGATAAAGCTCCGTTAGCGACCCCGCTAAAATACGTGAGGATACTGTAAACTGGCGCAGATCTGTGTAAAGCTTGGTCACCGCGCTGAAGCACCGGGTTGGTTTCAGCGGCGTTCACATGGAGTTCTACTTTAAACTCTTCAGGCAGTGATCAGTGACAGCGGCTTTGAAAGGTAACATTGTTGCGTCTTTTCACCGACAGCTGTGTGATTAGCGCACTGCACTCACTCCGATGCCCATTTTAAACAGACAGAGATCCTGCTGCATTAGGACGCCAGTAACAGGCAAACAGCCAATCATACATCAGCTGTGTAGTTCGGTGGCAGCATACTATTGTTTTTTTTTCTGTCTTTTCTTTTTATAACAGCAGCGCTCAGTGAGAAGCCAGGAGGAGAGTAGAGGCGGCTGCTGACGGAAAGTGGCACCAGTAGTATAGTAATCCACGGTAGTACCGTCATGTATGATTTATGGTATAGTAGTAGGCTAACCATGGCGACTTGGCACCGCGGGGTACCGTGGGTACCGTGGGTATCGTGCAACTCTAGTGGACTGTAGATAAACAGACAGAAAGAGAAGTGCTCTTCTAAACCATGAGATCAGACTGCAGGAGTCTGAAGAGTGGACTCAGTCTGGGCCTCTGTATTTGTTGTTTAAATCTCAGTTGTGAAAGAAAAAACAGCAGTGCTAGATAGTTACAGTACCTGTTTGTAGTTATGACCCCATGTACAATCATCTACTGGAGGTCAGGTGTCACATGTCCATCTTATGGTAACTACGTATATCAACTAGAGAGCTACACAACTAAAGGAAATCACTACAGTCAGAGTAGAAGAGTTCACCTGTTGAAGAAGGTGATGTCAGACTGAGGAGTGATGACACAGTGGTGACTCAGTCTGATTGGTCTGTTTGAATATTGTTGAGTGAATGAAACTGCATCAGGTCATGTGACTCTACCTGTTCTCAGAGAGCTCCTTCCATATTTCACGTACGTCTTCAGCCACTCAGGACAAACATTAGTTAACAAGTTCTTATTTATCTCTATGTCACCCTCCCATCCCAGTCTCTTGATGACATCCTGTGGTATTGGAGCGATCCATCTGTCTGTCTTCAGGTCAAATGTCAACATGTCTTCTCCATCATAACCAAACTTAAGAAATCCAGTGACTTCTCCATTCTCATCGTCCCATTCACATCCACTCATCCTCTGTAAGATGTGGACACCTGAGACAGAGACAAGGACGGACGTTAACAGTGATGTTACACATTGTTTGTTGCATGATACAATGATACAATTTTATCCTGTTCCCATAGACTTCTAGCTCTCTTGATTAAAGAGATCATATTTTTATTTACATTAAAGATAAAGTCTGCGTATATTCTGCTATGTAAAGGTCACAATGATCATGATCATAACTCAGTTAATTCCTGGATGGATGCCGATGGCAGCAGACCACATCATGATGGCTTCTTATTTTCAAAACAAGCAAAAGAATGTGGACATTTGTGCGCAGTTGCTCATTGTGTGAGTCTAAAGCTGCAACAATGATGACTGGCTCTGAGTGATATTTAATACATTTGTTGACCATTTTAGGAAAATAACATGATATGATATGATATTCATAAAGCCAAAATCCTGTATCTTACAGTACATACTGTATACTGTATACTTTCCTGTGTTGTTGTTGGCTATTGCTCCACCCAGTGTTCAAACACAAAACTACGTTATGACCTCATCACAGACATAATCCAATACTATTACTGATGATGATGTAGCTGCTTTACAGCTTCTCTATATCTTTGTGGAACAAGAAACACATTAACATGTGTAAAAAAAAAAATGTACATGTAGAAATTCAACAATTATATAATACATTTTTTTTTTTTTAGAAGGGTTTATTTAGAATGGGACCTCACATATTCATGAACATACAAAAAAATACAATTAATTGCTGTTCCATTCCAATTATCTACTACATTACTAGCCTATGTAATGAAAAGTTATGATTAATTTATTTTCTGGTGATCAAAATCATTTAGTTATTTGTTTGTGTCACATTTGGGCCCTCATATACTGTAGTCCATTCAAAACAGTAGACAATAGATAAGTGAACTATAACATATAATGTACCTTCATTATGGTTGAAGTGCTGCATGAGAATATAAATGTTGTCTTTAAGGATGGCTGGTTGAAACTGACACTCCTCAGTGGTGCCCGTGTGTACTTCACGGACCTCATCTAACACCTCTCTCACCCAGTCCTGCCTCGGTTCCAGTTCCTTTGTGTTGCTGTCACAGTGTAACACTGGGATGTCATCAACCTGTACGACACTTATAAACTCTGGGAAGGTTTGGATCCCAGAAGACTGAGTGTAGAAATACTTCAGGGAGTGAATCACTGTGGGACAAAACAAGGATTTCAGTCGAAGTACACACTCAACCTCAAAATGTACCCGTCAGTTGTTGTAGGGCCTACAGGGCCTGCAGGAACAACAAAATGGCGATACGGTTTTCTAAGTGAAACTAAATCATACAGAAATGTAGTGTGGGAGAAAAACACAGAGTAAATAGTTAAAAACATGTTTAAACCAAACATTGTCCTACCTGCTGAGGAGCCGTAACAGAGAAGAAGGAACAAAAACAACGTTTCCATCTTCATTCAGTCGGTTATATTTGTACGGACTAAAGCTCAAAGCTGACTGTTTCCTGATGGACTGAGTGGTGGAGCTTCACCTGGAGAGGAGGAGGAATCACTTCACCACTTCATCAGGTGTTTATACACATCACAAAGTCTACATACAGTTACAGTAGCCTATCAATAATTAATAGGCTATCAGAACAGTGTCGACTTTAGACCCTGATGGTGACTTTTATTAGTAACAGTCTTAATACACTGACTGGCTGTTGTTCTCTATAAATCATATCTGACAGATCAGAACTATTCTCTCTCTCTCTCTCTCTCTCTCTCTCTCTCTACCAGAGTATTTGGGTCATTGGTGTTTTGAATTCATGAGCAGGTCGATTTGTGATTTCAAGTAGCTTGAACTGAATCCCACTGAATAGAGCCTGTGTATTATCCATCTATATTATGATTGAATATGTAGTAATTAAAGCCTGTTTGTCCTATAGTGAAACACTCCCTCAAGTATGTCCTCACTGCGTCCAGTGGGCTCCCGAATGCTGTCACACAAACGGTTGGTGGAAATACGGGACTGGATGAAAAGCTGCCGACCACCGGCAGATGGTCTATACAACGCAGAGTGTCTCTGCCAAAACTTCCTTTTTTTTGCTGCGCCTCTCTTTTCTGCTGGTTGTCTGAGCTCTGCGTTACAAGTAGAGCTAGCATATTACCATTGTTAGTATTTAAATTCCTGATTATTTTCCTCTCACTATAATAACTCTGTAATTTCTTAAAACTGTAGTTTCTACTTCATGCAGCCACGAGGGCTTTGCACTTTATTGACTACAAACCAGCACTTTATCAAAACACATTTTTAATTGGCACTTTACATCAGGAGCAGCCGCTTGGATCAGACTCTGTTGACAGAAAATAATCCCAGAGCTTCAGGTTGGATTCAGGTTCTCAGTGAGTTCAGAGTCACCAGGAGCTGTAAAAGTCACAAACATGTTGTTAGTCCACTCATCATCACACACTGAACTTCCTGTCTGGACAGTTTAGTTAAAGCTCTTTAACCCACTGTAACGTTCATGTGTTCAGAGGCAGTAGAGGAAAAACTAGTTGTACTTACGAGGTGCAGGGAGTTCAGCTGAAAACAGAAGAGAAGAAGTTGACTTGTCAAACATTTTCATATTGAAGTGTAGAGTTTCATCAGACTCTGAGTCTTGTCACTTGTTGCTTCATCACATTGTGACTCAGTGTTGCAGCCTGGACACAAACATCCACTCAGCTGCTGGACTCTCTCACCTGTCTTCTTTTTGTAGACCAGAAATCCAACGACAGAACAAATGAGGACGACGACAAGAACAACCACTGCAACAACGACGGCGATGGTCGAGTCACTGGACTTCTCTGTTCAACAAAACACAAAGAAACAAAAACAACATCATCACCTCATCAGTTTTCTGACAGAAACATGAATTAAACATAAAGATGAAGCTTTGCAGATTGTCAGTGAGTCTTTCTGCTCTTTGCACTTTGAGCTTTTCTCCACAGTGAGGCGCTGCAGACCAGGAAGAGACACAACAAACGTGCAGGATTTTCTTGGCAATAATGAAACCAAAGAGCTGAACACATCGTTTTCTTTTAGGTCTCCTCTTTTGTTGTGCAATGTGATTTTTGTTGTAGATTACTTCTGTATGAATGTGGAAAAAAGTTAAAATTGTTTATCACCTTGATCATGTCTGACTCCATTTTTTCCCATGTTGGTCCTGATGTGAGCTTTGTCCAGTTTGGTGATGATGTCGTCCTTCACTCCAGAGAGCTGAAACACACAGTCGTACCTCCTCCAGTCTTCAGCTTTGACTGATGAGACGTCCAGGTCAACACTCATCTGGAAGGATCCATCATGGTTGGGGAGGATCTCTCCTTGGTCCACGTCCTCATGAAGCTCCTCTCCATCTTTGGTCCAGAACATCAGGGCTCTGTGAGGGTAGAAACCTGTAGCGTGGCAGCTGACTGGAGAGGAGGGAGTCTTCTGGTGGAGAGACACTGAGGGGGGGACTGGAGGAGGAGGAGGAGGAGGGGTTTAAACACCTGTGTAAAAGTGTCAAAACTTTGTCTGCAAACCAGGAGCATCTGTTAATCCATTAAAAAGACGTTGAGTTATTTCATTGAATAGCTGATTGGTGGTTTTTTTTTCACTTTAAACCAAATTGAATGACATGATGAAACTACATCATGTGACTCTACCTGTTCTCAGCAGAAAGTTTTCCCCCAAGTTCACGTACTTCTTCAGCCAGTTGGGACAAAACTGAGTTACGAAGCTCTCAGTGTATTGTATCCTGCCTTTCTCAGCATCCCATCTCAGTTTGATGACATCAGCCTGTGGCTTCAGAGCGACCCACGTCAGTGTCCTCAGATCAAATGATAGAAGACCTTCTCCATCATAACCGTACTGATGAAGACCTGTGATGTCTCCAGTCTCATCGTCCCACGCACAGCCAATGAACTTCTGTAAAACATGGACACCTGAGACAGGGACAGTGATGATGAAATCAGTCTGACAGTCCAACTCAAGCTGTAAAAACACTTTGTGATTAACTACCATGGTTAAATCAGAACTGATTTAGTTGTAGAGTGTAATATGGTTATAATAGGACTTGTTTGCATGGCAGTGAGAGATTTCTGCAGCTACATGTTGGCTAACACAACAGCGCTTGGATTAATGGATTGCCTGCAAACAATCAGTCACAGTAAATTAAACTCACATCAATTGTTTTGTGAGTTGGAGAAACACTGCTTTTACTTTGAAAATCAGTTTCCCATCTGTATTTGTACTTAGTTTAATGCCCAAAGTGTGCAAAAACAAGACATTAGCAAATTATCAATAATAATAAAATGAGAGGAAGAGGAAAAGTAAGGGAAAGTATTAAGATCACATACAGGGATTTCGGATTGATTATATCTTGAACTCAGAAATATAAAATAGAGGACTGTACCAGTTTGGTTAAAGGTCTGCATCAGAAGATAAAGTATGGATTTTGTGAGCACAGGCTGATCATCTATGCACTCTCTGGTGAACCACTGTAGCACTTCAGGATTGTGATCCAAATATGCTGTTATCCAGACATGTTTGGACTCAACCATCTTTCTGTCGCTGTCGCAGCATCCCACTGGCACATTGTTGAGCAGGGCAGCACCCATAAACTCTGGGATGTTTGGGACTCCAGAAGATGTAGTGGTAGAAAGCATCAGGGAGTATTTCACTGTGGGACAAATCAAGGTTTCAAATTCAGCTTTTTATACTACTACTACTACTACTACTACTACTACTACTTTACTTTAAAAGAATACAATAGTTGAGAGAGATTAAAGATTTAAAATGTTTCTTACCTGGAGATGAAAGGCGACAGAAGACGAGTAACAAAAATATTTTCATCTTGGATGAAGAAGTCGTAGAAGTGAGGAGCTGTAAATCACCTGCTGTGAATCTTGTCTTTGTTCCTGGTTCATTTAGGAGCATTTGGGTGTGTGTGTTGTGGGTGTGTTTACGTCTGTGAACAGGAACGTTCTCCTGACCGAGCGAGTGGATTGTGGATTGGGAACATTTTTGATTGGTTGTGTAACTTGTGTTGCATGTAAATGTATCTGTTCTTGCTGATCTGCCTGCACTTGTTCAGCTGTTAAAGTCCTGTAACAAACACCTGCCTCTAATTTCACCTGCTTTTGTTTTTCTTTTTATATATAGTTCAGGGTTAGAGATTTTTACATACTTATGATTTAATGTCCTACCTCAGACATGGGTGATATTAATCATCTGATCTACAACATTTGTTTATGACAGACCTTTGCTGCATTAACCCTTCATCTTCAGGTATTGAGTGTTCTGACTGCACACGAACGCACCAGAGTCCACCTGCATCCATCTGTGCTGTGCAACACTGACTCAAGGAAACATCTTCATGACATCACATCAGACAGGTGCAGACAGTTTAAACACACCTGATGACCTCATGACCTTTCAGATTTTAGATGAAACATTAAACACATCATCAGTAGTGTATCAGTTCCTGTTTGAGCCAAAAATGTGTTTTTATTTACATGTCATGTATATTTTAAGTTGTTACATTAGAGCTCCCAGCTAATCTTGTCAGGAAGCTAATTCTGCTCAGAGTTGAACTGAAATTGATCTGCTAATGAAACTCAGTCACAGATGAGTGTGTGGAACCTGCTACGTATATCCAAAAGTCCCCCATTTGGGAGACTGGTAAACATACAGAAAAGCCACAGAGCCTCTACAGAACTAATTATGAAAGAATATAGTCATATTTTACATCAAATTAAACAGCAGAAGCTGGGCTACAACGTGTAAAAACCATGTTTATATGACCCAAACACAGCCCAAACACTACTCAAATAAACAACTAAACACCAAACTTCATGAAGCACCTCTGTGTGGACCCAGTCGCCACATTTCTGGCTCGTATACTACTGTACATTATGCAAAACACATCAGCTACCGCTCATATGAAAGAGCCGCCTACAAACATTGGGACGTTACGTAGCAACCGCGGCTAACACAGAAGCTACACAGAAGCTACACAGCAGCACGGCAGAGGGAGAAGCCAACAAAGAGCAAAGTTGAGCAAACACAGACACTGCTTGGCCAAAACATTGTTAATTTCCTCTTACCTTTGCTGTTTTGCCGTGAAAAGTTTGTTTTATGGGTAAATCTTCATGGTAAATCCACAATATTTCCAGTTTGAACTTTGACCGGTGTTACATCTAAATCGGTCCGGGCGGGCTTTAGGAGCGGCGGAACCTTTGCATAAACCGTCTTTGCCTTTGTGAGCGCCGCACACAACAGCCTGCGCGTCACATAGTTCAGGATTTGGCTGATTCTGATTGGCTGCCAGTACTGTCAATCACATCAACGTGGGGAATCAACCAATCCGCTGCAGAGATAGAGCCAGGCGTAACTGCAGCACGTCAGAGCCGCTTTACAGAGGGACACAGAGGGCCTAGAAAGTTGTCATTTAGTCCCTGTTGATTCTTTTTCAGTTAGTTTACGCAAATTGTGTGAAAATAAAGATTAAACAATGGTTTATAGTGGCAGGTGGTTCCAAGCTGTGCCAAAAATGGACATTTTGGAAACCTCGCCTGAATATTTTGTAGTAAAATCTCAATCATTTTGCACTGCTTCACTTTATCAGAATCAACCGCGGCAGCAGAGATAATGTTCATACATTGTACAATCATTTGATAGAGGTTTTGATCTTTAGCAGCATCATTCTGAAGGACACTCGTCTAAAATATGATTTTTTTGGGGGGTGGGGGGTTATTCATTTTATCAATTTTTTTTCTGTGTGCTATCTTCATTTACTCTTCATCAGTAACACATTTACTGAAATTTGGACGTCTCAGCAAATTCTATTTTTTCCCCTTTACTATGACACCAAAAGTATTCAAATAGACCTTGTGGTTGCAGAGATATACTCATTTTATTATGGATATGCAATTTCAAGAAAAGGCCTAGAAAATAGGCTTCGTTTTTATTTAATTAAAAAAAGCTGCACAGCACAAAATAAACACATACGTTATTGACAAAAAATTATGTTTGACCATATACAGAAAAAACAAAGACAGAAACATTACCAAAAGCCATCAGTTAGCACTCTGTCGTCTCTAAGAAATTCTCCTTAAACTGTATCTGATAAAATATTGTACCAGACAGCATGGTGGGGAGTGTGAGTTTTCCATCCATTTGCTGTGTGTTTATCAGTGCAGAGTTTCAGCGGGCTGGAACCAGTCTCTGCTGAATAAAGTGCATCCTGGACCCTGTCACCAGTCCATCACAGGGTCGACATGTAGAAACAAACAACCTCACACACACTTATTTGGAGCTGCCAGTAAACCTGTCAATAACCTGATGTCTGAGTCTGGACTCTAGGAAGAAGAAGACTCCAACAACAGCAGGTTCTCAGTCGTCCAGGTCGTCTTAGTCTTTCAGTGCAGAAGTGAAAGTAACTGGACTTTTCAACCAAAAGGCTTCTTCAGCTTTAAAAGTCTTTTTTATCGATGTCGTCCTTCACTCCAGAGAAATGAAACACACAGTCGTACCTCCTCCAGTCTTCAGCTTTGACTGATGGTCAACACTCATCTGGAAGGTCTCTACTGATTGGTCAGGACCAACTCAGATCCAACTCTTTGTCCTTCAGACAGTTGTAGTTGGATTCAGCTGCTCCGTGACTCCCTGGCTGTCAACAGCTGTAAGGTCAGAAACACACTGTTAGCTGATGTTCACGCCATCCTCCTCTGAACTGACACAGAAAATATAAAAACATTTTGACTCCACAGAATTCATGTGAGCTCAGAGAAAACACAACAGAGACAAATTTTACTTACGAGACAGAGCACGGTTGGCTGAAATAAGAAGAAAATACAAATAATGTTAGTTGTTACAGTTTAAAACAGCAGAATTCAGTGATGCAGAAATCCTTCAGCCTTTCGTTCAGATCTGAGATTATCTCTCCTCCATCATCATGCTTTAGTCACATCATTAAACTCTGCAGCTCTTACTGCTGCTGAAACTGAGTTTGTTGGATGCGTTTGTTCACTTGTTCACTCATGATAAAGCATCAAGTCAAATGTCTAAAATCAAAACACTGACAAAGAGTGTGTTTGTTTCAGTTTCTCACCATGTATCATTCTGTAGATGAAGAATTCAGCGGCACGGATGACGAGAGCGATAAAGACGACTCCAGCGATGACAATGATGATCATAGTAGTGTAGCTCTCTGTTGGAGAAACAACAACAAACCAATCACAACCTGAGCAGATGGAGAGGAGAAACCACAGTGAACCCTCCAATAAACTAAATCAAATGTATTTCCCACCTTCATCAATCTCTGAGTCAGTTCTTACCATTGGGCAAAGGCGTTGTTTTCTCCAGTCTGGTGACGATGTCGTTCTTCATTCCAGAGAGCTGAAACACACACTCACAGTTCCCCCAGTCTTCAGGTTTGACTGATGAGAGGTAAATGCTCTTCTGGTAGGTTCCATCATGGTTGGGGAGGATCTCTCCTTGGTCCACGTCCTCATGAAGCTCCTCTCCATTTTTCCTCCAGAACATCACAGCTTTGTTTGGGTAGAAACCTGTAGCGTGGCAGCTGACTGGAGAGGAGGAATTCTTCTGGAGGAGAGACACTGAGGGGGGATCTGGAGAGAGAGAGAGAGAGAGAGAGAGAGAGAGAGAGAGAGAATTTTTTAAATCTCAAGCTCAAATATTTAGAACCAGTGGGTTTTCTCAAACACAGAACCTCCTGAACAGCCCAGATCTTCACAAATATAAAAGTCAAACTCTGACTCTGTCAAAACCCTGAACAGAGCTTCCAGAAGCCCAGTGGACATCAGAGCAACGTCCTCTGAGATGTCATTTGTTCCTGTTGCTGTTGTCCTTCTTAATAATTCAATGTATGTTTTGTTATGTGTTTATTATTGTTGATCTCTCTCTGATGGCTGCAAAACTAATTGCCCATGAAGATTTCCTTGATCATTCATAACTGCTTTTGCAACAGATACAGTTACAGCACGTGCTACAAAACCATGTGCTGAACCCAAAGATCCCCATAGTCTTTCAGGAGAAGTTGCGTTCAATACAGTCAAATGTCTTATCATGATCTACAGGGATCCACCCAGTGTTTATACCCAATGGAGTAAACTGTCCCGATTTAGGTGTTATCTACCACGGACCTGCCGTGCACACAGTCCATCTGGTCTTAGTGGATGACCTGCAGCAGAGCTGACGCTGTCTGGCCAGTCAATGGCTGAATATCTGTCCCAGTAGTCAATGTGTCATCAATGTTGACGTATTTGACTTTGAACTAAACTGATCCACCTTGTCATCCACTGAATCACATGCTTCTAATAATACTGGCAATAATACAGACTTTCATCCCATCATGAGTTTGTGTTTGTTGCTCAACTCTTCTTTCAAGTTAATTCACTACATGAAAAGCCCCGCATGTTAACAACCACTAAAGAAAGAAAGAAATCACTACAGTAAGAGAAGAAGAGTTCAAGAAGTGATGATATAGTGGTGATTTCAATATTGTTGAGTTAATGAAACTACATCAGGTCATGTGATTCTACCTGTTTTCATCAGAGAGCACCTCCCATATTTCACGTACGTCTTCAGCCACTCAGGACAAACATGAGGTAAGAAGTTCTTATTTTCCTCTAAAACACCCTCCCATCCCAGTCTCTTGATGACATCCTGTGGTATTGGAGCGATCCATCTCGGTGTCTTCAGGTCAAATTTCAACATGTCTTCTCCATCATAACCATATTTAAGAAATCCAGTGACTTCTCTAGTTTCATCGTCCCATTCACATCCACTCATCCTCTGTACAGTGTGGACACCTGAGACAGAGACAGATGATCGACAGTGATGTTACACATTGTTCATTGTATGATGCACAATTTTATCCTGTTCTCACAGACTTGTAACTCTCTTGTCTTAAACCTATCATATTTTCCATTTACATTAAAGAAAAAGTCTGTGTATATTCTGCTATGTAAAAGTCACAATGATCATGATCATTACTCGGTTAATTACTGGATGGATGGCAATGGCAGCAGACCACATCATGATGTCTTATTATTTTCAAAACAAACAAAAGAAAGTGAACCTGTGTGCTGCAAGTGACCTTAACTTCATTTGATTTAGTTTAATCTCAAAAATCTCTAAAATACAAATACATTTATTTGAGCCATTGGGGGGAGAACGGTGAGAACCTATTTGGATGTGTTTTCTAACAATAAACCAATGTCCATTACGCTGATTCACTTTGAATGTGGCGACCCCTTTATTACTTTGTGCATTTACCTCACCTTAGCACAGGCAAAACAGTTCAATTCTTGTTGAGCCGTGAGTCTTAACAGGTAAGTTCCCGTACTTGTACTTGTACTCCAATTTCCATTTCTCTGTGTCTTTCTGAACACGCTTAAATAAATCCCCTCTAAGGGTATGCAAATAGCCTAATAATCGTTAATTCATTAATATAATCTTGTAATAATCTTAATCAAGTAACTGGACATTTTAGTCAGGCATCTTTTAGTTGGTCTGTTTTATATTGGGTCAGTCTATTTAGAGTGACAGCTATGTTTACATTTTGGGGTTCTCATTGAGTCGGTGTTATTGACATTGTGTGTACTTACCTGGCTGCTCAGAGCTCTAAGAAGTAAAAAGGTCAAATGTGTCCTGGTTTCTCTCTTACCGGAGTACACTCATGGGTAAATTAGTCCGCAAAAATAGTCTCACACCCCTCAGGGTTCTTTAATATGCTCTGCCACTTCAAAAAGGTCAAAAAGTGTTTACTTCACCCTCCCACATAGTTCATCACCTGTAGCTTACCTAGACCTGAACTGAATCAGTATGTGGACCCCCCCATGCAGATACCCGCTCACAGACGCAGTGACGTGACGCAGGAGTTTAACTGATTCCCAGATACTATCCTGTCAAACTTTATCTGCTTATGTTTTAGGAAAGTCATTTTTGTGGACTGCTCATTGTGTGAGTCTGAACCTGAAACAATGATGCACCTGTTCTGGCAATGCCACATAACTGTCACATGGACAGGAATAACCTGGTACGTTACACCCAAGATTGGATTGGCTCACAGTGATATCTAATACATTTGTTGACCATTTTAGAAAAAATAACATATTCATAAAGCCAAATTAAGTCAAACTCTGTATCTTATTGTATTTCCTGTGCTGATGCTGGGTTAGGGTGGAATAGCTCCACCCAGTGTTCAAACACAAAAACTACATTATGACCAATACTACATTAGTGACAATGACATAGCTGCTTTACAGCCTCTTTTTCTATTTTTGTGGAACAATAAAATATTAGCATGTGTAGAAATTTGCAGATGTATTAATTCAACATTTGTCACCATTATTTATTTACTGCATGAACAGTTTTAATTGATTTATTTTCAGTTGATCAAGGTCATTTAGTTATTTGTTTGTGTGGGCCTCCATATAGTCCCTTCATATAGCCTACATATACAGTAGATACAAATGAACAATGACATGTACTGTACCTCCAGTCTGGTTGAAGAGCTGCATGAGAATATGAACGTTGTCTTTGAGGATGAGTGGTTGAACCTCACACTCCTCAGTGGTGGTCGTGTGTATATCAGGCTCCGCATCTAACACCTCTCTCACCCAGTCCTGCTTTGGTTCCAGCTTTGTGTTGCTGTCACAGCGTAACACCGGGATGTCATCAACCTGTATGACACTTACAAACTCTGGGAAGGTTTGGATCCCAAAAGACACTGTGTAGAAATACTTCAGGGAGTGAATCACTGTGGGACAAAACAAGGATTTCAGTCGAAGTACACACTCAACCTCAAAACATACCGTCACCTGTTGTAGGGCCTACAGGGCCTACAGGGACAGCAAGATGGTGATACGGTTTTCTAAGTGAAACTAAATCATACAGAAGTGTAAATTGCGCAAAAACACAGAGCACAAAACATGTTTAAACCAAACATTGTCCTACCTGCTGAGGAGCCGTAACAGAGAAGAAGGAACAAAAACAACGTTTTCATCTTGTTTTACTCGGTTACATTTGTATGGACTAAAGCTCAAAGCTGGTGTTTCCTGGTAGACTGATAGGTGGAGCTTCACCTGGAGATGAGGAGGAATCGCTGTTCACCACTTTATTAGGTGTTTATACACTTCACAAAGTCTATAGTTACAGTAGCCTATCAATAATTAATATATGGCTATCAGAACAGTGTTGACTTTAGACCCTGATGGTGACTTTTATTAGTAACAGTCTAAATACAGTGGCTGTTAGCTGTTCTCTATAAATCATATCTGACAGATCAGAACTATCCTGGTACTACTACTTTCTCTCTCTACCAGGGTATTCGGATTATTAGTGTTTTGAATTCATGAGCAGGTCAATTTGTGATTTCAAGTAGCTTGAACTGAATCCCACTGAATAGAGCCTGTGTATTATCTGTCTATATTATGATTGAATATGTAGTAATTAAAGCCTGTTTGTCCTATAGTGAAACACTCCCTCAAGTATGTCCTCACTACGTCCAGTGGGCTCCCAACCGCTGTCACACAAACAGTTGGTGGAAATACGGGACTGGATGAAAAGCTGCTGACCACCGGCAGATGGCCGACAACGCAGAGTGTCTCTGCCAAAACTTCCTTTTTTTTTGCGCCTCTCTTTTCTGCTGGTTGTCTGAGCTCTGCGTTACAAGTAGAGCTTGCATATAACCATTGTTAGTATTTAAATTCCTCATTATTTTCCTCTCACTACAATAACTCTGTAATTTCTTAAAACTGTAGTTTCTACTTCATGCAGCCACGAGCGCTTTGCACTTTATTGACCACAAACAAGCAAACCAGCACTTTCAGGAGGGTTAGGGTTAGGGTTAGGAGGGTTAGGAGCAGCCTCTGTTTACAGAAAATAATCCCAGAGCTTCAGGTTGGATTCAGGTTCTCAGTGAGTTCAGAGTCACCAGGAGCTGTAAAAGTCACAAACATGTTGTTAGTCCACTCATCATCACACACTGAACTTCCTGTCTGGACAGTTTAGTTAAAGCTCTTTAACCCACTGTAACGTTCATGTGTTCAGAGGCAGTAGAGGAAAAACCAGTTGTACTTACGAGGTGCAGGGAGTTCAGCTGAAAACAGAAGAGAAGAAGAAGAAGTTGACTTGTCAAACATTTTCATATTGAAGTGCAGAGTTTCATCAGACTCTGAGTCTTGTCACTTGTTGCTTTATCACATTTTGACTCAGTGTTGCAGCCTGGACACAAATATCCACTCAGCTGCTGGACTCTCTCACCTGTCTTCTTTTTGTAGACCAGAAATCCAACCACAGAACAAATGAGGACGACGACAAGAACAACCACTGCAACGACGACAGCGGTCAGGTCATGACACTGGACTTCTCTGTTCAACAAAACACAAAGAAACAAAACAACGTGTAAAAACCATGTTTATATGACCCAAACACTACTCAAATAAACAACTAAACATCAAACTTCATGAAGCACCTCTGTGTGGACCATGGATGTATTATGGTGTGGACCCAGTCGCCACATTTCTGGCACTGTACATTATGCAAAACACATCAGCTACCACTCATATGAAAGAGCCGCCTACAAACATTGGGACGTTACGTAGCAACCGCGGCTAACACAGAAGCTACACAGCAGCACGGCAGAGGGAGAAGCCAACAACGAGCAAAGTCGAGCAAACACAAACACTGCTTGGCCAAAACATTGTTAATTTCCTCTTACCTTTGCTGTTTTGCTTTAGCTTTAGCTTTGTTTGTTTTATGGGTAAATCTTCATGGTAAATCCACAATATTTCCAATTTGAACTTTGACCGGTGTTACATCTAAATCGGTCCGGACGGGCTTTAGGAGCAGCGGAATTGTATAAACCGTCTTTGCCTTTGTGAGCGCCGCACACAACAGCCTGCGCGTCACATAGTTCAGGATTTGGCTGATTCTGATTGGCTGCCAGTACTGTCAATCACATCAACATGGGGAATCAACCAATCCGCTGCAGAGATAGAGCCAGGCGTAACTGCAGCACGTCAGCCGCTTTACAGAGGGACACAGAGGGCCTAAAGTTGCTATTTAGTCTCTGTTGATTCTTTTTCAGTTAGTTTACGCAAATTGTGTGAAAATAAAGATTAAACAATGGTTTATAGTGGCAGGTGGTTCCAATCTATGCCAAAAATTTACATTTACATTTTGGAAACCTCGCCTGCATATTTTGTAGTAAAATCTCAATAATTTTGCACTGCTTCACTTTATCAGAATCAACTGCGGCGGCAGAGATAATGTTCATACATTGTACAATCATTTGATAGAGGTTTTGAGCTTTAGCAGCATCATTCTGAAGGACACTCATCTAAAATATGATTTTTTTTGGGGGGGGGGACATCAAAAGTATTCAAATAGACCTTGTGGTTGCAGAGATATACTCATTTTATTATGGATATGCAATTTCAAGAAAAGGCCTAGAAAATAGGCTTGGTTTTTATTTAATTTAAAAAAGCTGCACAGCACAGAATAAACACATACATTATTGACAAAAAATTATGTTTGACCATATACAGAAAAAACAAAGACAGAAACATTACCAAAAGCCATCAGTTAGCACTCTGTCGTCTCTAAGAAATTGTCCTTAAACTGTATCTGATGAAGTGTTGTACCAGACAGCATGGTGGGGAGTGTGAATGTCTTAGATCCAGTTTTAGATCCATTTGCTGTGTGTTTATCAGTGCAGTTTCAGGGGGCTGGAGTCAGTCTCTGCTGAATAAAGTCCATCCTGGACCCTGTCACCAGTCCATCACAGGGTCGACATGTTGAAACAAACAACCTCACACACACTTATTTTGAGCTGCCAGTAAACCTGTCAATAACCTGATGTCTGAGTCTGGACTCTGGGAAGAAGAAGACTCCAACAACAGCAGGTTTTCAGTCGTCCAGGTCGTCATAGTCTTTCAGTGCAGAAGTAAAAGTAACTGGACTTTTCAACCACAAGGCTTCTTCAGCTTTAAAAGTCTTTTTTATCAATGTCGTCCTTCACTCCAGAGAGATGAAACACACAGTCGTACCTCCTCCAGTCTTCAGCTTTGACTGATGAGACGTCCAGGTCAACACTCATCTGGAAGGTCTCTACTGATTGGTCAGGACCGACTCAGATCCAACTCTTTGTCCTTCAGACAGCTGTAGTTGGATTCAGCTGCTCCGTGACTCCCTGGCTGTCAACAGCTGTAAGGTCAGAAACACACTGTTAGCTGATGTTCACACCATCCTCTTCTGAACTGACACAGAAAATATAAAAACATTTTGACTCCACAGAGTTCATGTGAGCTCAGAGAAAACACAACAGAGACAAATTTTACTTACGAGACAGAGCACGGTTGGCTGAAATAAGAAGAAAATACAAATCATGTTAGTTGTTACAGTTTAAAACAGCAGAATTCAGTGATGCAGAAATCCTTCAGCCTTTCGTTCAGATCTTAGATTATCTCTCCTCCATCATCATGCTTTAGTCACATCATTAAACTCTGCAGCTCTTACTGCTGCTGAAACTGAGTTTGTTGGATGTGTTTGTTCACTTGTTCACTTTGTTCACTCACGATAAAGCATCAAGTCAAATGTCTAAAATCAAAACACTGACAAAGAGTGTGTTTGTTTCAGTTTCTCACCATGTTTCTTTCTGTAGATGAAGAATTCAATGGCAACGATGACGAGAGCGATAACGACGACTCCAGCGATGACAATGATGATCGTAGTAGTGTAGCTCTCTGTTGGAGAAACAACAACAAACCAATCACAGGCTGAGTAGATGAAGGTCAGAGGAGAAACCACAGTAAACCCTGTAATAAACTGAATCAAATGGGTTTTCCGCCTTCATCACTGACTCTTACCCATGTTGGTCCTGATGTGAGCTTTGTCCAGTTTGGTGACGATGTCGTCCTTCACTCCAGAGAGATGAAACACACAGTCGTACCTCCTCCAGTCTTCAGCTTTGACTGATGAGACGTCCAGGTCAACACTCATCTGGAAGGATCCATCATGGTTGGGGAGGATCTCTCCTTGGTCCACGTCCTCATGAAGCTCCTCTCCATCTTTGGTCCAGAACATCAGGGCTCTGTGAGGGTAGAAACCTGTAGCGTGGCAGCTGACTGGAGAGGAGGGAGTCTTCTGGAGGAGAGACACTGAGGGGGGGACTGGAGAGAGAGAGAGAGAGACAACAGGTAAGTTAGACTGGTGGTCGTTGGTCTCCACTACATGTTCAGACTCACACATTCATCTTCTGACAGCTCCACATAACAACAACAGCATCTCTCTCTTCTAACAGTGAAGAAGTGAACGTGACTTCACTCACACTAACTGTTCACTGACTATCACCAGTCGACTGAGGCCCCGTCCAGACGAATCCGTTTTTTTCTAATCCGGATAAATACTTTATCTGATCGGCCTCGCGTCCACACGAATCCGGCGTTTTCAGGGGGTGAAAACGGTATTTTTTGAAAACGGGTCCCAGAGTGGGAAAATTTGAAAACGCCGCCCCAGCGTTTTCGTCTGGACGGCCAATACGGACTTTTTCTGAAACGATGATGTCATGCCCCCCGCCGCTCTACCTGTAACCTGAGACACACACACACACAGACACACACACCGCCGCAGCAGCTGCAGCAGCTGTACACTGACAGTCTATGCACGTAACAACAACAACGGCCGACTAACGTTGCGTCGCTCAGACGCTGCGGCTGAATCGCGCCTGTTTAATCATCACTGATCGTCATATTTACTCTGACACGACTCCCTGTCAACATTTAATCCCATGTCTGAGTTTGAATACAGCGGGGAACTTCTTCTATTGAATTACAGCGGGGGCTTCCCGTCTTCTTCAGCTGTTTTAAGTGTTTATGTGTGGCAGGCAGCCTGCAGCGCCACACACTCCACACACACGCCTGCAGTATGTAGGTACTACAGCGTTTTGGGTCGTTTTCAGGTGATCCGTGTGGACGCAGGTATTTCTGAAAACGATGCCGTGTTTACGGAGATTTTTTCAAAACGATTAAGAAAAAGATCGGATTCGGTGAAGCCGCGTATTCGTCTGGACGGGGCCTGAGATGATGTCAGAGCACCAAACAGGTCAGTCTCTCCTGATTGGTCAGGACCAACTCAGATATATCCTATATCAATATTGTTGTGATCATCAAACT
Source organism: Trachurus trachurus (assembly GCF_905171665.1). NCBI lineage: Eukaryota > Metazoa > Chordata > Actinopteri > Carangiformes > Carangidae > Trachurus > Trachurus trachurus. The sequence continues at coordinate 5,163,402 of NC_139904.1, forward strand.
GCATCAGGTCATGTGACTCTACCTGTTCTCAGCAGAGAGTCCTTCCCATAGTTCAAGTACATCTTCAGCCACTCGGGACACGACTGAGTATAGAAGTTCTCATTGAATATCATTCTCCATTTCTCAGCATCCCATTTGTGTTTGGTGACGACAGCCTGCTGTTTTGGAGCGATCCATGTCTGTGTCTTCAGGTCCAGTGATATGAAGTCTTCTTCATCATAACCATATTGAAGAAAACCAGCAACTTCTCCAGTCTCATCATCCCATTCACATCCACTCAACAACTGTAAAAAGTGGACACCTGAGACAGAGACAGTTAAAGGACAGATGATGTCTCCTGTGGTCAGATGATCAGTTTAAACCTTTCTCACAGTCCTCTGCTGCTCAGGATTCAAAAACAGACAATAAATTATATTTTTTCTTTATATATCTGTAGGAGTCATGAAAGGAGGACATGATTTTGTCATGTTGGTTGGTTATGGCTTGTGTATTGTTATTAGTATGTCATAAAGTCTCATCAATGAAGACTCATTATAAACTGATAGTTACAGAAGAGCAGTGGCCTCGTCTCTGTTTGGTGTCAGAAGAAGGACGTAGGAGAGGACAGAGTCTATGAAGTTCCTCGTGTAGCCTATAGAGTCTGTTGTGAAGATGCTGAATTATTGTATTGATGCTCAGATGGACCATTGTTTAAAAGCAAAACATTAAATCGGTCCGGTTCTACTTTTCAGGCCTGTTGAATCTGTGAATGGCCCCCCCTCCCCCCACACTCTGAAGCCCTCTGAGGTACCATTGCATAACGGTAGTGGTTCCTGGGAACCGGATATTGTATCATACCATTGAAGTGTGAAGGTAGCTACCCTGATACAGACTGTACCTACCTCCATCATGGTTAAAACGCCCCTTGATATGTTCAATCCTGGCTCTTGAGAAATGCAGCTCTTCAAAACACTGTCCATGGTACCAGTCCTGGTGCTCCGTGTGCTCATCCAGTGCTTGTTTCATCCAGGTCTGTTTTGCTACTACTGTGTTTGCGTTGGTGTTGCAGTGAACAGCCAGAATGTCATCAATGAGTCCGACAGCCTCAAACTCTGGGAGGTTTGTGGTTCCAGAAGATAGAGTAGAGAAATACATCAGACTGTGTTTCACTGTGGGACAGACAAGGTAAAAAAAACACACTCATTATAAATACATTCAGTCAGATTCAGGGGAAGTCGTGTAGGCTACAGTGTAGCGCTTCACTAGCACGCCCAATTTGGGCAAGTAGCTGTCAACAGTCTTACTTACATTGTATGATATTTTCCCATATTAATTACTGTCTCACAAATTGGTCATTCACAGGAGCCACGAATCGAACAAGTGTACAAGAGAGCCCTTAAGGTACTTGACAAAAGAACACATTGGTATCATCACTGGAACATCCTGGTAAAATATAATTTCTTTAGTTTCAACAATCTTAAGTTTTTCAAACATGTATGTGCGATCTATAAATCTCTACACGGCCTGTACCCACCGCCCCTGGAAGAGTATATAAAAAAACAACCAGAAAGGAGTATAGGGACCAGAGTTATACACAAGAGGAGACTGTGAGGTACAATTTAGACGCACAACATTTTCTCAAAACGTGTCATCAGTCCAAGGATGTTTAGAATGGAACAAGTTACCCATTATTATTAGAGAGTGTCCGACTTTCAGGACCTTTAAAGCACAACTTACAGACTGGATATTAGACAAACAAACTTGTGAGCACCTGTAATCATGTTTAATCCAGCCAGATATTTCTTGTGTGTGCAGTTGTATGGCTATGGCCGGTGCCTGTGCAATAGTCTATGTAATTATTATGCGCGAATGTTTATGGCCGGTATCTGTGCAATAATGGAGGTATAGTTACTATGTGTGAATGTTTATGGCCGGCGGCATGTGTGCAATAATGCAATAATCAGTCAGGGTGCAATCATGTAAGCATGCTCGGTCTGGTGAAAGTAAATCTAGCCCGAGCATGTGTAATTATATGTTTTTTTTTTAATTAATCATGTCAATCACAACTATATAGATATATATTTTTTATAGGCTATTTCAACGAACCATGTCAGCCACAACTGTATAGATATATTTTTATATTTCGATGAATCATGTCAATTGCAATTGCAATTGTGTATATATATATATATATATATATATATATATATATATATATATATATATATATATATATATATATATATATATATATATATATATATATATATATATAATTCAAGGAATCATGTCAATCGCAACTGTATAGATATATTTTATATTTCAATGAATCATGTTAAATCGCAGCAATATATATATAGGCTATATATATATATATATAGCACATGTGCTAAATCCGGTGTATTTACTGTGGGTACTCTAGCACTCACTGTCCATTAATATGCATTGTCAATAAACAAAAAAAGTAAATAAAGTATCCTGAAGGGAGTTCAGATATGGTATAGCTACAGTCCACATTAGGGGTGTCTGAAAATCGTAGGCTATCACGAACAGTTTTAACACTAAGGGAAATACTATATTACATTTGCATAACGATATTATGAATAGGCTATTTAACTCCCCAAACTATCCCTTTTGGAGATAATGTTCTAAATTAGGTGAGTCAGACCCCCCCACCACGTAATTCAAACCATGAAACCAGACCATATAGCAGGGTCCGTGTGTGACGCAGGAGATCCAGAACTGAACAGAAAGTAAAGTGAAGAGTTTACTAATAAATATTTGAATGTGATCCTACCTGCTGATGATCCATAACAGAGAAGAAGAAACAAAAACAATGTTTTCATTGTTTCGCCCCAAAAACAAAGGACCGATGATAGATGCTTAACTTCGTTTCTTCGGGATGGAAGCTGGAAGCGTTTGCATTTGGTGTTCGTGTTGCAGGTCCCGGAGGGACAAGCAGGCAGATTACTGTGTAACTGTGTAACAGAAGAAACGACGAACTACTTTCACCATGGCAGCTCTCGTAGGAATGAGGAAGAGCTTCCGCGCTGCAGAAAAAGAGACGCTTCCCGGCCAGTCAAGATTCTACTAGTGCCACCCCTCGTGCCACAGCACGAGATTATCTAGTGCTGTTAATACTGCTCGAAAACAGGATTATATTAAAAATAAAATACAATTTAAAACAAATGTGAACACATTCAGTGTGTGGGCACAGGTACAATGACGTCACCGACATCACGTAAGGTATTGGGGCGGGCTCTGTTTGATGGATTTATTAGAATTGGGCGTGGACATGAGCTGAATTTCCTTAATCTTTGAAGTTTCACGCACTTTTAAGAACATAAACCGTCATCTGAGGATCCTCACATCACTGAAGGAAATCAACCTGCAGCTGATAAATTCTGCAGAGTAACAGCTCAAATAATTCACAAACTTTGATAAAAAACAAACACCTTCTGATATCAACAGATGTGTAGCAGGACTTAGGTCTGAGTCATTCATTCATATTCACAGATAAATCGATCTGTTAAATTAACTGTTGTCCCAGTCACCAACTGTGTGAACAGCAGCTTTGTGGCTCCTGATGAACCTGATGTTAACTGGCCCCAGTTCAATGATTATAAAGACAATACTGCTGCTGCTGGTTCAAGTACAACTACTGCTACAGTGTGTGTTCAATGATTTGGTAAATGCTTCATACATAAAGTTTATTATTATTATTATTATTATTATTATTATTATTATTATTATTATGTAAAGCTCTTCGTGCGAGGAACTTCATCATGTCTTCATGTCCTACTGGACTTTAGCACAGACAAGCTGAGACAATGTCTGTAGTGCAGCAGTGCAGTATTTTACCTGACATGACTTATCTAATCTCAACCATACTTTGTTGTAAATCCTGGTTAAAGTGTTTTTACTTTTAACTCATTTTTATAACAATGAAAACTCAAGAACACTTTTCAATATCTCCAATGTCCAAAGGTTTGTGGTGTTGTCAAAGTGATAGAAATGTGTGTTCAATTTGACACAATATTATAAAGCACAGATAACCAGAGGAAGATGCCTCCGTCACTACCTGATCATTTACACTGATTTATTGATTCATTTATACACATGAATATTTATTTATAATATTTATGTATGTTACTATTTTGCAGGAATAATTTCTGTGGTCATATGAATATTTATTTATAATATTTATGTATGTTACTATTTTGCAGGAATCATTTCTGTGGTCATATGTTTAACTAGGTGGGCGGTGCTATTTCAGTCTAAAGCTTGATTGGTTATGGAGATGTGGTTGATATGACAGACCTTTGCTGCATTGACCCTCCTCTGTTCTCTGAGTAATCGTTGAATCTGATCTTCTGATTGCACATGAAAGCACCAGAGTTCACCTGCATCCATCTGTGTGGTGCGACACTGAGGCTCAAGAAAACATCTTCATGACATCACATCAGACAGGTGCAGACAGTTTAAACACACCTGATGACCTCACTGACCTTTCAGATTTTAGAGGAAACATTAAACACATCATCAATAGTGTAACAATCAGTTCCTCTTTGAGCCAAAATTGCATTTTTATTCAGTCATGTATATTTTAAGTTGTTGGAGGAAACATTACAGCTCCTGGTTTATATCCAGCTAAACTTGTCAGGAAGCTAATTCTGCTCACAGTTGAACTGAAATTGATCTGCTAATGAAACTCAGTCACAGATGAGTGTAAAGCTGCACAGCACAAAATAAATACATTATTGACATACATTTGACCATATACAGAAAAACAAAGACAGAACCAAAAGCCATCAGTTAGCACTCTGTCTGCTGTAAGAAACTGTATCTGATGAAGTGCTGTACCAGACAGCATGGTGGGGAGTGTGAATGTCTTAGATCCATTTGCTGTGTGTTTATCAGTGCAGAGTTTCAGGGGGCTGGAGTCAGTCTCTGCTGAATAAAGTCCATCCTGGACCCTGTCACCAGTCCATCAAAGGGTCGACATGTTGAAACAAACAACCTCACACACACTTATTTGGAGCTGCCAGTAAACCTATCATCAATAATCTGATGTCTGAGTCTGAACTCTGGGAAGAAGAAGACTCCAACAACAGCAGGTTCTCAGTCGTCCAGGTCGTCATAATCTTTCAGTGCAGAAGTAAAAGTAACTGGACTTTTCAGTTTCTTGAGGAGGTTTCACCTTTTCAACCACAAAGCTTCTTCAGCTTTAAAAGTCTTTTTTATCGATTTTGTCCTTCTCTCCAGAGAAATAAAACACACAGTCGTACCTCCTCCAGTCTTCAGCTTTGACTGATGAGACGTTCAGGTCAACACTCATCTGGAAGGTCTCTACTGATTGGTCAGGACCAACTCAGATCCAACTCTTTGTCCTTCAGTCAGTTGGATCCAGCTGCTTCATGGCCTCTCCCTCACCGCAAGCTATAATTTCAGAAACACACTGTTAGCTGATGTTCAGTCACTTTGAACTGACAGAAAATATAAAAACCTTTTGACTCCACAGAGTTCATGTGAGCTCAGAGAAAACACAACAGAAACTGGTTTTACTTACGAGACGGAGGACGCTTGGCTGAAATAAAGCGAAAAAAAATAATGTTAGTTGTTACAGTTTATAACAGCAGAACTCAGTGATGCAGAAATCCTTCAGCTTTTTGTTCAGATCTCAGATTATCTCTCCTCCTGTATCCACTCTCCTCCATCATTATGCTTCAGTCACATCATCAAACTCTGCAGGTCTCACTGCTGCTGAAACTGAGTTTGTTGGAAGCTGAAGTTTGTTTCACTTCTAAAATCTGGAAAAAAGCATCAATATCCCTGTTTCAGTTTCTCACCACTTTTCTTTCTGTAAATGAAGAATCCAACGGCACCGGTGACGAGAGCAAAGACAACTGCAGCGATGACAAAGATGATCAGAGTCGAGGAGCTCTCTGTTGGAGAAACAACAACAAACCAATCACACAGTGAGGAGAAACCACAGTAAACCCTGCAATAAACTAAATGTCTTTCCCAACTTCCTCTCCTCTGAGTCAATTCTTACCCATGTTGGTCTTGATCTTTGTTTTCTCCAGTTTGATGACGATGTCGTCCTTCACTCCATAGAGCTGAAACACACACTCACAATTCCCCCAGTCTTCATGTTTCAATAATAAGAGCTCAATGCTCATCTGGAAGGATCCATCATTGTTGGGGAGGATCTCTCCTTTGTGCACGTCCTCATAAAGCTCTTCTCCATTTTTCCTCCAGAACATCACAGCTTTGTCTGGGTAGAAACCTGTAGCGTGGCAGCTGACTGGAGAGGAGGGAGTCTTCTGGAGGAGAGACACTGAGGGAGGATCTGGAGAGAGAGAGAGAGGGAGAGGTGAGACAATAGTTTGGATCTGAGAAAGAGATTTAACACAAACCTTTATTTCTAGTTAATTCCCTTAACATACGTAAATTTTGCTGCTACTCAAAATACAACATAAATATTCATGATAAGAAAACAAATGAAAAATAATAAAAACAAGAAGCTACAAATCAAATATTCAGTTCATTAGTTTATAAAAAGCTGAGCTGCCAGAAGTCCAGTCAACATCAGAGCCACGTCCTCTGACCCTTGACCACTTAAAAATGTTCTTCTTATTTTTTCAGATAGCTAATTTTGTTGTACCTGAGATGAAAGTGATCATGTGTGTGTACAGCTTTTATCTTTGTGGTGTAGTCTGGGACGTAGATAAACAGACAGAAAGAGAAGTCTGAGGGGGTGTGAAGAGTGGACGCAGTCTGGGCAAACAGTTGCTGTAAAGTATCACTTACGAATAGAAAGAACAGCAGCGCCAGGTATCTGTTTGTAGCTATATGACCCCATGAACAATCCTCTACTAAAGGTCACCTCTGTGTTTTTCAATTTTGGATCCGTTCAAGTCCATTCACTACATGAACAGACCCACACACACACATTCATCTTATGGCAGCTCCATATATCATCTACCAGAGAGCTGGTTGTGATTCAGTCTGATTAGTCTGTTTGAATATTGTTGAGTGAATGAAACTACCGGTGCATCAGGTCATGTGACTCTACCTGTTCTCATCAGAAAGCTCCTCCCATGGTTCACGTACGTCTTCAGCCACTCAGGACAAACATGAGTTAACAAGTTCTTATTTATCTCTATATCACCCTCCCATCCCAGTCTCTTGATGACATCCTGTGGTATCGGAGCGATCCATCTCGGTGTCTTCAGGTCAAATGTCAACATGTCTTCTCCATCATAACCGTAGTTAAGAAATCCAGTGACTTCTTCAGTCTCATCGTCCCATTCACATCCACTCAACCTCTGTACAGTGTGGACACCTGAGACAGAGACAGAGGTTATGTTAGTGATGTTATACATTGTTCATTGCATGATGCATAATTTTATCCTGTTGTAGGCTAGCTCTCACAATGAAAGAGATAATATTTGTATTGTGTATATTCTGCTATGTATAGGTCACAATAATGATCATTGTTTTGTTAATTACTGGATGGATGCCCATGGCAGCAAAACACGTCACCATGTCTCCTTATTTTCAAAACAAACAGAAGGGGAACCTGTGTGTTGCTGTGTGCAGCAGTTCCAGGTTCAAATGACCTGAACTTCACTTGATTTAGTTTAAAGAGGAACTATGCAGGACTTGTAGCTTAACTATGCTCCATTTTTTACCTTAATTAAACAGCTTCGGAGTAATTGCGATGGTTTAACAAATTACTTGTAACTAGTTCCAGGGAGAATGGAGGCTCTCTGCCTTCCACCTAGCGTCTGAAAACCAACCTTGTAAGATCAGAGCCTCTGACCCGGTGTCCCAGCTCTCGTCTCTGCGGCACCGCCACACAAACACGCTCGGTAAGCCGTAATCTCTTGTTTATGACAGATACGACTGCACAAATATATACATGGTATCATATGATATATGAAGTTTTGTACAGCTCTATTGATTGATTTCTCACTGGTTTCTTTGTATTCAAATGCATATGACCGAGAGGAGGTTTTAGCAAAACAGAGGAGAAGAGACCGGATTTGCATAGTTCCCCTTTAATCTCAAAACTGTGTAAAAGAAAAGTGAATGAACATCATCATGTCACAGGTTATGGCAGTAATTAGACAGCATTCAGCATTCAGAAAAACACTAAACACAAATTATCTACTAAAATGGACTACCGGTATTTGGGAGGAATTGTAAGCCTACTTCCTGCGCATATTTATAAAGGAAATGCAATTGACTGGCTTTTCTAATACCCTGACATGGATCAGACTAAGAACGAAAATATGACAATAATAAAGCTGATTTACAGCCTCTCTTTATGTCTTGACTTACATTATATATTTTCGGGGGGCACATTGATTTTTAAACTTAAAAGGTTTCAGAAGGCTCCAAACTGACTTTTTCACTGGTGGTAGGCTACTTCTGCACCAGGACATGATTTGCTCACACCTATAACAAATAGAATATGGTGTTTTCTTTCATGCAAGCTCTGAGCCCGCCCAAAGTGTGAACGCCTGGGTGGCAGAGAGTCATTGGTTGCAGCCTCGGAAGTTCCCTCTAGCTTCACTTCTTCTTTTTTTTTTTTCATTAAATAGGCAATATATCTCACTACTCTTTGCATATTTATTTTATCTTTTTTTTTCTTTTTAAATTATTAGGTAGAGATGTGCCTACATTTCATGGTGCTCTATGACAATAAAAGAAAATTGAACTGAGTGCATTTTACAATGAGAAAAAAAAAAAAAAACTAAGAAAAGGCTCATCAGTAAATTAGCCTGGTTTGTTTTTAGGCAACAAGTGAACTATGTAGACTACTGTACCTCCAGTCTGGTTGAAATGCTTCATGAGAACCTGAATGTTGCGTTTGAGGAGGATTGGTTGAATGTCACACTCCTCGGTCACGGCCGCGTGTAGTTGAGGATCCTCCTCTAACGTCTTTTTCACCCAGTCCTGCCTTGGTCTCAGCTTTGTGTCGCTGTCACAGTGTAACACCTGGATGTCATCAACCTGTACAACACTTATAAACTCTGGGAAGGTTGGGATCCCAGAAGACTCGGTGTAGTAATACTTCAGGGAGTGTATCACTGTAGGACAAAGAAAAATGTATTCGTCAACATGTAGAAGTGAAACTAAATCATAACTCAGGAGCAAACCACAAAAACAAAGTAGCAAATTGTTAATAGGTTTAAAACACACAGTATAGCCCTACCTGATGAGGAGCTGTGATCGAGAATAAGCAACAAAAGCAATATTTTCATCTTGTTTAGTCCATTAGGATCCTATGTCGTTTTGAACAGCCTACCCTTCCCCTTTTTTTTTTTTTTTTTTTTACAGCGGATGGCACAGTTGGCACCCAGCTGCATTACCACCGCCCCCTCCACTTCCCTGTTCTGAACACACGGAAGTGCTTCCGTGATCAATAACTGAAACGTCGTTCGCATCTCCCACGTCGTAACAGCACAGATTACTGGCTACGATAATAAAAAAAAAACATTTGTCACAAAAACGAGCCGGACGAGTGCGCAGGGACCGTTTGCAAATTAAAATAGGCTACTACAACGCAAGACGCTGCAAACAAAAATCAATAACTCCAGTACAGAGACTCCAAAATCACTACACACACCAAGGGACTCTTCGTGGTCATACTACAACAGCTGTTTTGGAGAAATGTGCCTTTTTAGAATTGTGATTTTTTTTATTGGTAGCTATTGGACCAGCTGGTTGATGACATTCAGATACAAATACTGAAACATCTTGAGAAAATTCCTTTGAATTTGTTAAATTTTCTGCTCAAAGGTAGAGATCACTGTAATGTGATTCAACACTAATTTAAAAATACATTTTATATCAAAATGGTCAATGGTCAACTTCACTGTCACATTATAAACTGGCAAATTGTAACTATATTTTCACCTTGGTTGGTTGGTGCAGACATCCAACAACAGTTGAGCTGTGGATTCATCTTCAACAACAGTTGTGAACATAGATACAGTGGTTTAAAAGCTGACCAGCTCATCTCTTGGTTAATAAACCTCATCAACTAAGTGCAGCAGGGCAGCACTGTGCACAAACTAGAGATGGTCGACAAGTTTCCAGAGACAATAACCTGCTGCCTCCACAAGGGGGCAGTAAATTACCAGATGAATGTAAACAGACATCAGCTCCTACACTCTTGTGTTCTGACCTGTTTATCTGTTCTGGTCTTAAAATGTGCCGTGCCGATTAAACTTCTAAATGAAAAAAAAAAAAAAAAAAAAAGTGATATTTTATATTGACCAGAGAAGCCCAGTAACACCACCGTCCCCATCATCTCTGCACTGGTTCCTCTGGCTCTCGTCCTCATCGCTGTCACTGGATTCATGGTTTATAAACAGAAGAAAGGTGAGAGAGAAAAGTAGACAGATTTAATGACTCTTATAATGTTTTGATTTTAGTCTTTGAATTTAAAAGTTTATCCAGATTGTAAAACTGAAACGAGCTTGAGTTTAAAAAACAATTTCAATAAGTCTGAGTGAGTAGAGGAGAGGATCATATTCAGTGGTGATGAGCTGATCAAACACATCCTGTCATTTACAACTGATTTGTCTTTGGTTTGTTTCAGGCAAAGACCGTCCATCCCGTAAGTAAAACTGATATTAATTTTGTCTGAAATGATCTCTTACACCAAATTTGATTCTAAATAATTTGATGAATAATCTACAGTTTTCTACATTTACTGCATCTAGAAGTTCAGTGCTGGTTAAATGGACTTTCTACAGTTTGACACAAACAGTGTGTTTCTGATCTTACAGCTCCTGGAAACAGCTCTGAACTCTCTGAGCGTCTGAATCCAGAAACCTGACTGAGAAACACTCGATCAGTGACCTCACATGGGATGGAAGAAGTCAACACTTTGACATGTGTGACATTATATAGAGTCTCAGTGTTCAGAAGCTTTATTCATTTCTTTTAGGATTTTTTTCCCTCATAATTCTTGTTTTTATCATTAATCAATAATAAACATGATAGTAAGAATTAGTTTTTCCTGACGGTGATGACTTTTTAATTTTCTCTTTATAACAGTGGATCATAAAAGTCTGGTTTATTTGTATCTCAGTAGTTTTTTACTTGTTCTGTGAGAGCTGAGTAGATGAAGATGTTTAATGATCAAGGAAACACATATCAGAGATATTTTAGCCAGTCGCACTTTGGGTTTAATCTGCATCACTTCATCTCTGATTTCCTTGAACAATTTCCTGTTTGACCAGTTTCCATTTTTAATTCACAGGCTCAAAGTGACAAATGTTGACTTTTGTCACTTCTCTTGTTTGTTTCTTACAGACAGGACGTTAAAGCCTCGGTCTGTTGTTCGTCTGCGGCAAAAGATGAAAACGTTGCTTTTGTTTCTTCTTCTCTGTCACAGTTCATCAGCAGGTAGGATCACATTTAAATATTTATTCAACTCTTCACTTGACTTTCTGCACAGCTCTGGGTTTTACTCCTGCGTCACACTGCTGCATGATGTGGTGTCGATTTTATCTCAAATGGATTTTCAACTGAATTTGACTACTATCACATTTTACTTTGTGTTGGAGCTATTTAATATTTAGTGTTGTTTAGTTTAGGTAGTATTTAGATTTGATTATTCGGAATATTTTTTTTTGATTCCACCATGATTAGATTACTGTTAGTATTCTGTTAAATATACCGCATTTTTTGTTGAAATTGAACGTTTGTTTGAACATTATGTTTTTTCACATCCGTGTACACCACAACCCATGGTGCAGCAGTGGCCCTTTGATTTTTATGATTTGAAGTTTAATCTGAAACTTCTCTTTGTTTGGACAAACAGCTATTTGTTTTCCCCACAGTGACACACACCATGGAGTTCTTCTCCACTGTATCTGATGGAGTCATGATCCTCCCAGAGGTTGTGGCTGCTGCAGAGATTGATGGCATTCAGGTGGCATACTGTGACAGCAACATAAACACAGTAGAACTAAAACAGAGCTGGATGAAAATATATGTAGCTACTAATTACCCTGAATATATACAGCGGTACGCTGCAGAGTGTTCTCGGCGTATGCCCAGCTTCTTCAAGGCCAATATTCAAAGTTTGAAACAGCACCTCAACCAAAGTGGAGGTAAGAACAGTCAACAGTTATGTTTTTTCTTATGTTTTCCTATATTTCACTGTTCGCTTTTTACTCAGCTGCTCAGATTGTTGGACATTCGACCCTATATTAGACAAGGACAGACATAGACGTTCTATATTAGGACAGAGTGAATTTTAGATTGGCTTATTGAATCCATGAAAAAACAAAGTCCATCTTGTGTAGTTTTCCTCATCAGGTCAGCAGGTGCTTTATTGAAGTAAAAATTATGAATAAAAAATCAGAACAAACTAGATGACACAGTGAACCTTGAGCTCTCAGGGTCCCTGATGTTCTGTAACTTCTCACATTTGTCCAGTTGGAAACTAATCAACCAATAACCAACCAGGGATAACCACCAACCAGAGTAAAAGTGATGTGGCCTTTTTGATGCACTGTCTTTATTAATTCAATTCAATATATTTATTGTCCACAATGTGGAAATTTGTCTTTGGCCTCACCACTTACAATACACATAAAACCACATAAAATACAATACAATAACACACAATAAATAGCATGTCATCCAATACACAAGAAAAAATAAAAGAGTAGAAGACAAGGGAAAATTAAGGGGAGGAAGATGCATCAATGTCTCCATCTGACGTCAGAGACAAGTGGAGACATCATCTGTACGTTAACTTGAGTCTCTGTCTCTGTCTCAGGTGTTCATGTCTTTCAGAGGTTGAGTGGATGTGAATGGGACAATGAGACTGGACAAGTTGTTGGTTTTCTTCAGTATGGTTATGATGGAGAAGACTTCATATCACTGGACATGAAGACACAGACATGGATCGCTGCAAATACACTGGCTGAGTTCATGAAACAGAGCTGGGATGCTCACAAAGAGAGACTATTAGCAACAGGAAACCTCTTAACTGTTTGTCCTGCTTTGCTAAAGATGTTTGTGAACGTTGCGAATAACTTCCTACAGAGAACAGGTAAAGTTGCATCAATGTGTAGAAATTAATTGACTTCAGTAAACACATGTCCAGATTTACCTTCAGAAGAAACAAACCTTTTGCTCTGATTTAAAACTAAGTCTAATTATCAGGTATTAGTCCATCACTAGGGACATGGCTCTATGGATAATAATGTCTATCAGTCCTAAAGTTTGGTTCAGAGTGAAACATCTCAACAACATTGACCCCCTCTCAGTTCCCCCCTCAGTGTCTCTCCTCCAGAAGACTCCCTCCTCTCCAGTCAGCTGCCACGCTACAGGTTTCTACCCTCACAGAGCCCTGATGTTCTGGACCAAAGATGGAGAGGAGCTTCATGAGGACGTGGACCAAGGAGAGATCCTCCCCAACCATGATGGATCCTTCCAGATGAGTGTTGACCTGGACGTCTCATCAGTCAAAGCTGAAGACTGGAGGAGGTACGACTGTGTGTTTCAGCTCTCTGGAGTGAAGGACGACATCGTCACCAAACTGGACAAAGCTCACATCAGGACCAACATGGGTAAGAGTGACATCAGCAGCTCCTGAATGTGACGTCATGTCTGTGGTTTGTTGGGTATTTTAGTCTTTGTTCTACAGTTGAGCTGTGAATTCATCTTCAACAACAGTTGTGAACATAGATACAGTGGTTTAAAAGCTGAGCAGCTCATCTCTTGGTTAATAAACCTCATCAACTAAGTGCAGCAGGGCAGCACTGTGCACAAACTAGAGATGGTTGACAAGTTTCCAGAGACAATAACCTGCTGCCTCCACAAGGGGGCAGTAAATTACCAGATGAATGTAAACAGACATCAGCTCCTACACTCTTGTGTTCTGACCTGTTTATCTGTTCTGGTCTTAAAATGTGATATTTTATATTGACCAGAGAAGCCCAGTAACACCACCGTCCCCATCATCTCTGCACTGGTTCCTCTGGCTCTCGTCCTCATCGCTGTCACTGGATTCATGGTTTATAAACAGAAGAAAGGTGAGAGAGAAATTTTGACATTTTGACACTTCTTTTTCTTGACACATTTTGATCTTAGTCTTTTGAGTTCATGTTTTAATCCAGATTGTAAAACTGAAATGAGCTTGAGTTTTAAAAAAATGAGTTAATCAAGTCTGAGTGAGTAGAGGAGAGGATCATATTTGTCCTTTCTCTTGGTTTCAGCCACTGGCCGTCCATCCCGTAAGTAAAACTGATTTCATTTTGTCTGAAATTATCTTTTACACCAAATTTGATTCTAGATCATTTGATTGATAATCTAATTAATCTAATCTAATCTTTCTTCATTTACTGTTTCTAAAAGTTCACTGCATGCTGCTTATGGACTTTCCACAGTTTGACACCAACAGTGTGTTTCTGATCTTACAGCTCCTGGAAACAGCTCTGAACTCTCTGAGCGTCTGAATCCAGAAACCTGACTGACAAACACTGGATCAGTGACCTCACATGGGATGGAAGAAGTCAACACTTTAACATTAAACCAACACTAAGGAATTTTTCAACCTTCATATGTATATATTTTAATAACTTTTGTGATGGTACATCGACTTACAACAGGTTGAATGACACTTCTGTCATGGCCTGAGGGGGTCTGTATCACTGTTCCCTCTAAGGTGTTTTACTGTGCAATTGCACACTGCTCCCCACCTCTTTGCCCAGAAGACAAAAAAAGTTGCACACTAAAATATCCCCGACTAGTTTACTGTTTATTTCTCCCTAATGTGCGCTTCGAATTGTGAAATTTATGACCTTAACCGTGGTCTGTAGTGCAACTACGATTTAAGTTTTTGCTTGAGAATTATTATTACTGTTCATATCAAGAATGCTTCTGTGCCAAGACTTGATGACACCAACTTGATGTTAGTTATTTTTTTCATATTTTTCATATGGCAATAAATGCAAACCCTATTTTGCCAAAACAATATTGTATTTTGTTATCATTAACTGTAGCTGACCTAGATATGGAGTAGCCTAGGTAATGTTGTAATCTGTAATCATTATAGTAATAGCCAATTGTATTGATATTTGGAGTTGGAGAGGTGAGGCCATAGCACCAGCATGTGGACGTACGCTTGAGCTTTCGCTCACAGTCGCTCAAGCAGGTCATCAGGGGAGTTGAATTTCTGCTCAGGAGTTTTGAAAATTAGAGGGAACATTGGTCTGTATCATTATGGTCTGCATCACCTTCACTCGCACTAAGCAGCTTTGAGGAGCATGGCAGGAACCCGGCTCTCACTTAAGTTTCACTTTCACTTTCACGAGTCACGAGAGGAGGGAGCAGCAATGCGGCACCTTTCTGTCGGATTGTGCATGTGTGTTTACTGTGAAATGATCCGCTGGTAACAGAAACTTAGTTTGGACGTCTTCTGTTAATTTCCATGCACCAGGAGATGAGGATGTTTACGGCGCTACGCGCTAGTGCTCATGGGAAATTGAGTCTTCCTTCAGGCAAAACACTACCGCTTTGGGCCACTGGCACCGCCAAACTCAACCAAAACTGAAAGTTCTTTAGTACTGCTTTAACTTACCCCGTCATATTGTAAGTCTCAGTGTTCAGAAGCTTCATTTATTCCTTTAAATATAAGAAGGATATTTTCTCTTAGTTCTTGTTTTATCATTAATCTTGTGTTGATTGTACTTTAATGTTTTACAATGACTCATGAATCACATGTACACACAAACACTGAATTCATGTGTCATTAAAACCATGTTTTTAACTATGAAGACGCAGATCAAAGGAGAACATTCATGACATTTTTAGTAAAATTGGTGGAAACCAGATAATCAGTGATGATGGTTGGACTGATAAGTGGGACATTAAGTTTTATTCTTTTATTCTAACCAGATAATAAGGCTGAGGCAGCGGCTGCAGAGCGGCTGCTCTTTGACTGAGTGAGAGGAAGAATTAAAAGCTGCTTGTAGCAACATTAACTGAGGGTCAGTGAAGGCATCATCTGTCTGTCAGAGGCTCAGTAGATTCATGACGTCACAAGCTGACACCCACTGCAGGTCTGATGACAGGCCCAAAGCCATCTGACTGGAGAACTGGTCGTTACAGGATCATCAGAGATCACATGTCTTGTTCTGTCTTTTCTCTCTGATGTTTCACTTTTCAATAAAAACCTCCAACAGTCAAAGTCCTCATGTTGTGTCTGTTGTTCCAGGGACATGGATGTTAGCTGAGCAGTCAGTCTCCTCACAGATCAGTGTCCACTGAGTTCATCAGGCTCTTGATTCATGTTTCTGTGTAAAGTTCAGAGTGATCCTCAGTCTGAACTTGTCTGCTGCTCAAGTCCAAAACACATGAACCACAGAGACACTGACTGATTGGACATGATGCAGTTCCTCACCTGCAGAGCTGATAAGAAACATGATGGTAAATAAACTTTATTTAGAAAGCTCTCATTACAAACAGTGAACACACTGTGCTTTATAAAAGACAATGTGAGCAGCGTTTTTCCTGACAGTGATGACTTTTTAATTTTCTCTTTATAACAGTGGATCATAAAAGTCTGGTTCATTTCTCCTTGTTCTCTGAGAGCTGTGTAGATGAAGATGTTTAATGATCAAGGAAACACATATCAGAGATGTTTCAGTCAGTTGTACTCATCTGGGTTTAATCTACATCATTCATTATCTCTCTGATTTCCTTGAACAATTTCCTGTTTGACCAGTTTCTTTAATTCCCAGGCTCAAAGGAACAAATGCTGAGTTTTGTCACTTCTCTTGTTTCTTACTCACAGAGAGGACATCAAAGCTTCTGTATCATCGGTCCTTTGTCCGTCTGTGGCAAAACAAAATGAAGACGTTACTTTTGTTTCTTCTTCTCTGTCACAGTTCATCAGCAGGTAAGATCACATTTAAATATTTATTCAACTCTTCACTTTACTTTCTGCTCAGCTCTGGATTTTACTCCTGCGTCACACTGCTGCATGATTTGGTTTCACTTTTATCTCAACTGGATTTTCGACTGAATCTGACTGAATGTATCACATTAGGTCTATATTTATTTATAATAACAACCTTGTCTGTCCCACAGTGACACACACCATAAAGTTTTTCTCAACTGTATCTTCTGGAGTCACAAACCTCCCTGAGTTTATCCGTGTTGCACTGCTTGATGGCACTGAGGTAGGTCAGTGCAACAGCAACAGCAACACAAACACAGTCGAGCTAAAACAGACCTGGATTAAAACACTACTGGATGAGAACCCTGAACACTTGCAGTTTTACACTGGACGGTGTTATGAAGACCTGCCTCTCTTTAGAACCTCGATTGACCAGGTCAAACAGCGTTTTAACCACAGTGGAGGTAGGTACAGTCTGTATTATTAGATTAGATTTAGATTAGATACTATATTTTTTGCTGTAAAACAATTGTCCATTTACTGTGTGTGTGTGTAATGTGTTACTGTATTCATCTGGTACTTAATAGCTTGGCTGTGTTAAAGAAAATAACATTTAGCAGTAAAAACAGATTATTTAAAGGATTAATTTAAAATACTAATGATATCTGGTGACACTGCAGCAGCACAGACAGGGAGAGAAATGCTGTAGGGAGAGGCCAGACAGAGACATGCCTTGAATATGCAGAAGATCAGGTAAGACACAGGAATATATAAAAACAGCATGATAACAATATAGGCTAGGTATAAATATATATATATATATATATATATATATATATATATATATATATATATATATATATATATATATATATATATATATATATATATATATATATATATATATATATTTAAACCTAGTCCAAATAAAACTACTAATAAAAGCAGAATATTCAAATTAAAATGATTCTCAGGGTCAGTCATTTGCACAACCCCCCAATGTCTATTTCAGCTCAGAAAAAAAAAAAATTCTGAAATTTCTTGTGAATGTCCTGGTTGTGTAGAAGATGAAGGGGTTTCTAGGGTGAAATGTGCACTCTTTACCATAAATATCTGCTCCAATTGGAGTCGCACTTCATTTCTGTTGTCTGGTCTTATTTGAATGGGAAAGGGTGAGGAGGTCTGGGTGAAATCAAAATGAGCCAAAAACAGCTGTATTTGGATGGAGTGTATAACCATTATGACACAGGCTACTAATGAAATATAATTAGTTTTCCAGTCCACCTGGACATATCCATGATAGTCAAACACCTGAAAAATTACTCAGGTTCACTTTTTTTAGCATCTACTTTTACACGGTAAAATTCAAAAGTAGTTGAATTCTTAGATTCAACTAGCCCATGATTCAATACTCTAAATTTACTCTAAATTCTAAATATTGTGTTTTTTCTGGGCCATTGTGAAAGTTTGTGCTTGCGCACTACATTTGCTCACATCCTGTGCATCTACTGGGGGCTAAGCCCCCCCTGTCCTTAAAACCTGACGCCCCTGGCCTTAACATAATACGGTTTTTCACAGTTGCTGAAACTGTTACCGTTGCAGTGCATATGAATATCTTGGAACTGTGTGTTTCCATCTGTAACGGAAGAGCGGTTGTCAACCTCTTGGCGAAGAGGTTAGCATCGTCGCCTCCGGTGCGGGAGGTCGTGGGATCGAACCCCACCTAGGGCAGGCCGTGAGAAACACAACGCAGAGGGCCAGATATGACATCGGCTACACATCCACCTTTTTTCATTCGCATTTTCAAAAATTGCGAATAAATACTTGAATGGAAACGCCAGAAATTCGAAAAAAGGCAGTAGCTAAATGCGCATCAAAGTTTTTACGCTTTGGGGGGGGGGGGGGGGGATTTGTCAGCGTATCGATTAAATGAAAATGTGACTTTTTGTTATGGAAACAGAGTATGCGAATTGAGCCAGAGTTTGTGGGTGAAGTGCTGCTGGACTTCACCCAGCAACGTTCAAACAAATGGAGAAGGACGGTCTCCCAGCTCTCTTCTCTGCACCGCAACACAAACGCGCTCCGTAACCCGTAATCTTTTGTTCATGACGGTTAGGACTACACAATCACACGCCGTAACATCGTTACGTAACGTTATCCACCGCTCCATTTATTGATTTTTCGCTGGCTTTGTTGTCAACAGATGCACATGGGTGAGAGGTAGAGATGGGATTTATGGCTCTTTGAGGGGAGCCGGATCTTGGTGAGCCGTTCCTTTCAAAGAGCCGTTCAAAAAACTGGCTCATTTGACTGATTTTTTAAATATTATTAAGTTTTAAGAAGCCAGCCTGGTGGTAACTCATTTTATCTTGCAAATAATGGGGTAAGATTTGGAACAATATAATACAAAATTAGATATCCCACTAATATCTGAGTTTGCACGCCACTTAGTAGCCAATGGAGCAGCTTCAATTGACTGTTATGAACACACAGAGATGTAAAAAAAAAAAAAAAGAACGGTTCCCAGCTGTGACTCGGTTCCCATCGTTTATGTTAACTAGCCGTTCAATAGAATCGGTTCGTTCGTGAACGTCACAACACTAGTGAGAGGAGCATAACCAAAACAGCGGAAAAGCGAGCGGACTTGCCCAGTTCCCGACTGTCTTTCTGTGTAAATATCTCATGTTACAACATGAAAACCTGCGGCTTATATCACGTGCGGCCTATATATTTTCTTTTAAAGGAGTCATCACCTGGTTTATTATGTATCCAATCCCCCTTAAATTGCTTTGAATCAGTTCTTAAAACTTATTGGAAACATTTAAAAAAAAAAAAATTCAAACATAGAGCTTGTTCTGACACTTTTTCATATGGCAACTTTCTCTCGTGAGAGTAGGCGCGAGGTTTTGACTGGTCCGGATGTTCATTGTATTAATATGTAATGAGGCGCGCATTGATTGGACGCAGGGAGGACAGAGCCGGAATGGTGGCTGGCCCTGTGGGCTACATGCAGGCTGTATTGGAAACCGCATACTATGCTGCTCTGTCGTGTACCGTTACCGTAACCATGTTATAACTTCATAAAATAAAACAAAATTGTATCGGTTCATTGTAAAACATGTAGCCTATTTATTGATGCAAATCTGGTGATTTCTGTACGTAGGCTACAGAGCCCCGGTGCAACTGCTGCTCTGTGTGAAGCTTCACTTTTCATTCAAACAAACCTCTACAAACCTGCGGGTAAGTTAATTAACGACCGTTTCCTCCGCGGGCATGACAACGTAGTTTGACCGGTTAACGAGCAGCTGCAGGCGGGCTGCTGACGAGTCACTCTCCGCTCCTCTGCCTCGCTGGAGCTGCACTTCTCCCAACGCGAAGCAAACTTCTAAGCCGTCATTTGGATAAACTAACCGCACATTGGGGATCTAAACCCTTACTTTCTCGCATTAACAAATGTGGCCAGGTCAACGAAGGAGGAGACCGGACACAGAAATAACTTTTTAGTAGGATCTTTAATACCCCGACTGCCCTCAAACGAGCACAGCATTAATTCTCTAATTTTGAGAGATTTGCTTGTAACAGTCAAAATAAAAATAAAACAAATTATTTCCTGTCTTTCCTTGATTTCTTCTGACTGTCTCAGTACAAAATAAGTAAAATAAACAGGCAAAACAAACAAAACCAACCGAAAACAAACAAAACAAACAACAGCAGTGGCCTATTCCTATGTAAACAGGAAATAAAATACATTAATTAGCATGAATACATTTTTAAGCCACTCTCCTCATTTTATCAGACACATTTTACAATACACATCAGGTTTTAACTTGGTAGACTTCATGAATTAAATTAATAAACACCATGAATTAACTTCAATGTACATTCTTACATATCTCAGTGCAAAATACACTTTTTACCATGACCTTTAATGAACTTGTACATTCAGAAACCAAAATCATGTGCTCACTTACTCTAGCTTGTAGCTTCAGAGCCTCATCCTGCACCTGGATGCAGCTCACACGCACACACGGCTCTGTCTCCCCTCTACATGGGTAACACAACATATAGCTTCATAAACAGCATTTAACACTGAAATTATAACAGTAACTAATATTTCAGTACATTATGTGCCACTTACGCTGACCCGTGGTCGTCTATGGCGGCTCCCGACACCGTGGACACAATACACAAACCCCCGACCGACGAGAAGTAAACACGAAGTTCTCAGTCACACACGCTCGTCAGACGGCTCAGTTACCGGTCCGCTCTAACTCTTTCACTCGGTCACTTATTAGGGCCACGGGCAATCGCACCGGGCACTGGTCCCAACAGCTATGAAATAGCTGCAGGGACCAGTGCCCGGGCGAAGCCCGGGCACTACTGTTATTGTGTGGATTTTTTCCTAGTTATTAGTGTGAATGCTGGAAGCATTCACACTATTGTTATTCAAATCTTTATACTTATTATTATTAGTGTGAATGCTGGAAGCATTCACACTATTGTTATTCAAATCTTTATACTTATTAGTGTGAATGCTGGAAGCATTCACACTATTGTTATTCAAATCTTTATACTTATTATTATTATTATTATTATTCTTACTTCTTTCACCCTTTTTCTGCGTTTAACTCCTTCTTCATACTTTGTGCTATTTCAACAATTTATATATCAAAACGTGCAGCTTTCTCAGGACATTTATGCTACTATTTTTCTCTTTTCAACTATTTATACTTTTTAAAATATTTAACTTTTTCTGCAATTTTTTTCCCATAGGAATACATTGAAACAGTCTTCAAACTCTTCAAATCTTCTGCTTCATTCAGCCTCTAATAGCTTCAGCATACTTTCAGCTACAGACTTCATTCAACTTTTAAACTGTTCACAAACCTTTCAACTATTCAGCTATATCTCAGCTTATTGATATCTTCAACAGTATCAGATATATGTATAGTTTTAAAATCATTAAAATTTCTGACAAAATTCAGATTTAACATGAAAGTCAATGGGACGGAATGTTCGGACGTTGGCAGTTGGCAGAGTGACAGAGGGTCTAAAAATCCTCTCACATTTTTCTCTCTATCCTGTCAGCACGGCCACAGATTACACTCTACACACATAATTTCCGCCACGTTTGTAGACAAGCTCATCCTCGATCTCTTCATGTGCTCAAAAAACCAGAGAGACGAACACAATTTAAACTGGGAGCCTCCGAGTGCAGCCAGTTCCCTCTCTCCTCTCATTGACTCCCATTCAAAAGTAGGCGCTGATTTTCTAAACGTCCCAAAGTTTCCAACCTGCGTCACAATCAACAATTTTTACTCTAGAAACACCAAAGTGACACGGACGCGTTCAGCAAGGTCTTATGGTTCGGAAAATGTAAACCTTTTGCTCGTACTAAGTACAGATTTGTCGTACATTAGATCTGTTTGAGGGTGTCACAGAGCAGTTAAAGCCTATGATTAAAGCTGCCACCATGCCTTAAAGCCACCAGCCAACAGTTACATGGTAACCTCAACATGGCAACCTCACCATGGTAACCTCACCATGGCAACGTCACCATGGCAACGTCACCATGGCAACGCACACACATTCTCTCTGACTGTCTGTCGGTCATACACACACACACACACACACACACACAAATGGACACACACTAACTACCACACACACACACACACACACACACACATCCAACACACACACACACACACACACAAATGGACACACACTCACCATACACACACATCCAACACACACACACACACACACACACACACACACACACACACACACACACAAGGACACACACTCACCATGCATACACATCCAACACACACACACACACACTAACTACTACACACACACACACACCATACACACACATCCAACACACACACACACACAAATGGACACACACTGACCATACACACATATCCAACACACACACACACACACACACACACACACACACACACACACACACACACACACACACACACACACAAATGGACACACACTCACCATGCACACACATCCAACACACACACACACACACAAATGGACACACACTCACCATACACACACATCCAACACACACACACACACACACACACACACACAAGGACACACACTCACCATGCATACACATCCAACACACACACACACACACACTAACTACTACACACACACACACACCATACACACACATCCAACACACACACACACACAAATGGACACACACTGACCATACACACATATCCAACACACACACACACACACACACACACACACAAATGGACACACACTCACCATGCATACACATCCAACACACACACACACAAATGGACACACACTAACTACTACACACACACACACAAACACACACACACCATACACACACATCCAACACACACACACAAATGGACACACACACACACACAAATGGACACACTCACCATACACACACACCCAACACACACACACACACAAATGGACACACACTCACCATGCATACACATCCAACACACACACACACAAATGGACACACACTAAATACTACACACACACACACACACACACATCCAACACACACACACACACACACACACACACACACACAAATGGACACACACACACACACACATCCAACACACACACACACACACACAAATGGACACACACTAACTACCACACACACACACAAACACACAAACACACCCAACAAACATACAACCACTTACCAAACACATACACAATTTACACAATTACACACAAACAGACACACATGCACACACAACAAACACACACACAAATGGACACACACTAACCATACACAAACAGACACACACGTCCAACACACACACATTTCATACAGTTGTCAGGTCAGAACTTTTTGTATATCTTCCACACACACACACACACACTTTTCCTACAGTTGTCTGACTGTTTTGTGTACCTCTCTATCTTCCTGTTGTAGTTAATGGACTCGTTGCTGTTAATTTTGTTCTTTAGCTATTTAAACTGAAAATACACATTTCCCCATTTTGGTCATGTTGAACACATTGTTTTACACGTATCCTAAACTACTGAGGCTCTTCTCAACCATTTCACACCATTAAACCCGCTGTTTACATGTTCTACTCCTCAGCTAATGCTCGATCTATATTCTTCAACAATGTTCTTCTGCTGTCAGTTTACAATGTATTTCAGTAGGCATTAACTTTTTTCCTAATTCAGGAATTTTTCAAACTCTTCTTTGACAATTCAAGTAATTTCCAGCCAGTGCTGGTTCATCAGTTGTCCTTCCTGTCAGGTTAGCTGCAGATTTCAACTATTTAACCATTACATTTAAACATGCAGAATTTCAATGTTTTCTTCTCCCTTTAGCATTTCTACTGCTTTTTACCTTTAAAAAGGCATTCATCTCACACTACAAGTTACATGTTTCAGCTTTTTCCCTCCTAGGGATGAATAAAGTATTCTTCTACTCTCTACTCTACTCTACTCTAGCATTAGTCTTTTCAACATTGCTTTAGCAGTTTCTTCAGCTAATTTAGCGTTGATTCAACAATTTCTTCAGCTCATTCAGCATTGCTTCAGCAATAGCGTTCAGCTGCTTTCAGCATTCACACGCATTTTCTGCAGGAAATGCTATCTTTTTCTAGTTATTAGTGTGAATGCTGCAAGCATTCACACTATTGTTATTCAAATCTTTATACTTATTATTATTATTATTCTTACTTCTTCTTCCCTTTTTCTGTGTTCAACTACTTCTTCATACTTTGTGCTATTTCAACAATTTATATATCAAAACGTGCAGCTTTTTCAGGACATTTATGCTACTATTTTTCTCTTTTTAACTATTTATACTTTTTAAAATATTTAACTTTTTCTGCAATTTTTTTCCCATAGGAATACATTGAAACAGTCTTCAAACTCTTCAAATCTTCTGCTTCATTCAGCCTCTAATAGCTTCAGCATACTTTCAGCTACAGACTTCATTCAACTTTTAAACTGTTCACAAACCTTTCAACTATTCAGCTATATCTCAGCTTATTGATATCTTCAACAGTTTCAGATATATGTATAGTTTTAAAATCATTAAAATTTCTGACAAAATTCAGATTTAACATGAAAGTCAATGGGACGGAATGTTCGGACGTTGGCAGTTGGTAGAGTGACAGAGGGTCTAAAAATCCTCTCACATTTTTCTCTCTATCCTGTCAGCACGGCCACAGATTACACTCTACACACATAATTTCCGCCACGTTTGTAGACAAGCTCATCCTCGATCTCTTCATGTGCTCAAAAAACCAGAGAGACGAACACAATTTAAACTCGGAGCCTCTGAGTGCGGCCAGTTCCCTCTCCTCCTCTCATTGACTCCCATTCAAGTGTAGGCGCTGATTTTCTAAACATCCCAAAGTTTCCAACCTGCGTCACAATCAACAATTTTTACTCTAGAAACACCAAAGTGACATGGACGCGTTCAGCAAGGTCTTATGGTTCGGAAAATGTAAACCTTTTGCTCGTACTAAGTACAGATTTGTCGTACATTAGATCTGTTTGAGGGTGTCACAGAGCAGTTAAAGCCTATGATTAAAGCTGCCACCATGCCTTAAAGCCACCAGCCACCAGTTACATGGTAACCTCAACATGGCAACCTCAACATGGCAACCTCACCATGGCAACCTCACCATGGCAACGTCACCATGGCAACGCACACACATTCTCTCTATTTGACTGTCTGTCGGTCACACACAAATGGACACACACTGACCATACACACATATCCAACACACACACACACACACATGGACACACACTGACCATACACACATATCCAACACACACACACACACACAAATGGACACACACTGACCATACACACATATCCAACACACACACACACACACATGGACACACACTGACCATACACACATATCCAACACACACACAAATGGACACACACTGACCATACACACATATCCAACACACACACACACACACACGGACACACACGGACACACACTGACCATACACACATATCCAACACACACACACACACACATGGACACACACTGACCATACACACATATCCAACACACACACAAATGGACACACACTGACCATACACACATATCCAACACACACACACACACACACACACACACACACACACACACACACACACACACACACACACACACACACATGGACACACACTGACCATACACACATATCCAACACACACACACACATATCCAACACACACACACATGGACACACACTGACCATACACACATATCCAACACACACACACAAATGGACAGACACTGACCATACACACATATCCAACACACACACACACATGGACACACACTGACCATACACACATATCCAACACACACACACACACATATCCAACACACACACATGGACACACACTGACCATACACACATATCCAACACACACACACACAAATGGACACACACTGACCATACACACATATCCAACACACACACACAAATGGACACACACTGACCATACAGACATATCCAACACACACACACACACACACACAAATGGACACACACTGACCATACACACATATCCAACACACACACACACACACACACACACACACACACACACACACACACACACACACACACACACACACACACACACACACACACACACACACACACACACACTTTTCCTACAGTTGTGTGACTGTTTTGTATGTACCTCTCTATCTTCCTGTTGTAGTTAATGGACTCGTTGCTGTTAATTTTGTTCTTTAGCTATTTAAACTGAAAATACACATTTCCCCATTTTGGTCATGTTGAACACATTGTTTTACACGTATCCTAAACTACTGAGGCTCTTCTCAACCATTTCACACCATTAAACCCGCTGTTTACATGTTCTACTCCTCAGCTAATGCTCGATCTATATTCTTCAACAATGTTCTTCTGCTGTCAGTTTACAATGTATTTCAGTAGGCATTAACTTTTTTCCCAATTCAGGAATTTTTCAAACTCTTCTTTGACAATTCAAGTAATTTCCAGCCATTTCATACAAAGTCTCACATCTTCTACTTTTAAATATATTCTCAGCCATTGCTTCGGCTATGTTAGTGCTGGTTCATCAGTTGTCCTTCCTGTCAGGTTAGCTGCAGATTTCAACTATTTAACCATTACATTTAAACATGCAGAATTTCAATGTTTTCTTCTCCCTTTAGCATTTATACTGCTTTTTACCTTTAAAAAGGCATTCATCTCACACTACAAGTTACATGTTTCAGCTTTTTCCCTCCTAGGGATGAATAAAGTATTCCTCTACTCTCTACTCTACTCTAGCATTCGTCTTTTCAACATTGCTTTAGCAGTTTCGTCAACTAATTTAGCATTGATTCAACAATTTCTTCAGCTCATTCAGCATTGCTTCAGCAACAGCGTTCAGCTGCTTTCAGCATTCACACGCATTTTCTGCAGGAAATGCTATCTTTTTCTAGTTAGTGTGAATGCTGGAAGCATTCACACTATTGTTATTCAAATCTTTATACTTATTATTAGTGTGACTGCTGAAGCAGTCACACTATTGTTCTTCTGTTTGGCCATTTTCTTCCGCCTTTTTACGGTCTTCTTCTAGTCCTTCATACTTTGTGCTATTTCAACAATTCATATATCAAAACGTGCAGCTTTTTTTGGACTTTATTGGCATTACTTTTCTCTTTTTAACTATTTATACTTTTTCAAATATTTAACTTTTTAGATGTTGACAGTGTGCAGATCATTAACAGACAACAGTCTTCTTGACAACTCCACTGTAGTGTAGGGGTTAGGGTGGCCGCTTCCCAACCCTAAGGTCACTGGTTCGAATCCAAGGGAAGAACTCTTGTTATGTTATGTTGAATTCTGCTCTCCTCCCCCGCCTTCAATTGGTTACAGGTGTTTGTTATCTCCTTGATTACTCATACCAGTTTGCAGCACATCATCACATTACAATGAATGACAACAGTCTTGAAAGCAGTGTGCTCTCTGTAGCCGAGTGGCAGAGTAAAGGTTTAGTGATCATATGGTCATGGGTTCGATTCCTGCCTTAGTCATTTCACATCATTGCTTGACTTTTGATTCCAATTATTCAGCTGTCATTGGACAGTCTTTGATTCCTCATAGTATAAAGCTCATTGTATCAAAGGTTTTCTTTACCCCTCACATACTGTCTCTGTCTGTAGCCTAGTGGTTAGCCTGCTGGTCTGGAGACCTGAAGGTTGCTGGTTCAAATCTTGCCTCAACAACAATTATAGTGAATTATTTTCCCAGTCGTCATCTGTTGACTTCTGATAACTTGCTTCATGTTGAAACTGCTGCTCTCAGCCTGAAATTCACAGAAATTTTCATTCTAAGTCATTCAAGCTGGACTCTCAAGCTTTCTTGATGTTGACAGTGTGCAGATCATTAACAGACAACAGTCTCTGCAACTGTGTGTGCACTGTGGCCTAGAGGCAGAGTGGAAGTCTAATGACAATGAGGTTGTGGGTTCGATTTCGACCTTGGTCAAACATTTGTATGGTGATCACTGCTTGCACTATTTGCTAATTCTGCAACAGCGTTCAGTTGCTATCAGCAGTCACACCATTTCCATTCTTGGAAATGCTTTTTCTAGTTAGTGTGACTGCTGAAGCAGTCACACTATTGTTCTTCTGTTTGGCCATTTTCTTCCGCCTTTTTACGGTCTTCTTCTAGTCCTTCATACTTTGTGCTATTTCAACAATTCATATATCAAAACGTGCAGCTTTTTCAGGACAATATTGCTATTATTTTTCTCTTTTATACTATTTATACTTTTTCAAATATTTAACTTTTTAGATGTTGACAGTGTGCAGATCATTAACAGACAACAGTCTTCTTCACAACTCCACTGTAGTGTAGGGGTTAGGGTGGCTGCTTGCCAACCCTAAGATCACTGGTTCGAATCCAAGGGAAGAACTCTTGTTATGTTATGTTGAATTCTGCTCTCCTCCCCCGCCTTCAATTGGTTACAGGTGTTTGTTATCTCCTTGATTACTCATACCAGTTTGCAGCACATCATCACATTACAATGAATGACAACAGTCTTGAAAGCAGTGTGCTCTCTGTAGCCGAGTGGCAGAGTAAAGGTTTAGTGATCATATGGTCATGGGTTCGATTCCTGCCTTAGTCATTTCACATCATTGCTTGACTTTTGATTCCAATTATTCAGCTGTCATTGGACAGTCTTTGATTCCTCATAGTATAAAGCTCATTGTATCAAAGGTTTTCTTTACCCCTCACATACTGTCTCTGTCTGTAGCCTAGTGGTTAGCTTGCTGGTCTGGAGACCTGAAGGTTGCTGGTTCAAATCTTGCCTCAACAACAATTATAGTGAATTATTTTCCCAGTTGTCCTCTGTTGACTTCTGATAACTTGCTTCATGTTGAAACTGCTGCTCTCAGCCTGAAATTCACAGAAATTTTCATTCTAAGTCATTCAAGCTTGACTCTCAAGCTTTCTTGATGTTGACAGTGTGCAGATCATTAACAGACAACAGTCTCTGCAACTGTGTGTGCACTGTGGCCTAGAGGCAGAGTGAAAGTCTAATGACCATGAGGTTGTGGGTTCAATTCCGACCTTGGTCAAACATTTGTATGGTGATCACTGCTTGCACTATTTGCTAATTCTGCAACAGCGTTCAGTTGCTATCAGCAGTCACACCATTTCCATTCTTGGAAATGCTTTTTCTAGTTATTATTATTATTCTTACTTCTTTCACCCTTTTTCTGCGTTTAACTCCTTCTTCATACTTTGTGCTATTTCAACAATTCATATATCAAAACGTGCAGCTTTCTCAGGACATTTATGCTACTATTTTTCTCTTTTCAACTATTTATACTTTTTAAAATATTTAACTTTTTCTGCAATTTTTTTCCCATAGGAATACATTGAAACAGTCTTCAAACTCTTCAAATCTTCTGCTTCATTCAGCCTCTAATAGCTTCAGCATACTTTCAGCTACAGACTTCATTCAACTTTTAAACTGTTCACAAACCTTTCAACTATTCAGCTATATCTCAGCTTATTGATATCTTCAACAGTTTCAGATATATGTATAGTTTTAAAATCATTAAAATTTCTGACAAAATTCAGATTTAACATGAAAGTCAATGGGACGGAATGTTCGGACGTTGGCAGTTGGCAGAGTGACAGAGGGTCTAAAAATCCTCTCACATTTTTCTCTCTATCCTGTCAGCACGGCCACAGATTACACTCTACACACATAATTTCCGCCACGTTTGTAGACAAGCTCATCCTCGATCTCTTCATGTGCTCAAAAAACCAGAGAGACTTACACAATTTAAACTGGGAGCCTCCGAGTGCAGCCAGTTCCCTCTCTCCTCTCATTGACTCCCATTCAAGTGTAGGCGCTGATTTTCTAAACATCCCAAAGTTTCCAACCTGCGTCACAATCAACAATTTTTACTCTAGAAACACCTAAGTGACATGGACGCGTTCAGCAAGGTCTTATGGTTCGGAAAATGTAAACCTTTTGCTCGTACTAAGTACAGATTTGTCGTACATTAGATCTGTTTGAGGGTGTCACAGAGCAGTTAAAGCCTATGGTTAAAGCTGCCACCATGCCTTAAAGCCACCAGCCACCAGTTACATGGTAACCTCAACATGGCAACCTCACCATGGTAACCTCACCATGGTAACCTCACCATGGCAACGCACACACATTCTCTCTGACTGTCTGTCGGTCATACACACACACACACACACACACACACACACACAAATGGACACACACTAACTACCACACACACACACACACACACATCCAACACACACACACACACAAATGGACACACACTCACCATACACACACATCCAACACACACACACACACACACACACACAAGGACACACACTCACCATGCATACACATCCAACACACACACACACACACACACACACACACACACACACACACTAACTACTACACACACACACACACCATACACACACATCCAACACACACACACACACACACACACACACACAAATGGACACACACTGACCATACACACATATCCAACACACACACACACACACACAAATGGACACACACTCACCATGCATACACATCCAACACACACACACAAATGGACACACACTAACTACTACACACACACACACACACACACACACACACCATACACACACATCCAACACACACACACACAAATGGACACACACACACACACACACAAATGGACACACACTCACCATACACACACACCCAACACACACACACACAAATGGACACACACTCACCATGCATACACATCCAACACACACACACAAATGGACACACACTAAATACTACACACACACACGCACACACACACACATCCAACACACACACACACACACACACACACACACACACACACACACACACACACATCCAACACACACACACACACACACACACACAAATGGACACACACACACACACACATCCAACACACACACACACACACACACACACACACAAATGGACACACACTAACTACCACACACACACACAAACACACACACACACACACACACACACACACACACACACACACCCAACAAACATACAACCACTTACCAAACACATACACAATTTACACAATTACACACAAACAGACACACATGCACACACAACAAACACACACACACACACACACACACAAATGGACACACACACACACATCCAACACACACTCACCATACACACACATCCAACACACACACACACACACACACACAAATGGACACACACTAACTCCCACACACACACACACACACACACACACACACACACCCAACAAACATACAACCACTTACCAAACACATACACAATTTACACAATTACACACAAACAGACACACATGCACACACAACAAACACACACACAAATGGACACACACACTAACCATACACAAACAGACACACACGTCCAACACACACACATTTCATACAGTTGTCAGGTCAGAACTTTTTGTATATCTTCCACACACACACACACACACACACACACACACACACACACACACACACACACTTTTCCTACAGTTGTCTGACTGTTTTGTATGTACCTCTCTATCTTCCTGTTGTAGTTAATGGACTCGTTGCTGTTAATTTTGTTCTTTAGCTATTTAAACTGAAAATACACATTTCCCCATTTTGGTCATGTTGAACACATTGTTTTACACGTATCCTAAACTACTGAGGCTCTTCTCAACCATTTCACACCATTAAACCCGCTGTTTACATGTTCTACTCCTCAGCTAATGCTCGATCTATATTCTTCAACAATGTTCTTCTGCTGTCAGTTTACAATGTATTTCAGTAGGCATTAACCTTTTTCCTAATTCAGGAATTTTTCAAACTCTTCTTTGACAATTCAAGTAATTTCCAGCCATTTCATACAAAGTCTCACATCTTCTACTTTTAAATATATTCTCAGCCATTGCTTCGGCTATGTTAGTGCTGGTTCATCAGTTGTCCTTCCTGTCAGGTTAGCTGCAGATTTCAACTATTTAACCATTACATTTAAACATGCAGAATTTCAATGTTTTCTTCTCCCTTTAGCATTTCTACTGCTTTTTACCTTTAAAAGGGCATTCATCTCACACTACAAGTTACATGTTTCAGCTTTTTCCCTCCTAGGGATGAATAAAGTATTCTTTTACTCTCTACTCTACTCTACTCTAGCATTAGTCTTTTCAACATTGCTTTAGCAGTTTCTTCAGCTAATTTAGCGTTGATTCAACAATTTCTTCAGCTCATTCAGCATTGCTTCAGCAATAGCGTTCAGCTGCTTTCAGCATTCACACGCATTTTCTGCAGGAAATGCTATCTTTTTCTAGTTATTATTCTTACTTCTTTCACCCTTTTTCTGCGTTTAACTCCTTCTTCATACTTTGTGCTATTTCAACAATTCATATATCAAAACGTGCAGCTTTCTCAGGACATTTATGCTACTATTTTTCTCTTTTCAACTATTTATACTTTTTAAAATATTTAACTTTTTCTGCAATTTTTTTCCCATAGGAATACATTGAAACAGTCTTCAAACTCTTCAAATCTTCTGCTTCATTCAGCCTCTAATAGCTTCAGCATACTTTCAGCTACAGACTTCATTCAACTTTTAAACTGTTCACAAACCTTTCAACTATTCAGCTGTATCTCAGCTTATTGATATCTTCAACAGTTTCAGATATATGTATAGTTTTAAAATCATGAAAATTTCTGACAAAATTCAGATTTAACATGAAAGTCAATGGGACGGAATGTTCGGACGTTGGCAGTTGGCAGAGTGACAGAGGGTCTAAAAATCCTCTCACATTTTTCTCTCTATCCTGTCAGCACGGCCACAGATTACACTCTACACACATAATTTCGGCCACGTTTGTAGACAAGCTCATCCTTGATCTCTTCATGTGCTCAAAAAACCAGAGAGACGAACACAATTTAAACTCGGAGCCTCTGAGTGCGGCCAGTTCCCTCTCCTCCTCTCATTGACTCCCATTCAAGTGTAGGCGCTGATTTTCTAAACATCCCAAAGTTTCCAACCTGCGTCACAATCAACAATTTTTACTCTAGAAACACCAAATTGACATGGACGCGTTCAGCAAGGTCTTATGGTTCGGAAAATGTAAACCTTTTGCTCGTACTAAGTACAGATTTGTCGTACATTAGATCTGTTTGAGGGTGTCACAGAGCAGTTAAAGCCTATGGTTAAAGCTGCCACCATGCCATAAAGCCACCAGCCAACAGTTACATGGTAACCTCAACATGGCAACCTCACCATGGTAACCTCACCATGGCAACCTCACCATGGCAACGTCACCATGGCAACGCACACACATTCTCTCTGTCTGACTGTCTGTCAGTCATACACACACACACACACACACACACACAAATGGACACACACTAACTACCACACACACACACACACACACACACATCCAACACACACACACAAATGGACACACACTAACTACTACACACACACACACACACGATACACACACATCCAACACACACACACACACACACACAAATGGACACACACACACACAAATGGACACACACTCACCATGCATACACATCCAACACACACACACAAATGGACACACACTAAATACTACACACACACACACACACCCAACACACACACACACACACACAAATGGACACACACACACACACACATCCAACACACACTCACCATACACACACATCCAACACACACACACACACACACACACACACACACACACACACACAAATGGACACACACTAACTACCACACACACACACACAAACACACACACACACACCCAACAAACATACAACCACTTACCAAACACATACACAATTACACACAAACAGACACACATGCACACACAACAAACACACACACAAATGGACACACACTAACCATACACAAACAGACACACACGTCCAACACACACACATTTCATACAGTTGTCAGGTCAGAACTTTTTGTATATCTTCCACACACACACACACACACACACACACACACACACACACACACACACACACACACACACACACACACACACACACACACACACACACACACACACACACACATCCAACACACACACAAATGGACACACACACATCCAACACACACACACACACACACACAAATGGACACACACTCACCATGCATACACATCCAACACACACACACACACAAATGGACACACACTCACCATGCATACACATCCAACACACACACACACACAAATGGACACACACTAACTACTACACACACACACACACACACACACACACAAATGGACACACACTCACCATACGCACACATCCAACACACACACACATACACAATTTACACAATTACACACAAACAGACACACAATTACACACAACAAACACACACACAAATGGACACACACTAACCATACACAAACAGACACACACGTCCAACACACACACATTTCATACAGTTGTCAGGTCAGAACTTTTTGTATATCTTCCTCACACACACACACACACACACACACACACACACACACACACACACACACACACACACACACACACACACACACACACACACACACACACACACACACACACACTTTTCCTACAGTTGTTTGACTGTTTTGTGTGTACCTCTCTATCTTCCTGTTGTAGTTAATGGACTCGTTGCTGTTAATTTTGTTCTTTAGCTATTTAAACTGAAAATACACATTTCCCCATTTAGGTCATGTTGAACACATTGTTTTACACGTATCCTAAACTACTGAGGCTCTTCTCAACCATTTCACACCATTAAACCCGCTGTTTACATGTTCTACTCCTCAGCTAATGCTCCATCTATATTCTTCAACAATGTTCTTCTGCTGTCAGTTTACAATGTATTTCAGTAGGCATTAACTTTTTTCCTAATTCAGGAATTTTTCAAACTCTCTTTGACAATTCAAGTAATTTCCAGCCATTTCATACAAAGTCTCACATCTTCTACTTTGAAATATATTCTCAGCCATTGCTTCAGCTATGTTAGTGCTGGTTCATCAGTTGTCCTTCCTGTCAGGTTAGCTGCAGATTTCAACTATTTAACCATTACATTTAAACATGCAGAATTTCAATGTTTTCTTCTCCCTTTAGCATTTCTACTGCTTTTTACCTTTAAAAAGGCATTCATCTCACACTACAAGTTACATGTTTCAGCTTTTTCCCTCCTAGGGATGAATAAAGTATTCCTCTACTCTACTCTACTCTACTCTACTCTACTCTCTACTCTACTCTACTCTACTCTAGCATTAGTCTTTTCAACATTGCTTTAGCAGTTTCGTCAACTAATTTAGCATTGATTCAACAATTTCTTCAGCTCATTCAGCATTGCTTCAGCAACAGCGTTCAGCTGCTTTCAGCATTCACACGCATTTTCTGCAGGAAATGCTATCTTTTTCTAGTTATTATTATTATTAGTGTGAATGCTGGAAGCATTCACACTATTGTTATTCAAATCTTTATACTTATTAGTGTGAATGCTGGAAGCATTCACACTATTGTTATTCAAATCTTTATACTTATTAGTGTGAATGCTGGAAGCATTCACACTATTGTTATTCAAATCTTTATACTTATTATTCTTACTTCTTCCACCCTTTTTCAGCAGTTTTCTGCTCCTTCATACTTTGTGCTATTTCAACAATTCATATATCAAAACGTGCAGCTTTCTCAGGACAATATTGCTATGACTTTTCTCTTTCATACTATTTATACTTTTTAAAATATTTATCTTTTTCTGCAATTTTTCTCTCATAGGAAATGAATTGAAACAGTCTTCAAACTCTTCAAATCTTCTGCTTCATTCAGCCTCTAATAGCTTCAGCATACTTTCAGCTACAGACTTCATTCAACTTTTAAACTGTTCACAAACCTTTCAACTATTCAGCTATATCTCAGCTTATTGATATCTTCAACAGTTTCAGATATATGTATAGTTTTAAAATCATTAAAATTTCTGACAAAATTCAGATTTAACATGGAAGTCAATGGGACGGAATGTTCGGACGTTGGCAGTTGGTAGAGTGACAGAGGGTCTAAAAATCCTCTCACATTTTTCTCTCTATCCTGTCAGCACGGCCACAAATTACACTCTACACACATAATTTCCGCCACGTTTGTAGACAAGCTCATCCTCGATCTCTTCATGTGCTCAAAAAACCAGAGAGACGAACACAATTTAAACTCGGAGCCTCTGAGTGCGGCCAGTTCCCTCTCTCCTCTCATTGACTCCCATTCAAAAGTAGGCGCTGATTTTCTAAACATCCCAAAGTTTCCAACCTGCGTCACAATCAACAATTTTTACTCTAGAAACACCTAAGTGACATGAACGCGTTCAGCAAGGTCTTATGGTTCGGAAAATGTAAACCTTTTGCTCGTACTAAGTACAGATTTGTCGTACATTAGATCTGTTTGAGGGTGTCACAGAGCAGTTAAAGCCTATGGTTAAAGCTGCCACCATGCCTTAAAGCCACCAGCCAACAGTTACATGGTAACCTCAACATGGCAACCTCACCATGGTAACCCCACCATGGCAACGTCACCATGGCAACGCACACACATTCTCTCTATTTGACTGTCTGTCGGTCACACACACACACACACACACACACAAATGGACACACACTAACTACCACACACACACACACACAAATGGACACACATAAACTACTACACACACACACACACACACACACACACACACACACCATACACACACATCCAACACACACACACACACACACAAATGGACACACACTAAATACTACACACACACACACACACATCCAACACACACACACACACACACATCCAACACACACACACACACACACACACACACAAATGGACACACACACACACATCCAACACACACACACACACAAATGGACACACACTAACTACCACACACACACACACACACACACACACACACACACACACATCCAACACACACACACACAAATGGACACACACACACACAAATGGACACACACTCACCATACACACACATCCAACACACACACACACACACACACACACACACACACACACACACACACACACACACACACACAAATGGACACACACTCACCATGCATACACATCCAACACACACACACACACACAAATGGACACACACTCACCATACACACACACCCAACACACACACACACAAATGGACACACACTCACCATACACACACATCATACACACACACACAAATGGACACACACGTAATACTACACACACACACACACACACACACACACACAAATGGACACACACACCATACACACACATCCAACACACACACACACACACACAAATGGACACACACTAACTACCACACACACACAAACACACACACACACACACACACACCCAACAAACATACAACCACTTACCAAACACATACACAATTTACACAACTACACACAAACAGACACACATGCACACACAACAAACACACACACAAATGGACACACACTAACCATACACAAACAGACACACACGTCCAACACACACACATTTCATACAGTTGTCAGGTCAGAACTTTTTGTATATCTTCCTCACTCACTCACACACACACACACACACACACACACACACACACACACACACACACACACACACACACACACACACACACACACACACACTTTTCCTACAGTTGTCTGACTGTTTTGTATGTACCTCTCTATCTTCCTGTTGCTGTTAATTTTGTTCTTTAGCTATTTAAACTGAAAATACACATTTCCCCATTTTGGTCATGTTGAACACATTGTTTTACACGTATCCTAAACTACTGAGGCTCTTCTCAACCATTTCACACCATTAAACCCGCTGTTTACATGTTCTACTCCTCAGCTAATGCTCCATCTATATTCTTCAACAATGTTCTTCTGCTGTCAGTTTACAATGTATTTCAGTAGGCATGAACTTTTTTCCTAATTCAGGAATTTTTCAAACTCTTCTTTGACAATTCAAGTAATTTCCAGCCATTTCATACAAAGTCTCACATCTTCTACTTTTAAATATATTCTCAGCCATTGCTTCAGCTATGTTAGTGCTGGTTCATCAGTTGTCCTTCCTGTCAGGTTAGCTGCAGATTTCAACTATTTAACCATTACAATTAAACATGCAGAATTTCAATGTTTTCTTCTCCCTTTAGCATTTCTACTGCTTTTTACCTTTAAAAAGGCATTCATCTCACACTACAAGTTACATGTTTCAGCTTTTTCCCTCCTAGGGATGAATAAAGTATTCATCTACTCTCTACTCTACTCTACTCTAGCATTAGTCTTTTCAACATTGCTTTAGCAGTTTCTTCAGCTAATTTAGCGTTGATTCAACAATTTCTTCAGCTCATTCAGCATTGCTTCAGCAACAGCGTTCAGCTGCTTTCAGCATTCACACGCATTTTCTGCAGGAAATGCTATCTTTTTCTAGTTATTAGTGTGAATGCTGGAAGCATTCACACTATTGTTATTCAAATCTTTATACTTATTATTAGTGTGAATGCTGGAAGCATTCACACTATTGTTATTCAAATCTTTATACTTATTATTCTTACTTCTTCCGCTCTTTTTCAGGATCTAACTCCTTCTTCATACTTTGTGCTATTTCAACAATTCATATATCAAAACGTGCAGCTTTTTCAGGACATTTATGCTATGACTTTTCTCTTTCATACTATTTATACTTTTTAAAATATTTAACTTTTTGTGCAATTTTTCTCCCATAGGAAATGAATTGAAACAGTCTTCAAACTCTTCAAATCGTCTGCTTCATTCAGCCTCTAATAGCTTCAGCATACTTTCAGCTACAGACTTCATTCAACTTTTAAACTGTTCACAAACCTTTCAACTATTCAGCTATATCTCAGCTTATTGATATCTTCAACAGTTTCAGATATATGTATAGTTTTAAAATCATTAAAATTTCTGACAAAATTCAGATTTAACATGAAAGTCAATGGGACGGAATGTTCGGACGTTGGCAGTTGGCAGAGTGACAGAGGGTCTAAAAATCCTCTCACATTTTTCTCTCTATCCTGTCAGCACGGCCACAGATTACACTCTACACACATAATTTCCGCCACGTTTGTAGACAAGCTCATCCTCGATCTCTTCATGTGCTCAAAAAACCAGAGAGACGAACACAATTTAAACTCGGAGCCTCTGAGTGTGGCCAGTTCCCTCTCTCCTCTCATTAACTCCCATTCAAAAGTAGGCGCTGATTTTCTAAACGTCCCAAAGTTTCCAACCTGCGTCACAATCAACAATTTTTACTCTAGAAACACCAAAGTGACATGGACGCGTTCAGCAAGGTCTTATGGTTCGGAAAATGTAAACCTTTTGCTCGTACTAAGTACAGATTTGTCGTACATTAGATCTGTTTGAGGGTGTCACAGAGCAGTTAAAGCCTATGATTAAAGCTGCCACCATACCTTAAAGCCACCAGCCAA
Source organism: Trachurus trachurus (assembly GCF_905171665.1). Classification (NCBI taxonomy): domain Eukaryota; kingdom Metazoa; phylum Chordata; class Actinopteri; order Carangiformes; family Carangidae; genus Trachurus; species Trachurus trachurus. The sequence continues at coordinate 5,203,448 of NC_139904.1, forward strand.
CAGTTACATGGTAACCTCAACATGGCAACCTCACCATGGTAACCTCAACATGGCAACCTCACCATGGCAACGTCACCATGGCAACGCACACACATTCTCTCTGTCTGACTCTCTGTCGGTCACACACAAATGGACACACACTGACCATACACACACACACACACACCCACACACACACACAAATGGACACACACTCACCATAAACACACACACACACACACACACACACACACACACACACACACACACACACACACACACACACACTTTTCCTACAGTTGTCTGACTGTTTTGTATGTACCTCTCTATCTTCCTGTTGTAGTTAATGAACTCGTTGCTGTTAATTTTGTTCTTTAGCTATTTAAACTGAAAATACACATTTCCCCATTTTGGTCATGTTGAACACATTGTTTTACACGTATCCTAAACTACTGAGGCTCTTCTCAACCATTTCACACCATTAAACCCGCTGTTTACATGTTCTACTCCTCAGCTAATGCTCGATCTATATTCTTCAACAATGTTCTTCTGCTGTCAGTTTACAATGTATTTCAGTAGGCATTAACTTTTTTCCTAATTCAGGAATTTTTCAAACTCTTCTTTGACAATTCAAGTAATTTCCAGCCATTTCATACAAAGTCTCACATCTTCTACTTTTAAATATATTCTCAGCCATTGCTTCGGCTATGTTAGTGCTGGTTCATCAGTTGTCCTTCCTGTCAGGTTAGCTGCAGATTTCAACTATTTAACCATTACATTTAAACATGCAGAATTTCAATGTTTTCTTCTCCCTTTAGCATTTCTACTGCTTTTTACCTTTCTACAAGTTATATGTTTAAGCTTTTTCCCTCCTAGGGATGAATAAAGTATTCCTCTACTCTCTACTCTACTCTACTCTAGCATTAGTCTTTTCAACATTGCTTTAGCAGTTTCGTCAACTAATTTAGCATTGATTCAACAATTTATTCAGCTCATTCAGCATTGCTTCAGCAACAGCGTTCAGCTGCTTTCAGCATTCACACGCATTTTCTGCAGGAAATGCTATCTTTTTCTAGTTATTCTTACTTCTTCCGCTCTTTTTCAGGATCTAACTCCTTCTTCATACTTTGTGCTATTTCAACAATTCATATATCAAAACGTGCAGCTTTTTCAGGACATTTGTGCTATGACTTTTCTCTTTCATACTATTTATACTTTTTAAAATATTTAACTTTTTTTGCAATTTTTCTCTCATAGGAAATGAATTGAAACAGTCTTCAAACTCTTCAAATCTTCTGCTTCATTCAGCCTCTAATAGCTTCAGCATACTTTCAGCTACAGACTTCATTCAACTTTTAAACTGTTCACAAACCTTTCAACTATTCAGCTATATCTCAGCTTATTGATATCTTCAACGGTTTCAGATATATGTATAGTTTTAAAATCATTAAAATTTCTGACAAAATTCAGATTTAACATGAAAGTCAATGGGACGGAATGTTCGGACGTTGGCAGTTGGTAGAGTGACAGAGGGTCTAAAAATCCTCTCACATTTTTCTCTCTATCCTGTCAGCACGGCCACAGATTACACTCTACACACATAATTTCCGCCACGTTTGTAGACAAGCTCATCCTCGATCTCTTCATGTGCTCAAAAAACCAGAGAGACGAACACAATTTAAACTCGGAGCCTCTGAGTGCGGCCAGTTCCCTCTCCTCCTCTCATTGACTCCCATTCAAGTGTAGGCGCTGATTTTCTAAACATCCCAAAGTTTCCAACCTGCGTCACAATCAACAATTTTTACTCTAGAAACACCAAAGTGACATGGACGCGTTCAGCAAGGTCTTATGGTTCGGAAAATGTAAACCTTTTGCTCGTACTAAGTACAGATTTGTCGTACATTAGATCTGTTTGAGGGTGTCACAGAGCAGTTAAAGCCTATGATTAAAGCTGCCATCATGCCTTAAAGCCACCAGCCACCAGTTACATGGTAACCTCAACATGGCAACCTCACCATGGTAACCTCACCATGGCAACCTCACCATGGCAACGCACACACATTCTCTCTGTCTGACTGTCTGTCGGTCATACACACACACACACACAAATGGACACACACACACATCCAACACACACACACACACACACACACACACAAATGGACACACACTAACTACCACACACACACACACACACACACACAAATGGACACACACTCACCACGCATACACATCCAACACACACACACACACACACACAAATGGACGCACACTCACCATGCATACACATCCAACACACACACACAAATGGACACACACTAACTACTACACACACACACACACACACACACACACCATACACACACATCCAACACACACACACACAAATGGACACACACTCACCACGCATACACATCCAACACACACACACACACACACACACACACAAATGGACACACACACTCACCATACACACACATCCAACACGCACACACACACACACAAAAATTGACACACACACACACACACACACACACACACATGGACACACACTAACTACCACACACACACACACACACACACAAATGGACACACACTCACCACGCATACACATCCAACACACACACACACACACACACACACAAATGGACGCACACTCACCATGCATACACATCCAACACACACACACAAATGGACACACACTAACTACTACACACACACACACACACACACACACACACACACACACCATACACACACATCCAACACACACACACACAAATGGACACACACTCACCACGCATACACATCCAACACACACACACACACACACACAAATGGACACACACACTCACCATACACACACATCCAACACGCACACACACACACACAAAAATTGACACACACACACACACACACATGGACACACACTCACCATACACACACATCCAACACACACACACACACACACAAATGGACACACACTAACTCTATCTATCTATCTATCTATCTATCTATCTATCTATCTATCTATCTATCTATCTATCTATCTATCTATCTATCTATCTATCTATCTATCGTGCTCTGTCTACCCTCTTCTCTCTGTCTTCCACACTCTCTGTCCTATCTATCTCCTACCTCCTACTCTATTTCTTTCTTTCTTTCAAACCCTATGTCTCTTTTTTCTCTCTTTTTCTTTCTTTCTGTCTTTCTTTCTTCTACCCCTTCATCTGTATTTTAACTTCTTTCTTTATTTCTTTCTTCTTTGTTTCTACCCCATTTCTTTCTTTCTTTCGCCCATAGAAAGACATTCATCTCTCAGTCTTCAACTTTTATATTTTAGCTTTAGCCTTTTTCAACATTGCCTAAGCAGTTTCTTCAGCTAACTCAGCATTGTTTTAACAATTTCTTCAGCTCATTCAGCAACAGCGTTCAGCTGCTTTCAGCATTCACACGCATTTTCTGCAGGAAATGCTATCTTTTTCTAGTTATTCTTACTTCTTCCGCTCTTTTTCAGGATCTAACTCCTTCTTCATACTTTGTGCTATTTCAACAATTCATATATCAAAACGTGCAGCTTTTTCAGGACATTTGTGCTATGACTTTTCTCTTTCATACTATTTATACTTTTTAAAATATTTAACTTTTTTTGCAATTTTTCTCTCATAGGAAATGAATTGAAACAGTCTTCAAACTCTTAAAATCTTCTGCTTCATTCAGCCTCTAATAGCTTCAGCATACTTTCAGCTACAGACTTCATTCAACTTTTAAACTGTTCACAAACCTTTCAACTATTCAGCTATATCTCAGCTTATTGATATCTTCAACAGTTTCAGATATATGTATAGTTTTAAAATCATTAAAATTTCTGACAAAATTCAGATTTAACATGAAAGTCAATGGGACGGAATGTTCGGACGTTGGCAGTTGGCAGAGTGACAGAGGGTCTAAAAATCCTCTCACATTTTTCTCTCTATCCTGTCAGCACGGCCACAGATTACACTCTACACACATAATTTCCGCCACGTTTGTAGACAAGCTCATCCTCGATCTCTTCATGTGCTCAAAATATCAGAGAGACGAACACAATTTAAACTCGGAGCCTCTGAGTGCAGCCAGTTCCCTCTCTCCTCTCATTGACTCCCATTCAAAAGTAGGCGTTGATTTTCTAAACGTCCCAAAGTTTCCAACCTGCGACACAATCAACAATTTTTACTCTAGAAACACCAAAGTGACATGGACGCGTTCAGCAAGGTCGTATGGTTCGGAAAATGTAAACCTTTTGCTCGTACTAAGTACAGATTTGTCGTACATTAGATCTGTTTGAGGGTGTCACAGAGCAGTTAAAGCCTATGGTTAAAGCTGCCACCATGCCTTAAAGCCACCAGCCACCAGTTACATGGTAACCTCAACATGGCAACCTCACCATGGTAACCTCACCATGGCAACGTCACCATGGTAACCTCACCATGGCAACGTCACCATGGCAACGCACACACTTTCTCTCTGTCTGACTGTCTGTCGGTCATACACACACACACACACACACAAATGGACACACACTAACTACCACACACACACACACACACACACACACACAAATGGACACACACACACACAAATGGACACACACTCACCATACACACACACACACAAATGGACACACACTCACCATGCATACACATCCAACACACACACACACAAATGGACACACACTAACTACCACACACACACACACACACACACACACACAAATGGACACACACACACACAAATGGACACACACTCACCATACACACACACACACAAATGGACACACACTCACCATGCATACACATCCAACACACACACACACAAATGGATACACACTAACTACTACACACACCCAACAAACATACAACCACTTACCAAACACATACACAATTACACACAAACAGCCACACATGCACACACAACAAACACACACACAAATGGACACACACTAACCATACACAAACAGACACACGCGTCCAACACACACACATTTCATACAGTTGTCAGGTCAGAACTTTTTGTATATCTTACACACACACACACACACACACACACACACACACACACACACACACACACACACACACACACACACACACACACACACACACACACCCTACAGTTGTCAGACTGTTTTGTATGTACCTCTCTATCTTCCTGTTGTAGTTAATGGACTCGTTGCTGTTAATTTTGTTCTTTAGCTATTTAAACTGAAAATACACATTTCCCCATTTTGGTCATGTTGAACACATTGTTTTACACGTATCCTAAACTACTGAGGCTCTTCTCAACCATTTCACACCATTAAACCCGCTGTTTACATGTTCTACTCCTCAGCTAATGCTCGATCTATATTCTTCAACAATGTTCTTCTGCTGTCAGTTTACAATGTATTTCAGTAGGCATTAACTTTTTTCCTAATTCAGGAATTTTTCAAACTCTTCTTTGACAATTCAAGTAATTTCCAGCCATTTCATACAAAGTCTCACATCTTCTACTTTTAAATATATTCTCAGCCATTGCTTCAGCTATGTTAGTGCTGGTTCATCAGCTGTCCTTCCTGTCAGGTTAGCTGCAGATTTCAACTATTTAACCATTACATTTAAACATGCAGAATTTCAATGTTTTCTTCTCCCTTTAGCATTTCTACTGCTTTTTACCTTTAAAAAGGCATTCATCTCACACTACAAGATACATGTTTCAGCTTTTTCCCTCCTAGGGATGAATAAAGTATTCCTCTACTCTCTACTCTACTCTAGCATTAGTCTTTTCAACATTGCTTTAGCAGTTTCGTCAACTAATTTAGCATTGATTCAACAATTTCTTCAGCTCATTCAGCATTGCTTCAGCAACAGCGTTCAGCTGCTTTCAGCATTCACACGCATTTTCTGCAGGAAATGCTATCTTTTTCTAGTTAGTGTGACTGCTGAGCAGTCACACTATTGTTCTTCTGTTTGGCCATTTTCTTCCGCCTTTTTACGGTCTTCTTCTAGTCCTTCATACTTTGTGCTATTTCAACAATTCATATATCAAAACGTGCAGCTTTTTCTGGACTTTATTGGCATTACTTTTCTCTTTTTAACTCTTTATACTTTTTAAAATATTTAACTTTTTCTGATTTTTTTCAGCTTTATAATGGGTGTGTATTGCGTCTAACGAGCAGAGCCAGAGTGGTGTCAGAGTGGATAGAGGCAAAAAAACATTCTAGAGTTTTTCTGGCTAAACTGTCAGCACGGCCACAAATTAAACTCTAGACAAATTATTTTCTCCAGTTTTGTAGCCACACTTGTCTTCTGGCTAAAATTCTGGTCAAAAATGCAAAGAGACTTAGATAATAATTTTAAATATTTTTTAAATGCAGCCAGGGAGCTCTCTGCTCTCATTCAGCTCAATGTATTTTTTTTCACATCAGCAAGAGAAGGAGCTCAACTTTGTAACTTGCTGTTAAGTGCTTTTTAAATCATTTTAATTCACCAAAAAATAGTCACAGGTCACAAAAAAGTCCTCTTCTTACTTGGTGTGGCTAATCTATACTCATTTCTCTTTATTTTAAGCATCATTGAAAAATCTCACATTCATCAAAGTCTCAACCTCTCATCTTCACAACTCTGTCTGTAGTCCAGTTGGTAAGGTGCTTGCTTGCCAACCCCAAGGTCACTGGTTCAAATCCAGGTTCAGCACTCTTGTTATGTTATGTTGAATTCTGCTCCCCTCCATCACCCTCAATTGGTTACAGGTGGTCGTTAAGAGACGCATTAATTGCTAGTGCCACCGTTTGCAGCACATCATCACATTACAATGGCAACATGCTTATGTTTGTGCTCTCTGTGGCGAAGTGGCAGAGTAAAGGTTTACTGATCATGAGGTCATGGGTTTGATTCCTGCCTCATTCATGTTGTACTTTCTGCTAGAGACTTCATTCAAATTCTGATTTGTAGACAAACTTCTAATGGCTCATTTATGATGCTTTTATAAAGACCCACTCCCGTGAAAATCGTGTTTTTTGAGCTTTTCACATGTTCCTGTGGCATTTTTCTTGTGTTAGAGCACATATCAGCAGAAAAGGAAGTGCAAAATTGCATTTCTGAGTTTTTCTGCCTTCAAACTGCTGTGAACCAATGGCAGACTCAAACTGGCAGTTTCAGGGAGACTGGAGCTGACGTGTCACAGCTCCAGGGGAGGGCACTAGTGCTACAAGCTCCCGCCCCGTTCTTCATCTGGCTCAGAGGTGAAAGGCTTGGCATCTCGGTGTAGCTGTCAAGGTATAATAGGTTTAGCTCACCTGGTAGAGCAGCTTGCACTGTGAGCAAGGACTATGCTCCAGTCTAAATGCGCTGAATCTGTAATTATACAATGTCCAGCTGTCAGCAACCGGGGGGTGGGGTGCGAGGAGGTGGCTGGGCGGGTGCAAAACAGCGCAGTCTCCGCCCACCCCCCAGAGGTGAATTGCTAATATGCATGGCTAATGAGCTGGTTTTAAAATGGCCGAAAAGGGTCGCGGGAGTGGGACTTTAAGCATCATTGAAAAATTTCACATTCATCAAAGTCTCAACCTCTATTTCATCAGAAGTGTTGGAATGGCCTAGTGGATAAGGTTCCTGCCATCCAATCACAAGGTCACAGGTTCAAATCCCACCTGAGCAGTCTTGTTAGTGTGTCAGCCACTTTGACCTTTAACCAATACCACTTGGTCTGGTCACAAGATCAAACTTGATAATGCATATGCACCCCCACCTAATCTTGGTTTGTGTTTCTTGTTTATACCACTGCACTAAGATTGATTTGCACTGGAACTACAGCTTTGGGCTTGTTAACTTCAGAGTGTGACAGAGTGCAGTTCATCAACAGACAACAGTCTCTGCAACTGTGTGTACACTGTGGCCTAGAGGCAGAGTGAAAGTCTGCTGACCATGGTGTTGTGGGTTCGATTCCGACCTTGGTCAAACATCTGCTTTTTCAAATATTTAACTTTTTCTGATTTTTTTCAGCTTTATAATGGGTGTGTATTGCGTCTAACGAGCAGAGCCAGAGTGGTGTCAGAGTGGATAGAGGCAAAAAAACATTCTAGAGTTTTTCTGGCTAAACTGTCAGCACGGCCACAAATTAAACTCTAGACAAATTATTTTCTCCAGTTTTGTAGCCACACTTGTCTTCTGGCTAAAATTCTGGTCAAAAATGCAAAGAGACTTAGATAATAATTTTAAATATTTTTTAAATGCAGCCAGGGAGCTCTCTGCTCTCATTCAGCTCAATGTATTTTTTTCACATCAGCAGGAGAAGGAGCTCAACTTTGTAACTTGCTGTTAAGTGCTTTTTAATTCATTTTAATTCACCAAAAAATAGTCACAGGTCACAAAAAAGTCCTCTTCTTGCTTGGTGTGGCTAATTTATACAAATTTCTCTTTATTTTAAGAATCATTGAAAAATCTCACATTCATCAAAGTCTCAACCTCTCTTCACCACAACTCCACTGTAGTGTAGGGGGTAGGGTGGCTTCTTCCCAACCCCAAGGTCACTGGTTCGAATCTAAGGGAAGAACTCTTGTTATGTTATGTTGAATTCTGCTCTCCTCCACCGCCTTCAATTGGTTACAGGTGTTTGTTATCTCCTTGATTACTCATACCAGTTTGCAGCACATCATCACATTACAATGAATGACAATGACACTTTTCATTCCAATTATTCAGCTGTCATTGGACAGTCTTTGATTCCTCATAGTATAAAGCTCATTGTAACTCAGGTTCTCTGTGGCCATATGGTTAGTGTGTTAGGTGTTGTGCTATTTCAACAATTCATATATCAAAACGTGCAGCTTTTTTTTTTTAACTTTATCGGCATTACTTTTCTCTTTTTAACTATTTATACTTTTTAAAATATTTAACTTTTTCTGCCACGATTCCTTACTTTTTTTTTTTAAAGCAGAAGCCAGTGATCCTCTTATCAAAGGTTTTCTTTACCCCTCACATACTGTCTCTGTCTGTAGCCTAGTGGTTAGCTTGCTGGTCTGGAGACCTGAAGGTTGCTGGTTCAAATCTTGCCTCAACAACAATTATAGTGAATTATTTTCCCAGTTGTCCTCTTGCTTCATGTTGAAACTGCTGCTCTCAGCCTGAAATTCACAGAAATTTTCATTCTAAGTCATTCAAGCTTGACTCTCAAGCTTTCTTGGTGTTAACTGTGTGTGCACCGTGGCCTAGAGGCAGAGTGGAAGTCTAATGACCATGAGGTTGTGGGTTCGATTCCGACCTTGGTAAAAAATTTGTATGGTGATCACTGCTTGCACTATTTGCTAATTCTGCAACAGCGTTCAGTTGCTATCAGCAGTCACACCATTTCCATTCTTGGAAATGCTTTTTCTAGTTATTATTATTATTCTTACTTCTTCTTCCCTTTTTCAGCAGTTTTCTGCTCCTTCATACTTTGTGCTATTTCAACAATTCATATATCAAAACGTGCAGCTTTTTCTGGACAATTCTGCTATTATTTTACTCTTTTCAACTATTTATACTTTTTAAAATATTTAACTTTTTGTGCAATTTTTCTCCCATAGGAATACATTGAAACAGTCTTCAAACTCTTCAAATTTTCTGCTTCATTCAGCCTCTAATAGCTTCAGCCTACTTTCAGCTACAGACTTCATTCAACTTTTAAACTGTTCACAAACCTTTCAACTATTCAGCTATATTTCAGCTTATTGATATCTTCAACAGTTTCAGATATATATATAGTTTTAAAATCATTAAAATTTCTGACAAAATTCCAATTTAACATGTAAGTCAATGGGACGGAATGTTCGGACGTTGGCAGTTGGCAGAGTGACAGAGGGTCTAAAAATCCTCTCACATTTTTCTCTCTATCCTGTCAGCACGGCCACAGATTACACTCTACACACATAATTTCCGCCACGTTTGTAGACACGCTCATCCTCGATCTCTTCATGTGCTCAAAAAACCAGAGAGACAAACACAATTTAAACTCGGAGCCTCTGAGTGCGGCCAGTTCCCTCTCTTCCTCTCATTGACTCCCATTCAAAAGTAGGCGCCGATTTTCTAAACGTCCCAAAGTTTCCATCCTGCGACACAATCAACAATTTTTACTCTAGAAACACCAAAGTGACACGGACGCGTTCAGCAAGGTCTTATGGTTCGGAAAATGTAAACCTTTTGCTCGTACTAAGTACAGATTTGTCGTATATTAGATCTGTTTGAGGGTGTCACAGAGCAGTTAAAGCCTATGGTTAAAGCTGCCACCATGCCTTAAAGCCACCAGCCACCAGTTACATGGTAACCTCACCATGGTAACCTCACCATGGCAACGTCACCATGGCAACGCACACACATTCTCTCTGTCTGACTGTCTGTCGGTCATACACACACACACACACACACAAATGGACACACACTCACCATACACACACATCCAACACACACACACACACACACACACACACACACACACACACACACACACACACACACAAATGGACACACACTCACCATGCATACACATCCAACACACACACACAAATGGACACACTAACTACTACACACACACACACACACACACACACACACACACCCAACACACACACACACACACACACACACACAAATGGACACACACTCACCATACACACACATCCAACACACACACACACACACACACACACACAAATGGACACACACTAACTACCAGATACACACACACAAACACACACACACACACAAATGGACACACACACACACAAATGGACACACACTCACCATATACACACACACACACACACACACATGGACACACACCCACCATACACACATCCAACACACACACACACACACAAATGGACACACACTAACTACCACACACACACACACACACACACATCCAACACACACACACACACACACACAAATGGACACACACTAACTATCACACACACAAACACCTATCTATCAATCTATCTTGCTCTATATCATCTTCTCTCTGTCTTCCTCACTCTCTGTCCTATCTATCTATCTATCTATCTATCTATCTATCTATCTATCTATCTATCTGTCTATCTATCTATCTATCTATCTATCTATCTATCTATCTATCTATCTATCTATCTATCTATCTATCTATCTATCTATCTATCTATCTATCTATCTCCTACCTCCTACTCTATTTCTTTCTTTCTTTCAAACCCTCTGTCTCTTTTTTCTCTCTTTTTCTTTCTTTCTGTCTTTCTTTCTTCTACCCCTTCATCTGTATTTTAACTTCTTTCTTCTATTCTATTTCTGCTATTTTTCAGCTATAATGCCCTTTTGCCATTGCTTTAGCAGTTTCTTCAGCTAATTTAGCGTTGATTCAACAATTTCTTCAGCTCATTCAGCATTGCTTCAGCAATAGCGTTCAGCTGCTTTCAGCATTCACACGCATTTTCTGCAGGAAATGCTATCTTTTTCTAGTTATTAGTGTGACTGCTGAGCAGTCACACTATTGTTCTTCTGTTTGGCCATTTTCTTCCGCCTTTTTACGGTCTTCTTCTAGTCCTTCATACTTTGTGCTATTTCAACAATTCATATATCAAAACGTGCAGCTTTTTCTGGACTTTATTGGCATTACTTTTCTCTTTTTAACTCTTTATACTTTTTCAAATATTTAACTTTTTCTGATTTTTTTCAGCTTTATAATGGGTGTGTATTGCGTCTAACGAGCAGAGCCAGAGTGGTGTCAGAGTGGAGAGAGGCAGAAAAACATTCTAGAGTTTTTCTGGCTAAACTGTCAGCACGGCCACAAATTAAACTCTAGACAAATTATTTTCTCCAGTTTTGTAGCCACACTTGTCTTCTGGCTAAAATTCTGGTCAAAAATGCAAAGAGACTTAGATAATAATTTTAAATATTTTTTAAATGCAGCCAGGGAGCTCTCTGCTCTCATTCAGCTCAATGTATTTTTTTCACAGCAGCAGGAGAAGGAGCTCAACTTTGTAACTTGCTGTTAAGTGCTTTTTAATTCATTTTAATTCACCAAAAAATAGTCACAGGTCACAAAAAAGTCCTCTTCTTGCTTGGTGTGGCTAATTTATACTAATTTCTCTTTATTTTAAGAATCATTGAAAAATCTCACATTCATCAAAGTCTCAACCTCTCTTCAACACAACTCCACTGTAGTGTAGGGGGTAGGGTGGCTGCTTCCCAAACCCAAGGTCACTGGTTCGAATCCAAGGGAAGAACTCTTGTTATGTTATGTTGAATTCTGCTCTCCTCCACCGCCTTCAATTGGTTAAAGGTGTTTGTTATCTCCTTGATTACTCATACCAGTTTGCAGCACATCATCACATTACAATGAATGACAACAGTCTTGAAAGCAGTGTGCTCTCTGTAGCCGAGTGGCAGAGTAAAGGTTTAGTGATCATATGGTCATGGGTTCGATTCCTGCCTCAGTCATTTCACATCATTGCTTGACTTTTGATTCCAATTATTCAGCTGTCATTGGACAGTCTTTGATTCCTCATAGTATAAAGCTCATTGTAACTCAGGTTCTCTGTGGCCATATGGTTAGTGTGTTAGGTGTTGTGCTATTTCAACAATTCATATATCAAAACGTGCAGCTTTTTTTAAACTTTATCGGCATTACTTTTCTCTTTTTAACTATTTATACTTTTTAAAATATTTAACTTTTTCTGCCACGATTCCTTACTTTTTTTTTTAAGCAGAAGCCAGTGATCCTCTTATCAAAGGTTTTCTTTACCCCTCAAATACTGTCTCTGTCTGTAGCCTAGTGGTTAGCTTGTTGGTCTGGAGACCTGAAGGTTGCTGGTTCAAATCTTGCCTCAACAACAATTATAGTGCATTATTTTCCCAGTTGTCCTCTGTTGACTTCTGATAACTTGCTTCATGTTGAAACTGCTGCTCTCAGCCTGAAATTCACAGAAATTTTCATTCTAAGTCATTCAAGCTTGACTCTCAAGCTTTCTTGGTGTTAACTGTGTGTGCACCGTGGCCTAGAGGCAGAGTGGAAGTCTAATGACCATGAGGTTGTGGGTTCGATTCCGACCTTGGTAAAAAATTTGTATGGTGATCACTGCTTGCACTATTTGCTAATTCTGCAACAGCGTTCAGTTGCTATCAGCAGTCACACCATTTCCATTCTTGGAAATGCTTTTTCTAGTTAGTGTGAATGCTGGAAGCATTCACACTATTGTTATTCAAATCTTTATACTTATTATTCTTACTTCTTTCACCCTTTTTCTGCGTTTAACTCCTTCTTCATACTTTGTGCTATTTCAACAATTAATATATCAAAACGTGCAGCTTTTTCAGGACATTTATGCTATTATTTTTCTCTTTCATACTATTTATACTTTTTAAAATATTTAACTTTTTGTGCAATTTTTCTCTCATAGGAAATACATTGAAACAGTCTTCAAACTCTTCAAATCTTCTGCTTCATTCAGCCTCTAATAGCTTCAGCATACTTTCAGCTACAGACTTCATTCAACTTTTAAACTGTTCACAAACCTTTCAACTATTCAGCTATATCTCAGCTTATTGATATCTTCAACAGTTTCAGATATATGTATAGTTTTAAAATCATTAAAATTTCTGACAAAATTCAGATTTAACATGAAAGTCAATGGGACGGAATGTTCGGACGTTGGCAGTTGGCAGAGTGACAGAGGGTCTAAAAATCCTCTCACATTTTTCTCTCTAACCTGTCAGCACGGCCACAGATTACACTCTACACACATAATTTCGGCCACGTTTGTAGACAAGCTCATCCTCGATCTCTTCATGTGCTCAAAAAACCAGAGAGACGAACACAATTTAAACTCGGAGCCTCTGAGTGTGGCCAGTTCCCTCTCTCCTCTCATTGACTCCCATTCAAAAGTAGGCGCTGATTTTCTAAACGTCCCAAAGTTTCCAACCTGCGACACAATCAACAATTTTTACTCTAGAAACACCAAAGTGACACGGACGCGTTCAGCAAGGTCTTATGGTTCGGAAAATGTAAACCTTTTGCTCGTACTAAGTACAGATTTGTCGTACATTAGATCTGTTTGAGGGTGTCACAGAGCAGTTAAAGCCTATGGTTAAAGCTGCCACCATGCCTTAAAGCCACCAGCCACCAGTTACATGGTAACCTCAACATGGCAACCTCAACATGGTAACCTCACCATGGCAACGTCACCATGGTAACCTCACCATGGCAACGTCACCATGGTAACCTCACCATGGCAACGTCACCATGGCAACGCACACATTCTCTCTGTCTGACTGTCTGTCGGTCATACACACACACACACACAAATGGACACACACTAACTACCACACACACACACACACACACACACACACACACACACACACACACACACACATACACAAATGGACACACACACACACACAAACACACAAATGGACACACACTCACCATACACACACATCCAACACACGCACACACACACACACACACACAAATGGACACACACTCACCATGCATACACATCCAACACACACACACAAATGGACACACACTAACTACTACACACACACACACACACACACACACACACACACACACCATACACACACACGCACACACACAAATGGACACACACTCACCATACACACACATCCAACACACACACACACACACACACAAATGGACACACACTAACTACCACACACACACAAACACACACACACACACACACACACCCAACAAACATACAACCACTTACCAAACACATACACAATTTACACAATTACACACAAACAGACACACATGCACACACAACAAACACACACACAAATGGACACACACTAACCATACACAAACAGACACACACGTCCAACACACACACATTTCATACAGTTGTCAGGTCAGAACTTTTTGTATATCTTCCACACACACACACACACACACACACACACACACACACACACACACACACACACACACACACACACACACACTTTTCCTACAGTTGTCTGACTGTTTTGTATGTACCTCTCTATCTTCCTGTTGTAGTTAATGGACTCGTTGCTGTTAATTTTGTTCTTTAGCTATTTAAACTGAAAATACACATTTCCCCATTTTGGTCATGTTGAACACATTGTTTTACACGTATCCTAAACTACTGAGGCTCTTCTCAACCATTTCACACCATTAAACCCGCTGTTTACATGTTCTACTCCTCAGCTAATGCTCCATCTATATTCTTCAACAATGTTCTTCTGCTGTCAGTTTACAATGTATTTCAGTAGGCATTAACTTTTTTCCTAATTCAGGAATTTTTCAAACTCTTCTTTGACAATTCAAGTAATTTCCAGCCATTTCATACAAAGTCTCACATCTTCTACTTTTAAATATATTCTCAGCCATTGCTTCGGCTATGTTAGTGCTGGTTCATCAGTTGTCCTTCCTGTCAGGTTAGCTGCAGATTTCAACTATTTAACCATTACATTTAAACATGCAGAATTTCAATGTTTTCGTCTCCCTTTAGCATTTCTACTGCTTTTTACCTTTAAAAAGGCATTCATCTCACACTACAAGTTACATGTTTCAGCTTTTTCCCTCCTAGGGATGAATAAAGTATTCCTCTACTCTACTCTACTCTACTCTACTCTAGCATTAGTCTTTTCAACATTGCTTTAGCAGTTTCGTCAACTAATTTAGCATTGATTCAACAATTTCTTCAGCTCATTCAGCATTGCTTCAGCAACAGCGTTCAGCTGCTTTCAGCATTCACACGCATTTTCTGCAGGAAATGCTATCTTTTTCTAGTTATTCTTACTTCTTTCACCCTTTTTCTGCGTTTAACTCCTTCTTCATACTTTGTGCTATTTCAACAATTCATATATCAAAACGTGCAGCTTTCTCAGGACATTTATGCTACTATTTTTCTCTTTTCAACTATTTATACTTTTTAAAATATTTAACTTTTTCTGCAATTTTTTTCCCATAGGAATACATTGAAACAGTCTTCAAACTCTTCAAATCTTCTGCTTCATTCAGCCTCTAATAGCTTCAGCATACTTTCAGCTACAGACTTCATTCAACTTTTAAACTGTTCACAAACCTTTCAACTATTGAGCTATATCTCAGCTTATTGATATCTTCAACAGTTTCAGATATATGTATAGTTTTAAAATCATTAAAATTTCTGACAAAATTCAGATTTAACATGAAAGTCAATGGGACGGAATGTTCGGACGTTGGCAGTTGGCAGAGTGACAGAGGGTCTAAAAATCCTCTCACATTTTTCTCTCTATCCTGTCAGCACGGCCACAGATTACACTCTACACACATAATTTCGGCCACGTTTGTAGACAAGCTCATCCTCGATCTCTTCATGTGCTCAAAAAACCAGAGAGACTTACACAATTTAAACTGGGAGCCTCCGAGTGCAGCCAGTTCCCTCTCTCCTCTCATTGACTCCCATTCAAAAGTAGGCGCTGATTTTCTAAACGTCCCAAAGTTTCCAACCTGCGTCACAATCAACAATTTTTACTCTAGAAATACCAAAGTGACATGGACGCGTTCAGCAAGGTCTTATGGTTCGGAAAATGTAAACCTTTTGCTCGTACTAAGTACAGATTTGTCGTACATTAGATCTGTTTGAGGGTGTCACAGAGCAGTTAAAGCCTATGGTTAAAGCTGCCACCAAGCCTTAAAGCCACCAGCCACCAGTTACATGGTAACCTCAACATGGCAACCTCACCATGGTAACCTCACCATGGCAACGTCACCATGGCAACCTCACCATGGCAACGTCACCATGGCAACGCACACACATTCTCTCTATTTGACTGTCTGTCGGTCACACACACAAATGGACACACACTGACCATACACACATATCCAACACACACACACACAAATGGACACACACTGACCATACACACATATCCAACACACACACACACACACACAAATGGACACACACTCACCATACACACACACACACACACACACACACACACACACAAATGGACACACACTCACCATACACACACATCCAACACACACACACACACACACAAATGGACACACACTCACCATGCATACACATCCAACACACACACACAAATGGACACACACTAACTACTACACACACACACACACACACACACACCATACACACACATCCAACACACACACACACAAATGGACACACACACACACATGGACACACACTCACCATACACACACATCCAACACACACACACACAAATGGACACACACTAACTACCACACACACACAAACACACACACACACACACCCAACAAACATACAACCACTTACCAAACACATACACAATTTACACAATTACACACAAACAGACACACATGCACACACAACAAACACACACACAAATGGACACACACTAACCATACACAAACAGACACACACGTCCAACACACACATTTCATACAGTTGTCAGGTCAGAACTTTTTGTATATCTTCCACACACACACACACACACGCACACACACACACACACACACACTAACTACCACACACACACACACACACACAAACACCTATCTATCTATCTATCTATCTATCTATCTATCTATCTATCTATCTATCTATCTATCTATCTATCTATCTATCTATCTATCTATCTATCTATCTATCTATCTGTCTGTCTATCTTGCTCTGTCTACCCTCTTCTCTCTGTCTTCCACACTCTCTGTCCTATCTATCTATCTCCTACCTCCTACTCTATTTCTTTCTTTCTTTCAAACCATCTGTCTCTTTTTTCTCTCTTTTTCTTTCTTTCTGTCTTTCTTTCTTCTACCCCTTCATCTGTATTTTAACTTCTTTCTTCTATTCTATTTCTGCTATTTCTCAGCTATAATGCCTTTTTGCCATTGCTTTAGCAGTTTCTTCAGCTAATTTAGCGTTGATTCAACAATTTCTTCAGCTCATTCAGCATTGCTTCAGCAATAGCGTTCAGCTGCTTTCAGCATTCACACGCATTTTCTGCAGGAAATGCTATCTTCTATTGTTATTCAAATCTTTATACTTATTATTATTATTATTCTTACGTCTTTCACCCTTTTTCTGCGTTTAACTCCTTCTTCATACTTTGTGCTATTTCAACAATTCATATATCAAAACGTGCAGCTTTCTCAGGACATTTATGCTACTATTTTTCTCTTTTCAACTATTTATACTTTTTAAAATATTTAACTTTTTCTGCAATTTTTTTCCCATAGGAATACATTGAAACAGTCTTCAAACTCTTCAAATCTTCTGCTTCATTCAGCCTCTAATAGCTTCAGCATACTTTCAGCTACAGACTTCATTCAACTTTTAAACTGTTCACAAACCTTTCAACTATTCAGCTATATCTCAGCTTATTGATATCTTCAACAGTTTCAGATATATGTATAGTTTTAAAATCATTAAAATTTCTGACAAAATTCAGATTTAACATGAAAGTCAATGGGACGGAATGTTCGGACGTTGGCAGTTGGTAGAGTGACAGAGGGTCTAAAAATCCTCTCACATTTTTCTCTCTATCCTGTCAGCACGGCCACAGATTACACTCTACACACATAATTTCGGGCATGCTTGTAGACAAGCTCATCCTCGATCTCTTCATGTGCTCAAAAAACCAGAGAGACGAACACAATTTAAACTGGGAGCCTCTGAGTGCAGCCAGTTCCCTCTCTCCTCTCATTGACTCCCATTCAAAAGTAGGCGCTGATTTTCTAAACGTCCCAAAGTTTCCAACCTGCGACCCAATCAACAATTTTTACTCTAGAAACACCAAAGTGACATGGACGCGTTCAGCAAGGTCTTATGGTTCGGAAAATGTAAACCTTTTGCTCGTACTAAGTACAGATTTGTCGTACATTAGATCTGTTTGAGGGTGTCACAGAGCAGTTAAAGCCTATGGTTAAAGCTGCCACCATGCCTTAAAGCCACCAGCCAACAGTTACATGGTAACCTCAACATGGCAACCTCACCATGGTAACCTCACCATGGCAACGTCACCATGGCAACGCACACACATTCTCTCTATTTGACTGTCTGTCGGTCACACACACAAATGGACACACACTGACCATACACACATATCCAACACACATATCATTTTTATTAGAGTAATTTGAGTGTACTTAAAATGTTAATTTTTCTTTCACCACAATCTTCAACAATTCAAATAATTTCCAACCACCTAGATATTGTTTAATCTATATTAGTAATAGTCCAACAATGTAT
This sequence comes from Trachurus trachurus, assembly GCF_905171665.1. NCBI lineage: Eukaryota > Metazoa > Chordata > Actinopteri > Carangiformes > Carangidae > Trachurus > Trachurus trachurus. Next base: position 5,222,688 of record NC_139904.1, read on the forward strand.
TCATGCTGTCATGTTTAAATATATTTGAGTAGACTTCAGCTTTTCAATTTCTTTATGCTAATCTTCAACAATTTAAATAATTTCCAATCATTTCATACAAAATAAACCTCCTTCTTACAGGTTCCATTTGTTAATCTATTTTCACTTATTACTTTAGCCATGTTAGTACTTGTTTATCTGTTTTCTGTAGCAGTGCTTTTTGCAGCTGACTGCAGACTCCTCAACTGTTAGACTTAATAATGCAGGATTTTCCAACACATTCCTCTGCCTTTTCAACATTTCTACTGCTTTTAGACTAAACACACATTTATTACACTTAAACCTAAACAATTCAGGATTTTTTCCATCACGTCATGTCAATCAGCTTCCTGCTTACATGTTCCTTCTTTTTAATCTATTCTCACTTGTTGCTTCAGCTATGTTACTGCTGGTTCATCAGTTTTCCTTTCTGTGGCTAGCGGCAGATTTCAACTCTTCAACTGTTAAACATCTTCAACATGCAGGATTTTAACATTTTCTTCTCCTTTTTTTTTTTTTTTTTTTTTACATTTCTACTGCTTTTTGTCCTTAAAAAGGCATTAATCTTCAAGTTATATGTTTCAGCTTCAACGTTAGACTTTTTCAACAGTTCTTCAGCTAATTCAACTTTGTTTCAATGATTTCTTCAGCTTATTCAGCATTGCTTCAGCAATAGTGTTCAGCTGCTTACAGCATTCACACGCATTTTCTGCAGGAAATGCTTTCTTTTTCTAGTTCTCCTTCCTCTTCCGGACGATTTTCGATTCGCTACTAGTCCTGCAACTCGAAGAGTTGCAGGCCAAATTATATATCAAAACGTGCGGTCTGATCGGGATCGGTATGCTATTACTTTTTTCAACAGTGTACGAATTTTTCGCGACGTAAGTCGCGAAAAACTGCGCAAAATTTTGCATGTAAGTCAATGGGACGGGCGGGAAAAAAAGAGCGAAAAAGACCAATCATTGGAGTTTAACAAACGTCTACTGCTCAGGCATACTTTCACCTAGAGACTCCATTTAAACTTTAAACAGTAGACACAAGTCTTGTGTATTGTCGTATTACTCCACGTTTTGATCGGTCATATAGTTTTTGATCAATCCCTGTTCAATGACCATGATCATTTTTGGAGAAATTATGAGATTATAATGGGTGTGTATTGCACGGAATGTTCGTGTCAGAGTGCGTGACATCGTCGGTTAGAGTGGGAGAGATGCCAGAAAAACTCCAGATTTTTTCTCTTTCCAAACTCGGCCCGGCCACAATTTACACTCTACACACATAATTTTTTCAGAATTTGTAAGACAAACTTGTCCTGTCACTCATCATCTGCTCAAAATATCAGAGAGACTTACAGAATTTAAACTCTGAGCCTCTAAGTGCGGCCACGTCTGTCTCTGCTCCTCATTGAGTCCAATACAAATATTTTCTGAGAGAAGCAGAACGGCCTGATGTTTTAAAACTGCCAGCGTCGCCAAAATATTTACTGTAGAAACACCAAATCGTACCAAAATTTTCAGTAAGTCCTTAGAGCAACGTTGATCTGTGTTTTGTTCTGATAGGAGTTACCGTTTTGTCATGCTAAGCCTAAATGTGAGACCGATGCAGAGGCAGAAAATGGCTCTTTTTCTCCACGTTTCTGTCTGTCTCAGCCTGCGGGGGCCCCTATCGCCATGGTAACCACCTGGAGTTGCTGTGGTAACCAGGCCAGAGCTTGTTAACTTCATAAACAATCCACCTGGCGCTCGTTTAAATGTTTATAAACAGAGACACAGCTAAATCAGACTGACACAGGATGCAGCTACTAACTAACTATGTGTCAAGTCAGTCACACACACACACACAGACTCTAGAGCCAGCTTCATGTGATTACAGTTACACACACATCAAAACACACAGGTAACATACAAATGCGCGCGGAAGCGCGCACTCCTCTCCCACACTCTAACACACACAGGTAACTTCATGTGAGACACACACACACACACACACACACACACACACACACACACACACACACACACACACACACACACACACACACACACACACACACACACACACACACATAATGTGATTACAGCTCCTCCATATCAGTGCTTATAGAAAGATGATCATGTGTCTGTCTGTTCAGCTCTGCCTTGACCTTAAGATCGTGGGTTTGATTCCCATGTTGACAGAGATGGCACAACCCGCAGTAGCTCCCGTGGCCCATTCAAAATTTCCCGAGAGGAAATTTTCTAGTTTCCTCTGTGATACACGGTTTTCACGGTTCAAACTCTTCACACACTCACACAGACCAGAAATACACATCTCCGCCATTGTTTGCGTTAGGAAGACGACGGTTCGCGGGTGTTCACGTCTCGCGTGACTTCCTGGTTCGCACAGGATTCTCAACCTGACTGGCCTTAAAGTGACAGTACACATTCTATTAGGGCTCAGCTAACACAAAAAACACAGTAACCCCTGTTCACTTGGCTACACAAATATTAAAATTTAATAAATTAACGACCCTTTCCTCCGGCGGCACGACGACGTTGTTATCGGCCGGCTAAACGAGCACTGCAGGCGGGTTGAGGAGTCACTCCTCCTCCGCTCCTCTGGTGCTCTCAGCAGGCTGCACCTCACTTCTCCCAACGCGGAGCTAACTTCTAAACAGCCGTCATTCGGATAAACTAACCGTACATTGGGGATCTAAACCCTTACTTTCTCGCATGAAAAAATATTAAAACTTAATAAATTAACGATAGTTTCTTTCGGCGGCATGACGATGTCGTTCGGCCAGGTAAACGAGCGCTGCAGGCGGGTTGAGGAGTCACTCCTCCTCCGCTCCTCTGGTGCTGGTTGCAGCTGGCTGCACCTCTCTCCCAACGCGGAGAAAACTTCTAAACAGCCGTCATTTGGATAAACTAACCGCACATTGGGGATCTAAACCCTTACTTTCTCGCATGAAAAATTATTAAAACTTAATAAAGTGACGAAATAACAGCGCTACAGTGGGAAATAAAACAACCCGTAATGGCGGCGCGGCAGAAGTCGGGGTGGAAGAGAGGTGTGTTTATGAAAGCAGGCGCCACGGTGACGTCACCGTAGGCGCAGAATCAAAATCTCGTAATGTTGTGGTGTGCAGCCTCATGAACTACTCTGGCTTAAACAAAGAGCCCAAACGAAAAAACTCAGCCACTTTCAAACCCCAGGTTTTCAGGCAAGTTTCCACTGAGGTCCAACACCAGCATACATGTTTTAACAAGGAAAAATGCGATTTCCGGGTGATGACTCCTTTAAAAGTTAGCTGGTGCGGCTTATACAGGTGCGTCTATAGTCCGGAAAGTAAGTAAATTGTTCATGATGTTGAGTGTCAGTTGAGTGTCAGCTGTTGGATACATTCACGCTCTCTTATGACACAATCTCACGGCGCACTCCTCCTAATCGCAAAACACTAATGAATGGAAACGGTCATAAATTTGCATTTGCTTTTTGCACATTTTCACAAAATCCGCTCTTAAATTCGATACATTTGGATGGAAACCCAGCTGACACCAAACTGAACTTCGAGGCAAATTGTGAAGCTGTTTGTAAAAAGGGGAGACCAGCGCCTGTAGGCTACTGTTTGAAAAAAGTGTTTTCTTCCTACATCGACAGCATGTTGACCTTGTTTTATCAGGCTATTACTGAATCTGTTTTATCCTTCTGTCTTGTTTCATGGTTTGGAAACATATCCCCTAAAAACAAAGACTGTATGAACCAAATTGTGAAATGGTCAAGCTGATTGGAGAGGCTCAGCCTTATCCACTATCCCTGTACACAAAACAGTTACAGAGGATGGTTGGCTCTATCCTAAATAATGTCTCCCACCCTCTCAACGCTGAGTCTCAGTTGCTCCCATCCGGCCAGAAGCTCATGGTACCAGCCTGCAAAACTAAGCGGTACAAAATAGCTTTATTCTAGCAGCCATCTTTGAACTAACATGGGGAAGAAACTTTGAGAGTTGATGGCTTGCTTGCATAAGTTGGTTTTATTTGTTTCCTTTTAGTCTTTTACCCCTGAGCACTGTTGTCACTTTATATGGATGTCCTGTTATATGTCTTGTGCTGTTTGTAAATGTTGTAAATGTAAATGTTAGGGCTAATTCACTGCAAACGAAATTTACCGATCTTAAAGCGCAATAGACAAACCAGGAAACATCTGACTGTGCAAACTAAACACACACCAAAACAGTTCCATCTGTGTTGAAACCCAAACAATGCTGTCAGATCATACCCTGAGTCGATCAAAGTTTAAAACACCATGAGCAGTCATAACACACTATGTAAGGAATGGCAGACACAATCTCAGGACATGAAGCTGTAGAAATAGTGTTTATCGTAGGTAGGCTAAATTCATTTAGCAAAAAACAACAAAAACAAAAACAACATAGTATTTCTCAATTACTAAAACACTGAACCCCTTTGTCTGAACCATATGCTAAGTAATGGATTACATTTATATAGCGCTTTTCTATCGTTACCCAATACCCAAAGCGCGTTCAGTAACCATTATTCATTCATACCACATTCATATTCAAGTGGGCTGAACCCATTCATGGAATCAGTCATTTGCCCTCTCTCCACCTCCCTGCACAGGGGAACAGGAGTTAAATGATCAAAGACACCACCCACATGATCCAACTCTCCATGATCACTCATGGTGACTGTTCAAAACTAATTACAATGATAAAGTATATCACAAATATTAAGAATAATATACAAACCATAACCAGCCAAAATATAAATGTCCAGAGGAAACATCATCTATACTTTAACTGTCTTTGTCTTTTTCTCTGTCTCTGTCTCAGGTGCCCACATCTTACAGTTGTTGATGGGCTGTGAATGGAATGATGAGACAGGAGAAGTTACTGGTTTTCTTCAGTATGGTTATGATGGAGGAGACTTCATATCACTGGACCTGAAGACACTGACGTGGATCGCTGCAAAGCCACAGGCTGTCGTCACCAAACTGAGATGGGATACTGAGAAAGGGAGAATAAAACACAATGAGAACTTCTTCACTCAGATTTGTCCTGAGTGGCTGAAGATGTATGTGAAGCATGGGAAGAAAGTCCTGCTGAGAACAGGTAGAGTCACATGACCTGATGTAGTTTGATGATCACAACAATATTGATATCGACCAATCAGACTGAATCACCACTGTATCATAACTCCTCGTCCCTCTCTCCAGATCCCCCCTCAGTGTCTCTCCTCCAGAAGACTCCCTCCTCTCCAGTCAGCTGCCACGCTACAGGTTTCTACCCTCACAGAGCCCTGATGTTCTGGACCAAAGATGGAGAGGAGCTTCATGAGGACGTGGACCAAGGAGAGATCCTCCCCAACCATGATGGATCCTTCCAGATGAGTGTTGACCTGGACGTCTCATCAGTCAAAGCTGAAGACTGGAGGAGGTACGACTGTGTGTTTCAGCTCTCTGGAGTGAAGGACGACATCGTCACCAAACTGGACAAAGCTCACATCAGGACCAACATGGGTAAGAGTGACATCAGCAGCTCCTGGATGTGACGTCATATCTGTGGTTTGTTGGGTATTTCGATTTTTTTTCCATTTAGTAAGTGATCTTCACTTAAAACTCATAATAATAAACCACTTACATCATTAGAATAAACTAACTGATGTCACTTGCTCCTCGCTTCACCAGATAGTCAGAGCTGAAAAATATAAATCATTGTTATCATTATTCACCAGAAAAGCCCGGTAACACCACCGTCCCCATCATCTCTGCTCTGGTTCCTCTCGCTCTCGTCCTCATCGCTGTCGCTGGATTCATGGTTTATAAACAGAAGAAAGGTGAGAGAGAAAAACTGAAAAATTATCTGATTTAATGACTTTTACAATACTTGACAATCATGTTCGAAGATTTACAAAAAAGGAACAAATGAAGGAAACAGATGAGTCCTGTTGCATCCTGACATTTACAATTGTGACTAAAACATTTGTGTTTTTTTTTCTCATTTTAGACAAACAGCCTCCACCCTGTAAGTGAAACTTATCTTACTCTACTTCGATCTCTACGATCTTGGTCATAATTTGCACTTTTCTACCTTTTTAGATTGTTTTCTACATCTAATGCTGAGAAACGTTTCACTTAAACTGTGTTTCTGATCCTACAGCTCCTGACAGCAGCTCTGAACTCGCTGAGAGTTTGGATCCAAAAACCTGACAGACAAACAATCGATCAGTGACCTCAGATTGGAGGGAAAAGTTCAAATGAAGGCATCATTTAAACATTTAACATTGATCATGCCGTGTGCCATAGCTGAGTTAACGAGTGAGTTATGCTGTTCTGATTGTGATGAATGAGAAGTAGTGAAAACCTCTGACCTGTTGACTTCAGGTCAGCCTCAGCCCATGACAACATTTTCAAGGTGTAGTGTGGGAAATATGATCCGCCGTAACGCAGTGTATTTTATTTTGAAATAGAGCTGAATAGAATAGAATAATAGAAGCTCTGTGTGTTGTGGAGGGCTGCCAGGTGCCAGAGCCGTGACGCAGCGGAGCAGCAGCCGGCAGAAGCACACACACTGGCTAGAACAGAAACTTATCGTGTCCGCCACTGTGCCGGAGCGGAGCTGCAGCCGTTCCGCATAACTCTCCTTCTTAAGTTTTTTAGTCTCCTCAGAAAATACTTGTAATTGCTTTGGTTTTCTTGCTGCTTCTGCCATGATAATCCCACATAGGCGTTCGCATCGACTTCCATGTTTTTAACGAATGGGGAAAGGGGGAAGTGATGTCTGCCGTATTTTCCTATATGCAGTATAGGCATTGAGTATTCTGTCATGTATTTTCCTATATGTAGTAACCAGATAGTTACTACATATGCAGTATAGGCATTGAGTATTCTGTCATGTATTTTCCTATATGTAGTAACCAGATATTTAGTTATAGTGATTCATTTAATGAATCCTGTTCCTTAATACTATGTATTGCTGATGCCCTATGATGTGAGCACTAAGAACTGATTATATTATGAGAACAAACTACCTTGTGTCATCGCAAATGTGTGTTATTGTCTTCCAAATGTATGTTTATTAATGTGTACCGAATATGTCTTTGGTATTTTACTTAATTGTTGCTCTTTTTAAAGGATGCCCTTTTCAATCAGGCAGAGGGACTGGCGATGAAAACTAGCTTTTTTAGCTAACACGGGTGCATTTGTATTTGTTTTTTTTTTACAATGTTTTATTGTCAAATAAATTAAACTGAAACTGAAGGCAGTCACCTACCATCTACCTCGAAGCTGCTTAGTGCCAGTGAAGGCGATACAGTTGGTTTAAAAAAATAAAACCGATAAGACAAAAGAAAAGGTAAAAAAAAAAAGTGTATTATTATAATGTGTGGTAAATGAGTGTGTCTGATATTTTATGCTTTTTGAAATACCTTAAATAATAACATTCTGTTAACATGTTTTCTTTGGTGAGACAGGTCATGTGACAGTATTTAAGTTTATGATAACAGAGCTGTTGGTGACTGTTGGGAACAGATAAACAGTGATGGCACTGAGTGTGAGTGAGTGTGCCACGTGTTTATATGAAGATATTAAACCAGAATAAACCAGATGGACCACCCATGTGGTTTAGGCAGAAGCTACGTAGTATCTGTGACAAGAGACTGGCACCGACTGCAGGGTCTAATCTTCTGTAGAGTTATATTTAGAAATATATAGTATGTATTACACAGTAGTACTGCAAACCGTCAATGATAATTACAGTAAAGCAGACTGTACCTGTTCTCTTGTCTAAATCTCTGGATTATGGTGGACACAAAGAATCTACTGATGTTCCCTCATTGTCATTCAATGCACAAGGACATATCTCTCTGACAGAAGACTGAACGTCACCAGAAATGACCACTCTTCATCTTCTTTAAATTTAAATTAGCTTATATTGTCTCATTATGAGGAACACGTGTACTCAATTTTGAGTCATTGTATTAAATGGATAACACGTTGAACTATGCTCCTAGGACACTCTGGTCCGCTGATCACAGCCTGATCACAGCCTGCTTGCAGTTCCTCGCACTCGACTCAGAACTGGAGGTGACCGAGCCTTCATGTCTGCTGCACCTGTTCTGAGGAATGCTCTCCCACAGAATTTGAGATCTGCTGCATCTGTCAAGTCAACGTGCTTCAAGAAGCACCTGTATAGGCAGGTATTCTCTGACTGTCTTCTGTAATTTAGTTCTGCAACAACTGCCACTGTTTTATTTAATGTATTTTAATCCTGTAAAGCACTTGGTGAGTTTTCTCTGTGAGAAGTGCCATGTAAATGAATGTTACTTACTTACGTGTAGTTTGCCACATGTTATCATTATGCAAAGTGCATCAAACTATATTTTGTTGCATGAGAATGTGTTCAGAGTTTTTCAAAATTAACGACTGAGATCTGCAAACAGTGTTGAAGATTGTTCATGGTATTATCAAAAGGATGTCCAGAGTCCTAGGCATAGACTTTCCTTTCCGTGCACACTCGGCAACCGAACGGCATCTGTGGCCACGTGGCTGTTGTTTACAACTTTTGGACCAATAGAGTTTGGCCTTTGTGGACGCAAATCATCATCTCTTTAGTCAAAGGCTTTCGGCAAATGAGTTGCCTAGGAAACACGACTCGCCCCTCCCCCTTCTCAGCCCCCAAAACTCAAGACGTCCAACGCAAACAAACTCTGCACTTCAAAACAACCCCACGCGAAGAGAAGGTGAAGGTCACGGAGGATTACTGCTTGCTCAAACACTTCAACCTTCGCACGTGAAGACAGCTACAAAACCAACAACATGGAGAAGTTGGGTTTGTTTCTTCTTCTCTGTCACAGTTCATCAGCAGGTAGGATCACATTTAAATTTATTCACATCTCCTCCCCCCACTTTACTCCTGCGTCACACTGCTGCATGCTTTGGTTTCACTTTCATCTCAGCAAGATTTTCAACAGAATCTGACTGAATATATCAAATTTATGAGGAGTCTATGTTTACATTGTCATAACCCATTTTTGTTATGGCAGCTCTCAGTATGAGAGGCGCCATTAGGCTACACCCCGTTACACAATTACAAAAACTTGTCTGTCCCACAGTGACACACACCATGAAGTTTTTCACAACCGTATCTACTGGAGTCACAAACCTCCCTGAGCTTGTGGTTGTTGCACTGCTTGATGACATTCAGGGTGGCCACTGTGACACCAACATAAAGAGAGTAGAACCGAAGCAGACGTGGATTAAAACAGCTTTAGATGAGAATCCTGGACATCTACGGTGGTACGCTGGACATTGTTTTGAAAATGCTCCCAACTTCTTCAAAGCCAGTATTCATAGTTTGAAACAGCGCTTCAACCAGAGTGGAGGTGAGTAGAGTCTGTCATGTTATTTTTACTGCTTAACTGCTCTGTTATAAAGCAATTTCAGAGCCTCAACACAAAAATATTAGTGAAGTTCAGGTTAAGCTTATCACAAACAATTGAACCAAAAGAGAAATTGGAATATATCATAATTTTCCACATCCTGCCAGTTGGTAATGTTGATGTATTTATGAATATTCCCAAGCTTCCCACATTCTCTGTTAAATCTCAGGGTCCCTGATGTTCTGTAACTTCTCACATTTGACCAGTTGGAAATTAATCAATAATCAATATAGTAAAAGTGATGCAGCCTTTTTCTTTATTAAGACCAGTTAGGAGACAAGTGAAAATTAATAGGAGGAGGATGCATGAATGTCTCTATCTGAACTCAGAGTCCTGTGTTAACTTCCGTCTCTGTGTCTGTCTCAGGTGTCCACATTTTCCAGAGGTTGGGTGGATGTGAATGGGACGATGAGACTGGAGACGTTACTGGTTTTCAACAGTATGGTTATGATGGAGAAGACTTTCTGTCACTGGACCTGAAGACACTGACTTGGGTTGCTCCAAAACCACAGGCTGTCGTCACCAAACTGAGTTGGGATGCTGACAAAGGGAGAATAAAAGAGAACGAGTACTTCTTCACTCAGATTTGTCCTGAGTGGATGAAGATGTACTTGAGATATGGGAAGAACTTTCTGATGAGAACAGGTAGAGTCGTGTAAAATTTAATTGGCCGATTGGTTGTAGGAAAAAAACCCAAACATTTGGAGCCGTGTCTTGTCAAAATTAAAGGAGAATTCCGGTCATTTTCTAAGTAACGCTCTACAGCTCTATGTCCCCGAGTGCGACCATAGGAAAAAATCCGGGAAAAATATGTGCAGACCGGACCTAGCTCTCCTCCTGCTAGCTGCGCTACACTGCAGTTAAACAGCAAAGTAATGGGGGCAGTTCTTTGGCCTCTCTATATAATGCTCAAAATATCACTACAAATGCTTTGTAACATCCACCAGTTCCTTACCACACAACTCTGATTGTGCATAACTCTGTTAATATGAGAGAGCAGTGTTAACGTGTGTTTTTATCTCGTACCTCTGTTTACTCTAGCTTCCTGGGTAGACCTTACCAGTCGACTGTTGAGCTCGGGACTGTTTTCATATCAACAAAGACAAAAACGCGAGGAAAACATGGATTTTGGAGGAAAAAAAAGATTTTGGATGGCGGGGGGGGGGGGGGGGAGTAGTTATATTCATATTGATGCTTTTTTTCCCATCCAAAATCATTTTTAGATGGCTATTGGTTGTGGTCAACCAATAGTCGTCATTTCATGGCGAAAACAAACCATTTGCTATGATTTAAACCAAACTCCACCAAAATCACTTTAAATGCTTGTCCAGTTTCCTCTCTTTACCTTTGACACCTCTATGTTGAATTTCTTCATGTTTCTTTTCCCTTATTGCTGTTTCTCATCTTTTCTACCCTCCTGTGCCCCTTCAACCCCTTCTCCCCAGTCTCCCCCTCAGTGTCTCTCCTCCAGAAGACTCCCTCCTCTCCAGTCAGCTGCCACGCTACAGGTTTCTACCCTCACAGAGCCCTGATGTTCTGGACCAAAGATGGAGAGGAGCTTCATGAGGACGTGGACCAAGGAGAGATCCTCCCCAACCATGATGGATCCTTCCAGATGAGTGTTGACCTGGACGTCTCATCAGTCAAAGCTGAAGACTGGAGGAGGTACGACTGTGTGTTTCAGCTCTCTGGAGTGAAGGACGACATCGTCACCAAACTGGACAAAGCTCAGATCAGGACCAACATGGGTAAGAGTGACATCAGCAGCTCCTGGATGTGACGTCATATCTGTGGTTTGTTGGGTATTTAGATTTTTTTTTCCATTTAGTAAGTAATCTTCACTTAAAACTCATAATAATAAACCAGTTACATCATTAGAATAAACTAACTGATGTCACTTGCTCCACACTTCACTAGATAGTCAGAGCTGAAAAATATAAATCATTGTTATCATTATTCACCAGAAAAGCCCAGTAACACCACCGTCCCCATCATCTCTGCTCTGGTTCCTCTGGCTCTCGTCCTCATCACTGTCACTGGATTCATGGTTTATAAACAGAAGAAAGGTGAGAGAGAAAAACTGAAAAATTATCTGATTTAATGACTTTTACAATACTTGACAATCATGTTCGAAGATTTACAAAAAAGGAACAAATGAAGGAAACAGATGTTGCATCCTGACATTTACAACTGTGACTAAAACATTTGTGTTTTTTTTCTCATTTTAGACAAACAGCCTCCACCCTGTAAGTGAAACTTATCTTACTCTACTTCGATCTCTACGATCTTGGTCATAATTTGCACTTTTCTACCTTTTTAGATTGTTTTCTACATCTAATGCTGAGAAACGTTTCACTTAAACTGTATTTCTGATCCTACAGCTCCTGACAGCAGCTCTGAACTCGCTGAGAGTTTGGATCCAAAAACCTGACAGACAAACAATCAATCAGTGACCTCAGATTGGAGGGAAAAGTTCAAATGAAGGCATCATTTAAACATTTAACATTGATCATGCCGTGTGCCATAGCTGAGTTAACGAGTGAGTTATGCTGTTCTGATTGTGATGAATGAGAAGTATGAAAACCTCTGACCTGTTGACTTCAGGTCGGCCTCAGCCCCAGCCCCCAGTTCACAAAAGTTCTGAAAATATTATATGAAGGTTGAAAAGTTACTTAGTGTTGGTTTAAGAAAAAAAAAAAAACAAGAAGACAAAAGAAAAAGTAAAAGAAAAGTGTATTATTATAATGTGTGGTAAATGAGTGTCTGATATTTTATTTCATTAAATTATTTATTAAACTAAATATTTTATTATTTTAGTTTTTGAAATACCTTAAATAATAAAATTCTGTTAACATGTTTTCTTTTGTGAGACAGGTCATGTGGTAGTATTTAAGTTTATGATAACAGAGCTGTTGATGACTGGTGGGAACAGATAAACAGTGGTGGCACTTTGTGAGTGTGCCATGTGTTTATATGAAGATATTAAGCCATAAACCAGACGGATCACCCACGTGATTCAAGCAGAAGCTTCATACTATCTTTGACAACAGACTGACCCCTACTGCAGGGTCTAAAGACTGGTCATCTACAGGAGCCATCAAATGTCAGATGGGGTTTTCTGTCTTTGTTGTTGTTCTGTCACATTTCAATAAAGTTCCCACTTTTCAAAACTTCATCCCACCCTGTTCATCTATGACTCCAGTTACAGTGACATTTTTCTTGCAATTACCCGTCCATTCAGCCAAACGTATGGCGGCAATGCTGTGTATAACATCCTTGTTTAGCTTCAGTAAATGTGCTGCCATGGTGACTGAAGACTTCCTCCCTCTGGTTCCTCTGGATGATCGGTTAGTTACCATCTTGTGTGTGATAAAATAAATGTTGAGGTGTAATTAAGTTTTCTCACTGCTTCTGTTGTCTAAAAGAAACAGTCTCATCTGCTTCGTACAGGTCGTCATACTTCACCTGAACAGGAGCAGCTCTGTTAGAAATGGCTCTATGCTGTTAACGTTGGAAACAGTGACACCTCCTGGCCAAACCACGGTATTGCAGGAGTATGTACTGTATGTGTCAGTAGGAGAATGTATCACATTAAAACTGCAAAACACAGAAAGACGATTTTATTGAAAAATAAATCAATGACACAAATAATGAAACATGTCTGGCTCTGTTTGTTCTCCTAATTGTTAAAGGTTTAAGGTTTGTCATTCAGCTCAAGAAAAGTTTAAAATGTGTGTTGGTTGATTGCTGAGAGTTAGTTGATAATACATGTGAAGCCAGGGTCACAACAATAAATTCAGCCAACTATGCTATTCAAACGCTGTCATATACTGTATATTAATACCGTTTTATTCTTCTAATACTGTGTGCTTCAAAAACTTCCTGTTTGTCCAGTTTCTATTTTTTATTTTCAGGCCCACATTGACAAATATTGGGATTTTGTCACTTCTCCTTTTTTGTTATTCATGGACAGGATGTTAAAGTGTCTGTATCATCGATCCGTCGACCGTCTGTGGCAAAACAAAGTGAAAACGTGGATTTTGTTTCTTCTTCTCTGTCACAGTTCATCAGCTGGTAGGATCACATTTAAATATTTATTCAACTCTTCACTTTCTTTTTTCTTACTTTTTTCTGCTCAGCTCTGGGTTTTACTCTCACTGCGTCACACTGCTGCATGACCTGGTTTCACTTTCACCTCAACTAGAGTTTCAACTGACTCTGATGATTGAATATATCACAATTATGAAGGTTTATATTTATAATAAAAACCTTGTCTGTCCCTCAGTGATACACAATGTAAAGTTTCTCTCCACTCTGTCTTCTGGAGTCACAAACCTCCCTGAGTTTGTGGGCGTGGCGCTGCTTGATGACGTTGAGGCTGGTCAGTGTGACAGCAACACAACCACAGTAGAAATAAAACAGACCTGGATGAAAAGAGGACTGGATGAGCACCCTGAACATCTACAGTGGTACGCTGGTCAGTGTCTTGAGTTTCTGCCTGTCCACAGAGCCACCATTCAACATGTCAACCAGCAATTTAACCACAGTGAAGGTAGGTACGATCTGTTTTATATTATATTTAATGTTTTGGCTGCTAAACAATGGTCCATCTACTGAGCATCAACATAATAACCAGTAAACATTAGTAGTAGTCAATAAAAATAATCTGTTTTTGAACCCTGAGCAGCAGAGGACTGTGAGAAAGGTCTAAAAGAGGAGACATCATCTGTCCTTTAACTGTCTCTGTCTCAGGTTTCCACATCTTACAGTCGTTTAGTGGATGTGAATGGGACGATGAGACTGGAGAAGTTGATGGTTTTTTTCAGTTTGGTTATGATGGAGAAGACTTCATATCTCTGGACCTCAAGACACTGTCATGGATCACTGCAAAACCACAGGCTGTCGTCACCAAACAGATTTGGGATGCTGAGAAAGGTGGAAGCCACTATACTGCAGTCTTCTTGACTCAGATTTGTCCCGAGTGGCTGAAGATGTACTTGAACTATGGGAAGAACTTTCTGCTGAGAACAGGTAGAGTCACATGACCTGATGTAGTTTAATGATCACGATTCATCAGCTTGATTCACCACTGTATCATAACCCCTCGTCTCCTCTCTCCAGTCCGTCCCTCAGTGTGTCTCCTCCAGAAGACTCCCTCCTCTCCAGTCAGCTGCCACGCTACAGGTTTCTACCCTCACAGAGCCCTGATGTTCTGGACCAAAGATGGAGAGGAGCTTCATGAGGACGTGGACCAAGGAGAGATCCTCCCCAACCATGATGGATCCTTCCAGATGAGTGTTGACCTGGACGTCTCATCAGTCAAAGCTGAAGACTGGAGGAGGTACGACTGTGTGTTTCAGCTCTCTGGAGTGAAGGACGACATCGTCACCAAACTGGACAAAGCTCACATCAGGACCAACATGGGTAAGAGTGACATCAGCAGCTCCTGAATGTGACGTCATGTCTGTGGTTTGTTGGGTATTTTAGTCTTTGTTCTACAGTTGAGCTGTGAATTCATCTTCAACAACAGTTGTGAACATAGATACAGTGGTTTAAAAGCTGAGCAGCTCATCTCTTGGTTAATAAACCTCATCAATTAAAGGGCATTTCCAGTTGTAATCAATGTTTACCTCAGATATCAGGTCAGCTATTATCAGTTTATTTCATACCATCCATACTCCCAATTGCCGCGTGTGGACGTTTATATTTGTTTTTGTTAAAGAATCTGTCGTTTTTTTCAATATTAATTGGCTCTGGACTAATTTTAAAATTGTTCTTTGGTTCGCAAGTAACATACTTTTGACCATTATTTAAATTTTAAAATTAGCTTTACAATTAAAGTCAATTAAAATTCGGACTTACCACGCCTTTGGCCTTGTTTCTTTCCGGCTCAGAGAATACGTCCCTCATAGATTTATGAGAGCGGAAGCCGCGATAAGTCTATTGATTTAATTTAACTGTAAAGCAAATTAAAACTTTTTAATGATGGTCAAAAGGACGTTACTTGCGACCACAGAGCAATTTTATAATTAGTCTGTAGCCAATGAACATTGAAAAAACGACAGATTCTTGAACAAAAACGAATACAATCGTCCACACTAGGGATGTGGAGATTCACCGATTCATATCGGTGGTCCGATATAAACGTATGCGATGCGACTGCACCGGTAGATTCAGGCTACATCGGACATAATTTATGGTTGAATTTGCGATGCATCTCTTCTAGCCTTCTACATCGGTAAATTCCATGGTTAAATCGATCTTTCATTTTCCGAGGCAACCTGAATGCACCACCGCAAAAGCCGTGTGCAGCCTCGTGCCCCTGACAGGCAGCAGCAGTAGCAGCAGCTGTAGTCAGAGCCACCAAGAAAAGTAAACAGTCCGAGTGAGGCGGTGGGTCAATACTCGGCCGTCAGCGGCTGTAACTAGGAGAAGGGCCGTGGTAGTGACTCTGGTTGTAGTGAGCTGGGAAGCGGTGGTAGCCGCGGATGCTAACCGCTAGTTAGCGGTAGCGGTTAGCATCCGGGACAGCTAGCAGGGCTAGTACAGTCAAAGATATTCAAACCGTCTTTGGTACAGTAGCTCTCCTACTCTGCTGCTGCACGCAGCTACACCTGAGCTCTGTGAGCACTGGCTGGAGAGAAAACACAGACTCTCCACCCAGAAATGTCCTGTGCACAACAAAACATCTGTGACTTGTCTCTTTTAAGTTGTTTTGTGAAGCACTTTGTAAACTTGTGTTTTTAAAGGTGCTATATAAATAAAGTTATTATTATTATAATAGGCTATAGGAAAAGACCAAACTGCAGAGGTGCCACCACACAAGACTAGCCCATATAATTAAGCTGGATTTCATTTCCACCATTTATTTCCTCTAGACTGTACCTTTCAAATATGATTTACTGGTTTTCCCTGTAAAAATTAACCAAATATAGGCTACATGCCTCAAATTGATACAGAGAGTAAAGCAGAATGGTATTGAGGTAATAAACTTGATGTGGGAAGAAACTCTCATATCACAACTGTATCAAACATCATATCAAACCGAATCTCTTTGTAATTAAGTCATATCGTTATCAAATCGCATTTGAATCGCATCACATCGTGAACAGGAGTGAATCGTATCGCATCGTATCGACAGGACCTTCAGTGTATCGTTAATGTATCGTATCGGTGGCAGCGTATCGAGATGCGTATCGAATCGGCCTCGGTGGTGGAGATATACAACCCTAGTCCACACGCTGCAGTTGGGAGTATGGATGGTATGAAATGCACTGATCATAGGTGACCTGATATCTGAGGTAAACATTGATTATGACTGGAAATGCCCTTTAAGTGCAGCAGGGCAGCACTGTGCACAAACTAGAGATGGTCGACAAGTTTCCAGAGACAATAACCTGCTGCCTCCACAAGGGGGCAGTAAATTACCAGATGAATGTAAACACACATCAGCTCGGGAACACTGGGCCTCATTCACCAATATCTTCTTAAGAACCTTCTTAGATTCTTTCTTAAGTTGTTCTTAAGAAGTTCCTTAAGAAAACCCTACGTCAGATTCATCAACGCGTTCGTAAGCCTCAGAATTGTTCGCAGCTGTGTTCCTACTTGATGAATGCCATCTCCTCGTAAGTTGAGGGCGTGTGCCAGGTGAGTCTAATTAACATATGATTAGCATAGGTAACGGCCCCATCAATGCCCGTAAAAGGGCATGAGACTGCAGGGCCGTGTGCACACAGCACCCACAGGCACTGAGCAGAGAAGGTGAAGTGAGAAAGAAAGTTGAAATGCTCAAATGAAAATCTGGGAGGGAGCACCAGACTCCAAACGTAAAAAGAACTTAAGTAGTGAAGTGGCGCTACTGCGGCAGGAATGAAACAAAGAAACAAACAAAAGGCTTATATTTAGTTTATATTTTTATATTTATATTTATATTTATATTTATATTTATATTTATATTTAGGCTATATTTAGTAGCCAGCAGTGGATGCAGCTCTTCGGGTTATCAGAGAGACCACACTCTCACGTGTGCCATCATAAATATCATCATATTATCATATATTTAAAAAAATAAATAAAAACAGTTGTGTGCAGTGTGAACACTTAAAAAAAAACTGATATGAATTAAGTGTCTATAATGTTTTTTTTAAGAAACTGCAATGATTTGTCAATTATTATTAATATATAATTATTAAAAACATCATAAAAGATAAGAAAATAATTCTTATTCAAATCATATAATATCATACAACTGCAGAACAAAAGAAAACACTATAATCGGTTATTTTTGCAGAAGTCTCAGCACTTAAAAGTGCGTAAGTATACTCCTGACTGTTCTTAGATTTTGTTCTTAGTTAAGAACAAATTCTGGATAAGAAAACATTCATGAATGCCACAATCTTCGTAAAAACTTCGTAAGTAGGACTTAAGAACAAATTTGTTCTTAAGAACGGTTCGTGAATGAGGCCCACTGTTCTGAGAACAGTAAGGAGAGAAATCACTCACTCTGGTATAAATGTCACCTTACAGCTGTAAGTGACACATGATGAACTCATGAGTCTCTGCTCTAACCTGCTTCACCTGCACATTGTGTGATGATGGTTTTGTTTCTTTGTGTTTTGTTGAACAGAGAAGTCCAGTGACTCGACCATCACCGTCGTTGTTGCAGTGGTTGTTCTTGTCGTCGTCCTCATTTGTTCTGTCGTTGGATTTCTGGTCTACAAAAAGAAGACAGGTGAGAGAGTCCAGCAGCTGAGTGGATGTTTGTGTCCAGGCTGCAACACTGAGTCAAATGTGATAAAGCAACAAGTGACAAGACTCAGAGTCTGATGAAACTCTACACTTCAATATGAAAATGTTTGACAAGTCAACTTCTTCTTCTGTTTTCAGCTGAACTCCCTGCACCTCGTAAGTACAACTTGTTTTTCCTCTACTGCCTCTGAACACATGAACGTTACAGTGGGTTAAAGAGCTTTAACTAAACTGTCCAGACAGGAAGTTCAGTGTGTGATGATGAGTGGACTAAGAACATGTTTGTGACTTTTACAGCTCCTGGTGACTCTGAACTCACTGAGAACCTGAATCCAACCTGAAGCTCTGGGATTATTTTCTGTAAACAGAGTCTGAGTGACAGCTGCTTTTCTACTCTAAAGCTCTGAGAGTGTCATCTGTATATTTAGATCTGTACATAAATGTGAAATAAATATATCACACATAACCAATCCGTCTTTAGACTGAGGTGGAATCACCCACCTAATTAAACACACTGTCAATCAGCTTCACTGTGTAAAGTTCAGTGTGATTCTCTGTTTCCTGTTTCTATACCTGCATCGACTAAAACTCTGTCTCAGACTTGGGATCTGATTGTTCATTGGGAAAATAAAGTGGTGTTTCAGAATTTCCACGTCTAAATGTAAATGAATGATATCTGGATGTAAGAGGAAAATTCCTGTGCTACATATTTATTTCCCTTTAGAAAGCATCAAGATTTTTTAATTCCTGAGGATATGGATGGATGAAAGACTCACATTATAGTCATGGATGGTCATATCCTTCCTTGTTTGACAGGAAGTGACTGACTCTGATTCTGATTCATGTTGCAATGATCAGGTCTATTCAGACTTAGCTACAGTCTGTCGGGTGTGAATCAGATGAGTTCCAACTAATCTGCTGTGGATCATTCAGGACAACTCCTCCTCCTGCATTATTTGTGAAATGAGAGAGAATCAACTGAAATCAAGCCAGCCCACACTTTGAAATCCTTGGTCAAGCCAGCCCACACGTTGTTTTAAGGTGCGCGCATATACGGCACATTACGGCAAGAGCGAGAAAGTGCCCGTAAAATGAAAGCAATGACCCCGAAACGTCTGATGTGGCATTTCAAAAATAAAAGCCAGCCTTTCAAAATAAAAGCCTTGAACACTGCATTTATGTACATTTACAGTATCATTTAAAAAAACTGCTAGTTAGTAGGCTACTGTACCATTCCACTTCAGACTGATAGTACTCGACCTGAAGATGATATCCAGAAAAAATCAGACCAATCTGATGTGGAATTTCAGAATAAAAGCCCTCTGAACTTTAATATTTTTAAGTATTTTTTGTACATTTACAGTATAATTTTTTTAAACTGCTAGTTATTACTGTACCATTCCACTTCATACTTATAGTACTCGACCTGAAGATGACACCCAGAAAAAATCAGACCAATCTGATGTGGAATTTCAGAATAAAAGCCCTCTGAACTTTAATATTTTGAAGTATTTTGTGAACATTTACAGTATCATTTTTAAAAAAAAAAAAACTGCTAGTTATTACTGTACCATTCCACATCAGACTGATAGTACTCGACCTCAGGATGACATCCAGAAAAAATCAGACCAATCTGATGTGGCATTTCAGAATAAAAGACCTCTGAACTTTTATATTTTTAAGTGCTTTGTGTACATTTACAGTATCATTTCAATTCCACATCAGATCGCCCTGATTTTTTCTGGGCGTCATCCTGAGGTCGAGTACTATCAGTCTGATGTGGAATGGTACAGTAATAACTAGCAGTTTAAAAAAAAAAAAGATACTGTAAATATACACAAAATACTTCAAAATATTAAAGTTCAGAGGGCTTTTATTCTGAAATTCTACATCAGATTGGTCTGATTTTTTCTGGGTGTCATCTTCAGGTCGACTACAATCAGTCTGAAGTGAAATGGTACAGTAATAACAAGCAGTTTTTTTAATGATACTGTAAATGTACATAAATGCAGTGTTCAAGGCTTTTATTTTGAAAGGCTGGCTTTTATTTTGAAATGCCACATCAGACGTTTCGGGGTCATTGCTTTCATTTTACGGGCAGTTTCTCGCTCTTGCCGTAATGTGCCGTATATGCGCGCACCTTAAAACAACGTGTGGGCTGGCTTGACTTCAGTGAGAAACAGGAGATGCAAACTGAGGCTCCACTTCTGGATTAAGTAAAGTACAGTTCCTTGTGGAGAAATCTAGGGAGTTTGTAGATAAAGACAGGAAGTTTCCTTCAACACATTAGGTGTGTGTGCTCTTTGCGCACGCGTGATTCCCTTGCAGTCGGGACACGGAGTGAAGTGGGTCTCCTCTCTGTCCGTCTGTCAGTACTTTGGAGCGACTCACGGCAGCAGCAGGTGTTCGTTGAGGACAGTAGGTTACGGTAGGCTACGTGCTCCTACGTCACAGTCTCAGAAACACCAGAAAGTCGCTAGATTTGTCGCTAGTGGCTTTTGACAAAATAAGTCGCCAAGAAGAGGAATTGGAAAGTCGACAGATTTTGGGAGAAAGTCGCCAAGTCAGCAACACAAAACGGAAATTGGATGCAAGCCATAAGGGCGGCGCCGTGTGCTGCTCCGTTTTCATGTAGTGAGCTCAAACACTTCAACCTGAGGACACAGAGACGTTTAAAAATAAAATAAAATGAAGACGTTACTGTTTCTTCTTCTTCTCTGTCACAGTTCATCAGCAGGTAGGATCACATTTAAATATTTATTCAACTCTTCACTTTACTTTCTGCTCAGCTCTGGGTTTTACTCCTGCGTCACTGCTGCATGATGATACATTGGTTTCACTTTTATCTGAACTGAATCTGACTGAATGTATCACATTTATGAGGAGTGAAGGTTTATATTTATAATAAAAACCTTGTCTGTTCTACAGTGAAACACAGCCTGAAGTTTTTCTCCACTCTGTCTTCTGGAGTCACAAACCTCCCTGAGTTTGAGGCTGTTGCATTAATTGATGACATAGAGGCAGGATCCTGTGACAGCAACACAAACACACTGGAACTAAAAAAGACCTGGTGGAAAAAAGCATTGGAAGATCACCCTTATCATCTGCAGTTGTACAACAGAATATGTTTTGAGTTTCTGCCTCTTTTAAGATCCAGGATTCAACAGGTCAAGCAGAGTTTTAACCACAGTGGAGGTAGGTACAGTCTGTATTATGTTATTAGGGTCGGACACGATTGTATTCCTAGGACTTCTTCTTCTTCTTCTTCTTCTTCTTCTTCTTCTTCTTCTTCTTCTTCTTCTTCTTCCAAGGAAATCATACTTCCCATGGGCGAAAACTCACCAAACTTTACAGAAACATCCGACCCCATGCCAGATTTACTCAACTCCAAGGACATTGAGTTTAAATTTAAAAACTTTAAAAATTCCTACCAAAGCAACAGTAGATGCTACAGTTTTGAAACTTCACCACAATGTAGATCAGATACTGCTGAAACTTTTGTTCATTTAGACTCAATACAAATGATGAAGTCCATCACTCTGTTTTTTTCAATAACTGTAAAACTTTTAAAATGTATCTCCTCCCACAATTTTTGCTCAATTGTCACCAAACTTGCTACAGAGCATCTCCAGACTGTCCTCCACAAAACTTGTTTCTCGGATTTTTGATTAAGCAAAAATTGAGCCTACAGTGCATGAAAACGTTTGACTGTAAACAGTACTGTAAACATATACCATCAAATTCTTGATAAATACAGTTTCAATCTTCCTGAAAAAAATATTGTTGAGTCATGGTTGATGAAGTTTGGCAAATATCAGAATTTTATCTCAAAAACTGAATTTTCTAGAACACTTTGAATTCTGCTCTCATGGGAACAACTGCAGTCAATGTAAGAGTGACATTTTTAAACATCAGATTTTCTCTTATGAAGCAAAACACTTATCATTAAAAACAAATCACCAACATTTCCATGCTGTCTAGATGCAATTTATATATTAACAAATTTTTGTTTAGATAACAGAATTTCTGACATTTTGACCATTTTTGAAATCTGCCTTTACAACAGCTGCCCGGACACTGACTCCCTGAGTCTATTTGAGAAGACACACACCATCTCTCACTTCCAGATAATTAGCTCACTGAGTTAAGCGCTGGTTTCTGGTGCGAGGGGATGTGGGTACAAGACCCAACAAGGGTGATGATGATGACACATCAAAATGCCAGAATCCTCATGGTGACAGCAAGCCTCTAAATAAAAAAAACTAAAAACAAATAGCTTGGACCGGACCATGGGCGAAAGCTCACTAAATTTTGCACAAAGGTCCAGTGTCATCTTCTTCTTTCTACTTCCAAGGAAATCATACTTCCCATGGGTGAAAACTCACCAAACCTTACAGAAATGTCCAACCCCATGCCAGATCCCATGTATTATCAGATTTTTGTTTAGATAACAGAATTTCTGACATTCTGACAATTTTTGAAATCTGCCTTGACACCTGCTGCCCGGGCACTGACTACCTGAGTCTACTTGAGAAGACACACCTCATTGCACTTCCAGACAATTAGCTCAGTGAGTTAGGCGCTCCCCAGCAAAGGTGATAAGGATATTACATCAATATACCAGATAGTCTTTGTACAAAATCTTAGAGTCATGGTAGATGATGTTTGACAGAAACATATCAGAATTTTACCTCAGAAACAGATTTTTTTTTTTAATTTTATTCTACAGTGGTTTAAAGCAGAAGTAAGTGGTCCGGTCGTTTTCGCTAATGCTGCGTTCCAGGCAGGCTTTTGAAATCGTAAATTACAGCTTCAAGTCACAACTTACGACTTTGTAGCGTTTCAGGCAACCCACTCGTGTTTTTCCGACCTGTTTTACCGGTGAAAGTCACTATAACGGCCACTCGTAACTTCCGACCTGTGAACTCGTACCAGATCGAACTGGTACCACTTCACGGTCGGAAAAATACGAGTTTCCTTGAACGCACCATAACAGTCCTCGTCCCTACGTCGCCACATTCACGGCGTCCCTTGGCTGCACACACAGCCCTGCATGCCGTTCTCTCTCCTCATTGGATAAAAACTGTAGGATACGATAAATGTTTTCTCCTCGGCTCAGAGCAGAGCAGAGTGACTGACAGACCCGTGTTTCAGACCAAACACTCTATGTAAGTGATTGCTGTCGGAAGATACAACTATTTAAGACTTATATTAACACAAATATATCACTTACTTCTGCTTTAAAATCTGCCTGCCAGTGAATGGCTTACTCAATGTGTGAAGCCACTGTTGAACTGCCACTTGCCAATTAGCTCAGTGCGATAGACAACGGTGTTTGGTTCCAGAAATTGTGGGTTCAAGCAAATGAACATTATAAGGTCGACTGTCCTGTCTTCCTATTCTCCTATTTGTTGCTCAGAATTTGCCTAAACTTGCCAAAAATAGCCCGGACCCGACCCATTGCTGCGCAGCAGCTATAATATTTAATGTTGTTTTGCTGCTATATAACAATGATAACCAACTGATTCAGTGTCAGTGACTCTTCAAAGTAAAACTACAAATGTGTTTCATCACTGATGTTGTTGAGACCTCAGGAAATAAACTGTGTCACTGAGAAACTGAGGTTGAGCCTGACAATGTTTAAACCAAAAAATCCAGTCCTCTGATTGTTTGTGGCTCCTACAGATATTAAATAATGATCACTTATGATCTGTTTTTGAATCCTGAGCAGCAGAGGACTGTGAGAAAGGTCTAAAACTGATCATCTGACCAGAGGAGACATCATCTGTCTCTGTCTCTGTCTCAGGTGTTCACATCTTACAGTGGTTGAATGGATGTGAATGGGACGATGAGACTGGAGAAGTTAATGGTTTTCTTCAGTATGGTTATGATGGAGAAGACTTCCTGTCATTTGACATGAAGACACTGACATGGATCGCTCCAAAACCACAGGCTGTCATCACCAAACTGAGATGGGATGCTGACAGAGGGAGAATAAAACACAATGAGAACTTCTACAGTCATACTTGTCCTGAGTGGCTGAAGACATACGTGAACTATGGGAAGAACTTTCTGCTGAGAACAGGTAGAGTCACATGACCTGATGTAGTTTGATGATCACAACAATATTGATATCGACCAATCAGACTGAATCACCACTGTATCATCACTCCTCAGTCTGACATCACCTTGTTTTAAGACCTGAGTTGATCCTGACCTGTTTGGTGCTCTGACATCACTCTCAGTCTGTTGTTGTTATGTGGAGCTGTCAGAAGATGAATGTGTGAGTCTGAACATGTAGTGGAGACCAACGACCACCAGTCTAACTTACCTGTTGTCTCTCTCTCTCTCTCTCTCCAGCCCCCCCCTCAGTGTCTCTCCTCCAGAAGACTCCCTCCTCTCCAGTCAGCTGCCACGCTACAGGTTTCTACCCTCACAGAGCCCTGATGTTCTGGACCAAAGATGGAGAGGAGCTTCATGAGGACGTGGACCAAGGAGAGATCCTCCCCAACCATGATGGATCCTTCCAGATGAGTGTTGACCTGGACGTCTCATCAGTCAAAGCTGAAGACTGGAGGAGGTACGACTGTGTGTTTCAGCTCTCTGGAGTGAAGGACGACATCGTCACCAAACTGGACAAAGCTCACATCAGGACCAACATGGGTAAGAGAGACATCAGCAGCTCCTGAATGTGACCTCATGTCTGTGGTTTGTTGGGTATTTTAGCTTTTTCCAGTTTAGTAACTAATTTATCTTCATTAAAACTCATAATAAACCAGTTACATCATGCTTCCTACTGGCCGGGTAAACTGGGGTTAATCCTGTGCAGAAGGCCTTTCAAGTATACAGGATATTCACCATCATGGCCTATATGCTTCTCAACATTACAAGAAACAAATTGAGGTCACTTGCTGCTCCATGCTTCACTGGACAGTCAGAGCTGAAAGCTACAAATCACTGTAACACCTTGAGAGAAGTTGAGAGAGGAGTCCGTTGCATTTGTTAAATTGTGTGTTTTAAGTTTAGGTTTAGCCGCTACAATGATGTCACAGTGTGGTACAATGGGTAATGAAGGAGCCAGTAG
Source organism: Trachurus trachurus (assembly GCF_905171665.1). Lineage (NCBI taxonomy): Eukaryota > Metazoa > Chordata > Actinopteri > Carangiformes > Carangidae > Trachurus > Trachurus trachurus. Next base: position 5,247,975 of record NC_139904.1, read on the forward strand.
GTGGAAATGGCTCCTACAATCATAAACTGACAGATTGTAACTATATTTTCACCTTGGCTGGTTGGTGCAGACGTCCAACTACAAGGTAATGATGTGTTATTGTTTATATTCACCAGAAAGGCCCAGTGACACGACCGTCCCCATCATCTCTGCACTGGTTCCTCTGGCTCTCGTCCTCATGGCTGTCCCTGGATTCATGGTTTATAAACAGAAGAAAGGTGAGAGAAAAAGACAGAAAGATTATCTGATTTAAAAAAAGCCTTTTACAGCACAATACTTAAAGACCATGTTCACAGATTTACTAAAAAAAATAGAATAAGGAAACAGACCAGTCCTGTTTCATCCTTAACTCGTGACTGACATTTTGTCTCCTCTTCTCATTTTAGCCAAACAGCCTCCACCCTGTAAGTGAAACGTATCTTACTATACTTAAAATGATCTTGGTCATCTTTTCAACCTTTTCAGATTGTTTTCAACATGTAATGCTGAAAAGAGTTTCACATAAACTGTGTTTCTGATCTCACAGCTCCTGACAGCAGCTCTGAACTCTCTGAGAGTTTGAATCCAAAAACCTGACAGACAAACAATCTCAGATGGGAGGGAAAAGTCCAAATAAATGCATTCATTTTGCAATTAATTTGAAACATTTAACATCTTAAAAATCTTAACATTAATAATAATAATGTTGTGTGCTATAGCTGAGTTAACGAGTGAGCTATGATTTGTGTATATGTACTGTATACTGTGTATATATATATAATATATATATTTTACATTTACTTTAAAAGTAAAAGTAAAAGAAAACTGTATGATTACAATGTGTGGTAAATGAGTGTCTGATATTTTGAGGTTTTTGAAATACGTTAAAGAATTATATGTGTCTGTTAACATGTTTTTTTTTGGTAAGACAGGTCAAGTATTTGAGTTTATTGAGTTTATGATAACAGAGGTTTTGGTGACTGGTGGAACCAGATAACAGTGGTGGCACTTTGTGAGTGTGCCGTGATATGTGTTATAGTTTATATGTTTGTGTTTATATGAAGATATTAACTTGTAAGAAGATGGATCACCCACGTGGTTTAGGCAGGAGCTTCATACTATCTGTGACAACAGACTGACACCTACTGCAGGGTCAAGTGTCAAACGGGGTTTTCTGTCTTTGTTGTTGTTGTTTCACATTTCAATAAAGTCTCCACTTTTCAAAACTTTATTCTTCTCCGTTCATCTGTGACTCCAGTTACAGTGATATTTTTCTTGCAATTACCTGTCCCTTCAGCCAAACGTATGGCAGCAGTGCTGTTTATAAAACCCTTCTTCATCTTCAGTTATCAATATTTAGAATAATACCTAGACCTACAGCTAATACTGTTCATTGAGAAACACAAAGATGAATAATTCAGGGTTCACACTCTTTTCTAGAAATTATTTTCCAGGACATTTTCTTCTTGATGATCTAGCTCACATGACAGGAACTTTTACTGCACTTACCTTTTCAATCATACCTTATCCCACATATAATTAGGACAAATTGGTTGGGTATTATCTTATTAACTAAATAAAATGTACCTCACTTTTTTTCTTGGATTAATTGGGTTAACATTGATGCCTGATGACCAGTAACACAAGTAGCCTTTCCCTCCCGACAAACCTGCATACTATATGTTATTATTATTATATAGATTCAGATAATATTGGGTAAGATATTTCCTTGCTTCTGTGTCTTATTACTTTAACAAAGTTAACACTGTGAGTATAAAAAAGGTTTGCCAATGCCTCTCCTGTTCTGTTTTATGTAAATGTGGTGTCCCCAGTGGTGGGCTGGTGCCATACCGCTGGTCACGCCCTCCTGGTTAAGGCCTGCCGGTGACACCTGGGCCTGGTGTCACCAGGTTATAAAGCCAGGCCTGCTGATTGCTCTCACTCTCTCTCCTTCTCCCCTTTCCTGCAGGTACTGGTGACGGCGATGCAGTGTCCTTAGTTTACAACACAACAACAACTTCACATTTATTATCAACAAACACTCAGCAATGAACCAACATATATTTTAAACCCTTCTGAATGACAAACCTTAAACTTTAACAATTACCTGAACAAGCTAGCAAGGAACAGAACCACACGTTTTATTGCTTGTAATGTTGCTTTGTTTTTCAATAAAATCTTATCTTCTTTCTGGATTTTGCAGTTTTAATAATGTGATACACTTTGGGGTTAAATGGTCTCAAGTTAATTTTAGAGTAGGCTATTATGTTGCAATTAATCAGTGATCAGGACCAAACAGCACGGAACGTTTAACAGGGAACAGGGAAACATAATTTAAGGGATAAGACAGACAGACAGACAGATACGGTATTAAGTGTTAAACTCCTGCAATACCGTGGTTTGGCCAGGAGGTGTCACTGTTTCATATGTTTTAAAACAGCCATTTCTACCAGACCTGCTCCTGGTCAGGTGAAGTATGAAGCAGATGAGACTGTTTTATTATAATATAATACAGCCATGTGTTTTATACACAGCATTGAATGGACGGGTAATTGCAAGAAAAATATCACTGTAACTGGAGGCACAGATTAACAGAGAAGAATAAAGTTTTGAAAAGTGGAGACTTTATTGAAATGTGAAACAACAACAACAAAGACAGAACACCCCATCTGACATTTTGGCTCCTGTAAATGACCAGTCATTAGACCCTGCAGTAGGAGTAGAGTCTGCCTTGACCTAAACCACATGGGTGATCCATCTGGCTAGTTGAATCTCAAAACCGAGGCCATTAAAATGATCAGCATGGTGATATTTTATGATAAGCATCAAACAAATTATATTAATTTTTTAAAAATGTGCTTCATGTTCCAGTGTCTGTGCAAATACGTAAAAGACCAAGAAGAAATAAGAAAATAATGATTTGAATGAATAATGTAATCAAGTGTAGTGATGCACTGCAGCCTAAATAAAGGATACTACAACCTATACAGTGTTTCCCCTATACGCCGTGATTCATAGCTGCACGCTGCTACTGCTACATTATGTGCCTATATGTTCACACAGTCATTAATATCAAAACTACTTCTTCAAATCATTTTGCACACACACAACATCCAGCATTAATTTATAGTTTAAAGTCATTGAGGAGTGAAGTCACATAGGACTTTCTCATTCATCAGAATCAGAACAGCATACTGTAGTTAATCTGCATTCAACGTAAACAACACTGCTTCTGCCAATTTTTTATATTTTAAATTAATCCCAAAAATGAATCCATTCATTTTAACTACTTCCATCCCATCTGTGGAACAATGATCCATTTATGTCAGTCAGGTTTGGGATTCAAACTCTCAGAGAGTTCAGAGCTGCTGTCAGGAGCTGTAAGATCAGAAACACAGTTTATGTGAAACTTTGTCAACAGTACATGTGGAAAAACATCTTTAAAAAGGGATGAGGAAGTGCAAATCATGTACAAGAAATAGTAATATGTTTTACTTACAGAGTGGAGGCGGTTTGGCTGAAATAAGAAGAAAAGACAGAAGATTTCAGTGAAGCACAAAAAGTATTGTAAATAATCAGATAATCTTTCTACTTTTCTCTCTCACCTTTCTTCTGTTTATAAACCATGAATCCAGTGACAGCGATGAGGACGAGAGCCAGAGGAACCAGTGCAGAGATGATGGTGATGGTCGTGTCACTGGGCTTCTCTGGTGAACATAAACAATAATATATTATTACCATGTAGTTGAACGTCTGCACCAAACAGCCAAGGTGAAAAACTGACCATTTTGATATGAAACATGTAAAATTGGTGTTAAGTCACGTCATAGTTAGCAAATAAATTCATAAGTTATGGGCAAAAACATGTTCCGTGACATCACAGTGACCTCTACCTTTGAGCACAAAATTTACCAAATTCAAAGGAATTCTCTCAATGTTTTTTTGCTTTCAGCTATGACTGACTGGTAAAGTGTTGTTGTTTTTTCTAATGATGTAACTGGTTTATTATTTTGAGTTTTAATGAAGATAAATTTGTTACAGTCTGTGACATTCTGTGACATTCAGGAGCTGCTGATGTCACTCTTACCCATGTTGGTCCTGATCTGAGCTTTGTCCAGTTTGGTGACGATGTCGTCCTTCACTCCAGAGAGCTGAAACACACAGTCGTACCTCCTCCAGTCTTCAGCTTTGACTGATGAGACATCCAGGTCAACACTCATCTGGAAGGATCCATCATGGTTGGGGAGGATCTCTCCTTGGTCCACGTCCTCATGAAGCTCCTCTCCATCTTTGGTCCAGAACATCAGGGCTCTGTGAGGGTAGAAACCTGTAGCGTGGCAGCTGACTGGAGAGGAGGGAGTCTTCTGGAGGAGAGACACTGAGGGACGGACTGGAGAGAGAGAGAGACAACAGGTAAGTTAGACTGGTGGTCGTTGGTCTCCATTACATGTTCAGACTCACACATTCATCTTCTGACAGCTCCACATAACAACAACAGCATCTCTCTCTTCTAACAGTGAAGAAGTGAAAGTGACTTCACTCACACTAACTGTTCACTGACTATCACCAGTCGACTGAGATGATGTCAGAGCACCAAACAGGTCAGTCTCTCCTGATTGGTCAGATATTAATGATACAGTGGTGATTCAGTCTGATTGGTCGATATCAATATTGTTGTGATCATCAAACAATCAGGTCATGTGACTCTACCTGTTCTCAGCAGATAGTTCTTCCTATAGTTCACGTACTTCTGCAGCCAGTCAAGACAAAGCCCAGTTAAGTAGTACTCATTGACTTTTATTCTTTTTGTGTCAGCATCCCAACTCAGTTTGGTGGTGACAGCCTGTGGTTTGGCAGCGACCCATGCCTGTGTCTTTAGGTCCAGAGATATGAAGTCTTTTCCATCATAACCATACTGATTAAAACCAGTGACGTCTCCATTCTTATCGTCCCATCCACATCCATGCATCCTCTGTAAGATGTGGACACCTGAGACAGAGACTGAAGTTAACACTGGACTGTGGACTCTGAGTTCAGATGGTGCATCTTCCTCCATTTAATTTTCACTCCTAACTGGATTTAATAAAGACAGTGCATTAAAAAGGCCACATCACTTTGAAGGGATATTCCGGCGTAAATTTAACCCATGGTCAACTCAATGTGACACTGAGTTAGACCCCCCCTTGAGAAATGAAGTCTGCTAACCACTAGCTTCTCTAGTTGTAGCAACTTTAGCATTGACCGCACCATAACAAACAGCGCAGTCTATTTTTCCACGCGCAAACCGCAATCAAAAAGCCATTTATAGCCACAAATAATGGTCAGAACAGCACCAAACGTAATCAACAGTACAAACAGGGTCCCAGCACATAATATGAGGCATCAAACATCTGTTAGCTTTGCCTGGTTTCTATTGAAAAGAGACCAAAACAACTCACCCACTCTCTTCCAGTTATACGGTAGGGGAGAATGGGGTAAGCCACTTTTTGTATTCAGGATCACTACATCCAGACAATTATAGTTTTGTTCCTAACTAACACATCTGCATATATTTCAGGATGTTTTGCATCCCTACAAATTAACAGAATGAGTGTAAATATAACTGTTTTTAAAATATAGCATGTTCAAAAAAAGTGGTCTTGTGACTCAACTTACCCCATGAATGGGGTAAGTTGACCATGGGAGTGGGGTAAATTGATCAACCCCCCCTTCTTTCCTTCCATCCATCTCCTACGTCCTCCTTTACTTAATATTTAATCTGTCCAGGTTACAGGTGAACACAAACTGCAGGGACTTCCTGCTGAGCCACCAACTCACTGAGATTTGGGGAGTTTTGCAATTACGTGGCATCTTGGGAAGAATCCCAGATATTTTTCTTTTAAAGTAAAGTTTGGCACACTTTAAACAACTTTTCCTGTTTATAGGAACATACTTACTGTAATCACAAACATACAGAATCTTGATTTAATCATTTGGACATATACAGCCAAAATACATTCATTAAGTGTATAGGATAGGTGGCTCAACTTACCCCTGGCCAAATGCATCAACTTACCCCACAGCTACCTTAGGTTGGGTTTATTTCTCTCACAGCTAAAATGGTGCAGTTTCATGCTAGGTTTACTACCTCATGTTGTAGCTCATAGATACCACAACCCATGTATAAAACAAATTTGCAATCATCTCTTTTGGTCTAAACACAATTCTCATGAAACTTATGATCGACAAAATTCACTCTCGAGAGTGAACAATGATTTTTTGGTCATAAATGTTAAACCACTTTACTCACGTGGTTCTAACCTTCACAGACTCCATGAAATGATGCCTGCCTCCCAAATATTTGGTCACATGCTATTTTTTTCCTATAGTTTCCTAGAAACAAGGGGTGGGTCAACTTACCCACTGGCTCATCTTACCCCACTCTCCCCTATGCAGCAACTTTCCGTGTCCAGCATAGAGCCCAGGCACTGACAACACACGTCCGAGTCCGACTGGCAGCACAAACATCTGGTTTCAGCGGCCACCGACAGGCATTGACCACCACACTGACCACTTGATTCCCCCAGGTCCAGCACATAGACTCCACCGGCTCTCTCCCTCTTTCACTTTTCTCCCCCATTTCCTTCAGCTCGTCTTCAGTAAACTAGATCTGAAACTAATAGTGGCGCCCATCGAAATGAAACCAGTCGTCGTTGTTCTCAAACTGCATAAACTCAGCCGTGTTGTCCCTTCTGTGATGTCTGCTTGTTACAGCCATGGTTACAGGTAGTCAGCTGGCGTGGTGGCGATTACATTACCGAGTGAAATAGAGTCCCGCAGCTCAAGGATGAAAATTATGATTATTCCATACAATGCAGCCAAAGTTCCTATGTATCTTGCCTATCAGTTTATAAAAGTTATTATCGAGTGTTCACATGGAAATGAACGGAATCGGGTCATTCTAACTTTAGATATTTGCGGTAGATAATCATGTAAACAAGCGCAAAATTAGATGCAACGTCACACGCGAGATCAGGATGGCGTTTGTTACGAGAAGAGACTGTCTTTAACATAGTGAAGCAGACATAAGGGACAACACGGCTGAGTTTATGCAGTTTGAGAACAATGACGACTGGTTTCATTTTGTTGGGCGCCATTATCAGTTTGAGACCGAGTTTACTGAAGATAAGCTGAAGGAAATGGATGAGAAAAGTGAAAGAGGGACAGCTGCCGGTGGAGGCTAAATGCTGGACCTGGGGGATTCAAGTGGTCAGTGTGGCCACTGCCTGCCAGTGGCTGCTGAAACCAGATGTTTGTGCTACCAGTCGGCCTCGGACGTGTGTTGTCAGTGCCTGGACCCTAAGCTGGACGCAGAAAGTTGCTGCATAGCGTATAACTGGAAGAGAGTGGGTGAGTTGTTTTCGTCCCTTTTCAATAGAAACCAGGCTAAGCTAACAGATGTTTGATGCCTCGTATTATGGGCTGGGACCCTGTTTGTACTGTTGATGACGTTCGGTGCTGTTCTGAGCATTATTTGAGGCTATGAGTGGCTTTTTGATTGCGGTTTGCGCGTGGATAAATAGACTGCGCTGTTCGTTATGGTGCGGCCATTGCTAAAGTTGCTACAACTAGAGAAGCTAGCGGTTAGCAGACTTCATCTCTCGAGGGGGGGTCTAACTCGGTGTCACAGTGCATTGGACCATGGGCTAAACTTAGGCCGCAATATCCCTTTAACTGTTTTGATTTATTTCCAACTGGTCAAATGTGAGAAGTTACAGAACATTGTTCACTGTGTCGTCTAGTTTTTTCCAATTTTTAAATCTTAAATTTTAATTTAATAAAGCACAATATCCATTGACCTGATGAGGAAAACTGCACAAAATGGACCTTGTTTTTTCACGGATTTAATAAGCCAATCTGACTTCACTCTATCCTGCTTTTATATACGGTCTAAAGTCCAACAGATTCTTGTGTTCAGGCCCTGTATAGTCATTTAAATTTACATCAGAGCAGTTAAGCAATAACAAGTGAATACAGACTGTACTTACCTCCACTTTGGTTGAAGCGCTGTTTCAAACTCTCAATACTGGCCTTGAAGGAGACGGGTATATGCTTGAGACATTCTCCATTGTACCACTCCAGATGTTCAGGGTTTTCATCTACTGCTGTTTTCATCCAGGTCTGTTTTAGTTCTACTCTGTTTATGTTGCTGTCACAGTACACTATCTGAACGTCATCAAGCAGTCCAACGACCGCAACTACAGGAAAGTTTGTGATTCCTGAAGATATGGTGGAGAAATACTTGAGGGTGTGTTTCACTGTGGGACAGAAACGATTTTCATTATAAATATAAACCTTCACTCAGTCAGATTCATTTTAAAATCCTGTTGAGATAAAAGTGAAACCAAATCATGCAGCAGTGTGACACAGAAGCAAAAAGTCCAGAGCTGAGCAGAAAGTAAAGTGAAGAGTTCAGTAAATATGTGATCCTCCTACCTGTTGATGAACTGTGACAGAGAAGAAGAAACAAAAGTAACTTTTCCATTTGGTTTTGCCACGGACGGACGATCAAAGGACCGATGATACAGGCGCTGTAATTCCACTGTTTCCTCGGGGAGGTGAACTCCGGTATGGAGTCTTGGCACAGGTACAATGGTGTCATCATCATCAAGGAATGTCTTGTTTTATCAGGCTGGTGCGTTTCCTAAATCTGTGACTCATTTCGACGTTTCTGCAAGTTTCACACACTTTTATAAGAACATTAAACCATCAGCTGAGGATCCTCACATCACAGATTGGATGATAGCTGATTAATCATCATTAATGCTGCAGAGCTGCAAATCAAACGATTCACAGACAAAAATAAAACCTTTTTACATCAACAGACAGGAAACAGGATCCGTCCAAGGTCTGAGTCCTCTCTGCTGTTTCATTTCAGCTCTGTGATCAGTCAGTTCAATTTATCAGTTAAATAAACTGTTGTTACAGCCAACAACCGTGTGAACAGCAGCTTTGTGGCTCCTGATGAACCTGTTCACCCGATGCTGGAGTTAAAACTCCATACTGATCTGTGGGGAGACTGACTGCTCAGCTAACATCCATGTCCCTGGAACAACAGACAACATGATGACTTTGACTGTTGGAGGTTTTTATTGAAAAGTGAAACATCAGAGAGAAAAGACAGAACACATGTGATCTCTGATGATCCTGTAACGACCAGTTCTCCAGTCAGATGGCTTTGGGCCTGTCATCAGACCTGCAGTGGGTGTCAGCTTGTGTCGTCATGAATCTACTGAGCCTCTGACAGACAGACGACGCCTTCACTGACCCTCAGTTAATGTTGCTACAAGCAGCTTTTAATTCTTCCTCTCACTCAGTCAAAGAGCAGCCGCTCTGCAGCCGCTGCCTCGGCCTTATTATCTGGTTAGACTGAACCACATGGACTGGTCCAACTGGTTTGATATAAAACTTAATTTCAACACCTTGTCCCATTATCATCACCATCTGTTCAACAAAGGCAGCAATTAGAAACCCCTCATTAATTAGGCTATATCCCATGACCTGTGTCACAAACAACATGGCTTCAATAATAGAACAATAAAGAACACTTAAGTTAACACAAGATAAAGGATAAAATAAGAACCATGGGAAAAAAACACATCCCACTTAACATTATATAAAGCTGATGTACTTTTGTGTTGACTTCTTCCATCCCGTACAGTATGAGGTCACTGATCGAGTGTTTTTCAGTCAGGTTTCTGGATTCAGACGCTCAGAGAGTTCAGAGCTGTTTCCAGGAGCTGTAAGATCAGAAACACACTGTTTGTGTCAAACTGTGGAAAGTCCATTTAACCAGCACTGACTCTTTTAGAAACAGTAAATGATGAAAACTGTATTAAAGTAGATCATCGATCAAATTATTTAGAATCAATTTCAGTGTAAAAGATCATTTCAGACAAAATTAAATCAGTTTTACTTACAGGGTGGATGGTCTTTGCCTGAAATAAAAAACAAACCAAAGACAAATCAGTTGTAAATGACAGGATGTGTTTGATCAGCTCATCACCACTGAATATGATCCTCTCCTCTACTCACTCAGACTTAGTGAACTCATTCTTTAAACTCAAGCTCATTTCAGTTTTACAATCTGGATAAAAACTTAAACTCAAAGACTAATATCTAAATATTATAAGAGTCATTAAATCAGATCATCTGTCTATTTTTCTCTCTCACCTTTCTTCTGTTTATAAACCATGAATCCAGTGACAGCGATGAGGACGAGAGCCAGAGGAACCAGTGCAGAGATGATGGGGACGGTGGTGTTACTGGGCTTCTCTGGTCAATATAAAATATCACATTTTAAGACCAGAACAGATAAACAGGTCAGAACACAAGAGTGTAGGAGCTGATGTCTGTTTACATTCATCTGGTAATTTACTGCCCCCTTGTGGAGGCAGCAGGTTATTGTCTCTGGAAACTTGTCGACCATCTCTAGTTTGTGCACAGTGCTGCCCTGCTGCACTTAGTTGATGAGGTTTATTAACCAAGAGATGAGCTGCTCAGCTTTTAAACCACTGTATCTATGTTCACAACTGTTGTTGAAGATGAATTCACAGCTAAACTGTAGAACAAAGACTAAAATACCCAACAAACCACAGACATGACGTCACATTCAGGAGCAGCCGATGTCACTCTTACCCATGTTGGTCCTGATGTGAGCTTTGTCCAGTTTGGTGACGATGTCGTCCTTCACTCCAGAGAGCTGAAACACACAGTCGTACCTCCTCCAGTCTTCAGCTTTGACTGATGAGACGTCCAGGTCAACACTCATCTGGAAGGATCCATCATGGTTGGGGAGGATCTCTCCTTGGTCCACGTCCTCATGAAGCTCCTCTCCATCTTTGGTCCAGAACATCAGGGCTCTGTGAGGGTAGAAACCTGTAGCGTGGCAGCTGACTGGAGAGGAGGGAGTCTTCTGGAGGAGACACACTGAGGGACGGACTGGAGGAGACAGGGGGGTGGGGGGTGATGTCAGACTGGAGAGTGATGATACAGTGGTGATTCAGTCTGATTGGTCAATATCAATATTGTTGTGATCATAAAACTACATCAGGTCATGTGACTCTACCTGTTCTCAGCAGAAAGTCCTTCCCATACCTCACATATGTCTTCAGCCACTCAGGACAAATCTGAGTAAAGAAATTCTCATTGAATTTTATTCTCCATTTCTCAGCATCCCATCTTAGTTTGGTGATGACAGCCTGAGGTTTTGGAGCGATCCATGTCAGTGTCTTCAGGTCCAGTGATATGAAGTCTTCTCCATCATAACCAAACTGATTAAAACCAGTAACTTCTCCAGTCTCATCGTCCCATTCACATCCACTCAACCTCTGTAAGATGTGGACACCTGAGACAGAGACAGATGATGTCTCCTCTGGTCAGATAATCTTTCTGTCTAAAACTATGTTGCTCAGTCAGGATTCAAAAACAGATAATCAGTGATTTTTTTTCTGTATATATCCATAGGAGCCCTCAATGATTTGGGGAGTGGAATTGTTATTTATATCTTGGTTGGTTATGGTTTTGTTTTTAGTATTTGTGATATAATTAATGAATTCCATTTTTTGAACAGCCACAGTGATTATAGAGAGTTGGGTCATATTGTCTTAGTTTAACTCCTGTTCATCTGTGTGGGGAGGTGGAGAGTGGGTCAATTTTTCTTTTTTGACTGACACTGTATATTTGATTACTGTGGTTATTTTGTTGGTCAGTGTTTTTTTTTCACCTTCATTTCATTTTTTTGGTCCAGCACCCACCCAACATTGGGCTACGAGGATGTGCATGCTTTTTTTCACTTCTATTCAGTGTTTGCATCATAAAATAATAAAGGTTTCATTTTCCACATATTTTGAACTGGCATCAAATTATGTGAGTAAATTGTCAGATAAAAATAAAGGCCGACCTCAGACTCTCAGTTACTTTTTGTTTGTTTCCTGAAGTCTCTACAATATCATGGATGAAACTTTGTTTATATGTCACAGTCTGTGACAAATTTATTAAAAAGGAAATACTGGGGGTCTTGGGAGGTTAACTTAGGGCAGTAACAGTGGCGTACACAGACTTTTTGAAGGGCAGGGGCGAAAAGGGCACATATAGCGCGTCCTTGCCACTGAAGAGGGCACGTTAGCACATGTTTTGGCTGCCATGAGTTCACTTTAGCACGCGTTTTGGCTCCCAGAGGGCAATTTAGCATGCATTTCGGCTTTTAGAGGGCACATTAGCACACGTTTTGGCTCCTAGAGAGCACTCCACGTTTTGGCTCCTAGAGGGCACTTCAGCACACGTTTTGGCTCCAAGAGGGCACTTTAGCACACGTTTTGGCTGCCATGAGTTCACTTTAGCACGCGTTTTGGCTCCTAGTGGGCAATTTATAGAGGGCACATTAGCAGACGTTTTGGCTCCTAGAGAGCACTCTGCGTTTTGGCTCCTAGAGGGCACTTCAGCACACGCTTTGGCTCCTAGAGGGCACTCAAGCACACGTTTTGGTTGCCATGAATTCACTTTAGCACGCGTTCTGGCTCCTAGAGGGCACGTTAGTATACATTCTGTCTCCTAGAGGGCACTTTAGCACACATTTTGGCTGCCATGAGTTCACTTTAGAGAGCACGGACGTAATTTTAGGGGGGGACGCAGGGGACATGTCCCCCCCACTTTTTCAAAACGCCGTTTTTGTCCCCCGCTGTTTTTACCGTCCACAAACAATGTTACACTGTATTAACACTAGCACCGCCATTGCACACTATATACCTATAACCGCCATGAGTCGTTCATTGGACGAACTGTAACAAAGCGTTAATTAGAGCTGTATAGGTGTTACATTTGTCGTAGTCTTTTAACAGCTACTCTGGGCCATGAAGTAGGCTGCACCCCGCAGCCTCCGCGAGGCAGGGGGGGCGGGGGGGGGCATACCGTAGGAACCCCGCCCCCGCCTGTAAAGCCAGGTTTCCACCGTATAAACGACCTTTTTTTTCTCTCTCTCTCTTTTACAGCAACATCCATAGTCCTTAGTGATCTTTGTTTGATATGTCAGGTGGAGCTGCCCATCATACCGACGCAGGATTGCCCCCCCCCCCCCCCCCCCCCCCCCCCCCCCCCGCGTGCGCTCAGGTCGGCGCTTTACATGAAGAGCACAGCGACTCTGTTTTTACACTAGTTTGCTCCTAAATACTGGCTTTATAAAACGAATTTCGTTTTCTTTTGGTATCATATTGGTATTTCCCCCCTGAATGTAGGCTACACCTCTTCTACAGTACAACCAGTCTGTCCAGTCTGGAAAATAATTTCTGCACCGTGCGTGTGTGAAGTGTGGACGTGAGTGTGCATCTGCGCAGCCTGCGCACGTGTACACACAGAGATACACATTAACACGCACGCACGCACGCACACACACACACAATCACACACACACACAGAGAGAGAGAGAGAGAGAGGGGGGGAGAGAGAGCGCATAAGCCCAATAATGCCGGCGCAAATCGGTGAATTCTCTGGTCGTCCAATGAACGAACGTGGCGGTTATAGGTAAAAATGAGAAAACATGATCGATATTTTTTTGTGTGAGTAATATTGATTGTATTTAACAAAACGGGGTGCTGCCCAACATCATTTTAGGAAAAGTCACAGACTGGTGGACTTCAATGTATTTTTTAAATAAAGTTATGCACAAATGAAAATCAAAGTCGTCCAATGAACGGCAGTTGGCGGTTCTAGTGTTCATAGTCACAGCCATAGTCATTGTTCAGTCATTGTTTTATGGTATCTGTGCATCCCTAGTAGAAAACTAAAAGAACTGCTAGAAAACTGTAAGAAACTGAAAGAGTTTGGGTTTTATTAAAAATATGTCCCCCCCACTTCTAAAATCAAAATTTCGTCCATGTTAGAGAGAGATCACATTAGCATGCGAGGCAAGGTGAAGAAACACCTCCCGGGTAAGAGTCATGCGCCCTTGCCAGTCACCCAAAGGGACATCCCCTTGGCCAAGTAGCCAGGGCGCGTGATCAATTGGAGGCATAGTGACAGGACCCTCAACTGTCACATTAGCATGCATTTTGGCTCTTAGAGGGCACATTAGCACGCGTTTTGGTTCCTAGAGGGCACTTTAGCACACGTTTTGGCTCCTAGAGGGCACTTTAGCACACGTTTTGGCTCCTAGAGGTCACTTAAGCACACGTTTTGGTTGCCATGAGTTCACTTTAGCACCCGTTTTGGCTCCTAGAGGGCACTTTAGCACACGTTTTGGCTTCCAGGAGTTCACTTTAGCATGCATTTGGCTCCTAGGGGGCACTTTAGCACATGTTTTGGCTCCTAGAGGGCACTTTAGCACACGTTTTGGCTCCTAGAGGGCACTTAAGCACACTTTTTGGTTGCCATGAGTTCACTTTAGCACGCGTTTTGGCTCCTAGAGGGCACGGAAGCACACGTTCTGGCTCCTAGAGGGCACTTTAGCACACGTTTTGGCTGCCATGAGTTCACTTTAGCACACGTTTTGGCTCCTAGAGGGCACTTTAGCATGCATTTTGGCTCCTAGAGGGCACTTTAGCACACATTTTGGCTCCTAGAGGGCACTTCACGCATTTTGGCTCCTAGAGGTCTCTTTAGCACACATTTTGGCTTCCATGAGTTCACTTAAGCACGATGGGGCCTAGAGGGCACTTTAGCACATGTTTTGGCTCCTAGAGGGCACTTAAGCACACGTTTTGGCTTTTTTTTTTTTTTTTTTTTTTGGCACTTTAGCACGCGTTTGGGTCCTAGAGGGCACTTTAGCACATGTTTTGGCTCCTAGGGGCACTTAAGCACACGTTTTGGCTTCCATGAGTTCACTTTAGCACGCGTTTGGCTCCTAGTGGGCACTTGAGCACATGTTTTGGCTACTAGAGGGCACTTTAGCACATGTTTTGGCTCCTAGAGGGCACTTTAGCACACGTTTTGGCTTCCATGAGTTCATTTTAGCACGCGTTTGGCCTCCATGGGGGCACTTTAGCACACATTCTGGCTCCTAGAGGGCACTTTAGCACACGTTTAGGCTTCCATGAGTTCATTTTAGCACACGTTTGGCCTCCATGGGGGCACTTTAGCACATGTTTTGGCTCCTAGAGGGCACTTTAGCACACGTTTTGGCTCCTAGAGGGCACTTACAGTAAGCACACGTTTTGGTTGCCATGAGTTCACTTTAGCACGCGTTTTGGCTCCTAGAGGGCACTTTAGCACATGTTTTGGCTCCTAGAGGGCACTTTAGCACACGTTTTGGTTGCCATGAGTTCACTTTAGCACCCGGTTTGGCTCCTAGAGGGCACTTTAGCACACGTTTTGGTTGCCATGAGTTCACTTTAGCACGCGTTTTGGCTCCTAGAGGGCACGTAAGCACACGTTCTGGCTCCTAGAGGGCACTTTAGCACACGTTTTGGCTGCCATGAGTTCACTTTAGCACATGTTTTGGCTCCTAGAGGGCACTTTAGCATGCATTTTGGCTCTTAGAGGGCACATTAGCACGCATTTTGGCTCCTAGAGAGCACTTTAGCACACGTTTTGACTTCTAGAGGGCACTTCACGCGTTTTGGCTCCTAGAGGTCACTTTAGCACACATTTTGGCCTCCATGAGTTCACTTTAGCACAATGGGGCCTAGAGGGCACTTTAGCACATGTTTTGGTTCCTAGAGGGCACTTAAGCACACGTTTTGGCTTTTTTGGGGGCTTTTTTTTTTGGCACTTTAGCAGGCATTTGGGTCCTAGAGGGCACTTTAGCACATGTTTTGGCTCCTAGAGGGCACTTAAGCATACGTTTTGGTTGCCATGAGTTCACTTTAGCACACGTTTTGGCTCCTAGAGGGCACTTTAGTGTGGGGGGGGATTGAACCCACACCTCCTGGGTAAGAGTCATGCGCGCTTGCCAGTCACCCAAAGGGACATCCCCTTGGCCAAGTAGCCAGGGCGCATGATCAATTGGAGGCATAGTGACAGGACCCTCAACTGTCACTTTAGCACACGTTTTGGCTTCCAAGAATTCACTTTAGCACGCGTTTGGGTCCTAGAGGGCACTTTAGCACATGTTTTGGCTCCTAGAGGGCACTTAAGCACACGTTTTGGCTGCCATGAGTTCACTTTAGCACGCGTTTTGGCTCCTACAGGGTACTTTAGCACACGTTCTGGCTCCTAGAGGGCACTTTAGCACGCGTTTTGGCTCCTACAGGGAACTTTAGCACACGTTTGGGTCCTCGAGGGCACTTTAGCACACGTTTTGGCTGCCATGAGTTCACTTCAGCACACGTTTTGCTCCTAGAGGGCACTTTAGCATGCATTTTGGCTCTCAGAGGGCACATTAGCACGCGTTTTGGCTCCTAGGGCACTTCAGCACACATTTTGGCTCCTAGAGAGCACTTTAGCACACGTTTTGGCCCCCATGATGGCAATTTAGCACGCATTTTGGTTTCCAAGAAGGCCCTTTAATGTGCGTTTCGGATTCTAGAGGGCACTTTAGCACACATTTCGGCTCCTAGAGGGCACTTTAGCATGCATTTTGGATTCTAGAGGGCACTTTAGCACACGTTCGGGCTGCCATGTCGGCACTTTAGCATGCATTTTGGCCCCCATGAGGGCATTTTAGCACGTGTTTTGGCTTCCAAGAGGGCACTTTAACACGCGTTTTGACTCCTAGAGGGCACTTTAGCACACGTTTTGATTGCCATGAGTTCACTTGAGCACCCGGTTTGGCTCCTAGAGGGCACTTAAGCATACGTTTTGGTTGCCATGAGTTCACTTTAGCACACGTTTTGGCTCCTAGAGGGCACTTTAGTGTGGGGGGGGATTGAACCCACACCTCCTGGGTAAGAGTCATGCGCGCTTGCCAGTCACCCAAAGGGACATCCCCTTGGCCAAGTAGCCAGGGCGCATGATCAATTGGAGGCATAGTGACAGGACCCTCAACTGTCACTTTAGCACACGTTTTGGCTTCCAAGAATTCACTTTAGCACGCGTTTGGCTCCTAGAGGGCACTTTAGCACATGTTTTGGTTCCTAGAGGGCACTTAAGCACACGTTTTTGCTGCCATGAGTTCACTTTAGCACGCGTTTTGGCTCCTACAGGGTACTTTAGCACACGTTCTGGCTCCTAGAGGGCACTTTAGCACGCGTTTTGGCTCCTACAGGGAACTTTAGCACACGTTTGGGTCCTCGAGGGCACTTTAGCACACGTTTTGGCTGCCATGAGTTCACTTCAGCACACGTTTTGCTCCTAGAGGGCACTTTAGCATGCATTTTGGCTCTTAGAGGGCACATTAGCACGCGTTTTGGCTCCTAGGGCACTTCAGCACACATTTTGGCTCCTAGAGAGCACTTTAGCACACGTTTTGGCCCCCATGATGGCAATTTAGCACGCATTTTGGTTTCCAAGAAGGCCCTTTAATGTGCGTTTCGGATTCTAGAGGGCACTTTAGCACACATTTCGGCTCCTAGAGGGCACTTTAGCATGCATTTTGGATTCTAGAGGGCACTTTAGCACACGTTCGGGCTGCCATGTCGGCACTTTAGCATGCATTTTGGCCCCCATGAGGGCATTTTAGCACGTGTTTTGGCTTCCAAGAGGGCACTTTAACACGCGTTTTGACTCCTAGAGGGCACTTTAGCACACGTTTTGATTGCCATGAGTTCACTTGAGCACCCGGTTTGGCTCCTAGAGGGCACTTAAGCATACGTTTTGGTTGCCATGAGTTCACTTTAGCACACGTTTTGGCTCCTAGAGGGCACTTTAGTGTGGGGGGGGATTGAACCCACACCTCCTGGGTAAGAGTCATGCGCGCTTGCCAGTCACCCAAAGGGACATCCCCTTGGCCAAGTAGCCAGGGCGCATGATCAATTGGAGGCATAGTGACAGGACCCTCAACTGTCACTTTAGCACACGTTTTGGCTTCCAAGAATTCACTTTAGCACGCGTTTGGCTCCTAGAGGGCACTTTAGCACATGTTTTGGTTCCTAGAGGGCACTTAAGCACACGTTTTTGCTGCCATGAGTTCACTTTAGCACGCGTTTTGGCTCCTACAGGGTACTTTAGCACACGTTCTGGCTCCTAGAGGGCACTTTAGCACGCGTTTTGGCTCCTACAGGGAACTTTAGCACACGTTTGGGTCCTCGAGGGCACTTTAGCACACGTTTTGGCTGCCATGAGTTCACTTCAGCACACGTTTTGCTCCTAGAGGGCACTTTAGCATGCATTTTGGCTCTCAGAGGGCACATTAGCACGCGTTTTGGCTCCTAGGGCACTTCAGCACACCGTTCGCGCAATCGAAAAAAGGAACACGGTTTCTGAAAGCAGACATCTTGCGCTTTTCAGTGATATACTGGTCATTACGGTAATCCCAGGCACAGCGTCACAGCAGCCCCGGGAAAGCCGGGCTTTGAATGAGGAAGGAGAGGGGGAGAGAATGTGACGGAGCTGTGTTGACAAGTGAGATTTTATCGGACTTTTAGTATATTTTAGCGTGTTTTTCAACCTGTGTTGTATCCGTGTGTTCTTTGTTGTGTTATTTACCCGTGGGTTTGCCTTTTTTCGCCGTTTTTTTCGCCGTGTTTTTTGCCGTGTTTTTTTTTTTTTTTCTCCACTCCGGACATTTTGAGGAGGTCGTCCAGGAAGAAAACAACACCCAGGGATAGAGGAAATTCATCTGATTCTGGGTGAGTAGTAAAGATTGATCATGTTTGTTTACTGTTGCTGTTTGAATTTCTGTTTCTTTCTTTGTTTTTGTGTGTACCTGTATCTGCTTGTGTGTACCTGTATCTGCTGCTTCACTAAAACTAAACACTTGATTTCAATATTCTTCTTAGTGGCTGTTTCAATATTATCCTGCTAGTTTCAAACAATGTAATGTGGAATAGCATCTTATTGTTTTATTTATTTTACATAAGGTGTCTTACTTTTATTGTGATTCTAGACACTGCTGCCATGTGTAGTTTTTGTATTCTATTGCTGATATCAAAAATGTTCTTTGAGATGATTTCTGATCTGATTTTCTTTTACTTTTAGGATGTCTTCTGAAGAACGGCCATCAACAACACTACAAGTCTTTGCCAGCTGTTTCCCTGTCCCTACTTGTACTGGAGAGATGGAGAAAGCAGTACACTGTCTACAAAAAAACAAAACAAAACAAAACAAAAACAAAAACACTCAATGGAAATGTCAGCAGTGGGTCTCTGCCTACAGCTGGACAGGCACTGCTGTTTGCAGTACCACCAGGGCCAAAAACGCCTGGACCCACTTAGGAAAACTGAGACCTAAAACAAAAAACTACTGGGTCAAAGTTGACACAATTGTTTTTTTGTGTGTATTATATTTTATATTTCATTTTGTACATTCAAATTATTTTGTTCATGTATATTCTCAGTGCCTTATTGAGTAAAAACCACAAAAATTCAATTCCGTTTTTTGTGTTTTTCCTGTTATTACACCCTGTTACACCACTTATATCATAAAGTAGAGAAAAACAACTGCCAGATGTTGAAAGAATAAGTTGTCCTGAAAAAAGGGACAAAAGCACATACTCATAGCAGACAGTATGACACTTTTACAGCTAAAAAAACAAAATAAGTCCAGGCGGAATGGTTAATATTATAGGTGTTAAAGGGTTAACACGCGTTTTGACTCCTAGAGGGCACTTTAGCACACGTTTTGATTGCCATGAGTTCACTTGAGCACCCGGTTTGGCTCCTAGAGGGCACTTTAGCACACTTTTTGGTTGCCATGAGTTCACTTTAGCACGCGTTTTGGCTCCTAGAGGGCACGTAAGCACACGTTCTGGCTCCTAGAGGGCATTTTAGCACACGTTTTGGCTGCCATGAGTTCACTTTAGCACACGTTTTGGCTCCTAGAGGGCACTTTAGCATGCATTTTGGCTCTTAGAGGGCACATTAGCACGCATTTTGGCTCCTAGAGAGCACTTTAGCACACGTTTTGACTTCCATGAGTTCACTTTAGCACGCGTTTGGCTCCTAGTGGGCACTTGAGCACATGTTTTGGCTACTAGAGGGCACTTTAGCACATGTTTTGGCTCCTAGAGGGCACTTTAGCACACGTTTTGGCTTCCATGAGTTCATTTTAGCACGCGTTTGGCCTCCATGGGGGCACTTTAGCACACATTCTGGCTCCTAGAGGGCACTTTAGCACACGTTTAGGCTTCCATGAGTTCATTTTAGCACACGTTTGGCCTCCATGGGGGCACTTTAGCACATGTTTTGGCTCCTAGAGGGCACTTTAGCACACGTTTTGGCTCCTAGAGGGCACTTACAGTAAGCACACGTTTTGGTTGCCATGAGTTCACTTTAGCACGCGTTTTGGCTCCTAGAGGGCACTTTAGCACATGTTTTGGCTCCTAGAGGGCACTTTAGCACACGTTTTGGTTGCCATGAGTTCACTTTAGCACCCGGTTTGGCTCCTAGAGGGCACTTTAGCACACTTTTTGGTTGCCATGAGTTCACTTTAGCACGCGTTTTGGCTCCTAGAGGGCACGTAAGCACACATTCTGGCTCCTAGAGGGCACTTTAGCACACGTTTTGGCTGCCATGAGTTCACTTTAGCACATGTTTTGGCTCCTAGAGGGCACTTTAGCATGCATTTTGGCTCTTAGAGGGCACATTAGCACGCATTTTGGCTCCTAGAGAGCACTTTAGCACACGTTTTGACTTCTAGAGGGCACTTCACGCGTTTTGGCTCCTAGAGGTCACTTTAGCACACATTTTGGCCTCCATGAGTTCACTTTAGCACAATGGGGCCTAGAGGGCACTTTAGCACATGTTTTGGTTCCTAGAGGGCACTTAAGCACACGTTTTGGCTTTTTTGGGGGCTTTTTTTTTTGGCACTTTAGCAGGCATTTGGGTCCTAGAGGGCACTTTAGCACATGTTTTGGCTCCTAGAGGGCACTTAAGCATACGTTTTGGTTGCCATGAGTTCACTTTAGCACACGTTTTGGCTCCTAGAGGGCACTTTAGTGTGGGGGGGGATTGAACCCACACCTCCTGGGTAAGAGTCATGCGCGCTTGCCAGTCACCCAAAGGGACATCCCCTTGGCCAAGTAGCCAGGGCGCATGATCAATTGGAGGCATAGTGACAGGACCCTCAACTGTCACTTTAGCACACGTTTTGGCTTCCAAGAATTCACTTTAGCACGCGTTTGGCTCCTAGAGGGCACTTTAGCACATGTTTTGGTTCCTAGAGGGCACTTAAGCACACGTTTTTGCTGCCATGAGTTCACTTTAGCACGCGTTTTGGCTCCTACAGGGTACTTTAGCACACGTTCTGGCTCCTAGAGGGCACTTTAGCACGCGTTTTGGCTCCTACAGGGAACTTTAGCACACGTTTGGGTCCTCGAGGGCACTTTAGCACACGTTTTGGCTGCCATGAGTTCACTTCAGCACACGTTTTGCTCCTAGAGGGCACTTTAGCATGCATTTTGGCTCTCAGAGGGCACATTAGCACGCGTTTTGGCTCCTAGGGCACTTCAGCACACATTTTGGCTCCTAGAGAGCACTTTAGCACACGTTTTGGCCCCCATGATGGCAATTTAGCACGCATTTTGGTTTCCAAGAAGGCCCTTTAATGTGCGTTTCGGATTCTAGAGGGCACTTTAGCACACATTTCGGCTCCTAGAGGGCACTTTAGCATGCATTTTGGATTCTAGAGGGCACTTTAGCACACGTTGGGGCTGCCATGTCGGCACTTTAGCATGCATTTTGGCCCCCATGAGGGCATTTTAGCACGTGTTTTGGCTTCCAAGAGGGCACTTTAACACGCGTTTTGACTCCTAGAGGGCACTTCAGCACACATTTTGATTGCCATGAGTTCACTTGAGCACCCGGTTTGGCTCCTAGAGGGCACTTAAGCATACGTTTTGGTTGCCATGAGTTCACTTTAGCACACGTTTTGGCTCCTAGAGGGCACTTTAGTGTGGGGGGGGATTGAACCCACACCTCCTGGGTAAGAGTCATGCGCGCTTGCCAGTCACCCAAAGGGACATCCCCTTGGCCAAGTAGCCAGGGCGCATGATCAATTGGAGGCATAGTGACAGGACCCTCAACTGTCACTTTAGCACACGTTTTGGCTTCCAAGAATTCACTTTAGCACGCGTTTGGCTCCTAGAGGGCACTTTAGCACATGTTTTGGTTCCTAGAGGGCACTTAAGCACACGTTTTTGCTGCCATGAGTTCACTTTAGCACGCGTTTTGGCTCCTACAGGGTACTTTAGCACACGTTCTGGCTCCTAGAGGGCACTTTAGCACGCGTTTTGGCTCCTACAGGGAACTTTAGCACACATTTGGGTCCTCGAGGGCACTTTAGCACACGTTTTGGCTGCCATGAGTTCACTTCAGCACACGTTTTGCTCCTAGAGGGCACTTTAGCATGCATTTTGGCTCTTAGAGGGCACATTAGCACGCGTTTTGGCTCCTAGGGCACTTCAGCACACATTTTGGCTCCTAGAGAGCACTTTAGCACACGTTTTGGCCCCCATGATGGCAATTTAGCACGCATTTTGGTTTCCAAGAAGGCCCTTTAATGTGCGTTTCGGATTCTAGAGGGCACTTTAGCACACATTTCGGCTCCTAGAGGGCACTTTAGCATGCATTTTGGATTCTAGAGGGCACTTTAGCACACGTTCGGGCTGCCATGTCGGCACTTTAGCATGCATTTTGGCCCCCATGAGGACATTTTAGCACGTGTTTTGGCTTCCAAGAGGGCACTTTAACACGCGTTTTGGCTCCCAGGGGGCACTTTAGCACTCAGATGTGTTTAGTTTGTAACATGCACCAACAAAGTGACACAGGGAACAAACAACACACTATTTTACTTTGAAGAGTCTGATACTGATTCAGTTGGTTATGTGAAGCTTCAGCTGAACTTCACCCTCCTTAAAGCAGAAGTAAGCAGAATTTTTGTGTTAATATAAGTCTTAAATAGTTATATCTTCCGACAGCAATCACTTATATAGAGTGTTTGGTCTGAAACACGGGTCTGTCAGTCACTCTGCTCTGCTCTGAGCCGAGGAGAAAACTTTCCTTGTATCCTACAACCTTTATCCAATGAGGAGAGAGAACGGCATAAAGGGGCGGTCCTCTCTGTGTGTGCAGCCAAGGGATGCACGTGAATGTGGTGACGTAGGGACGAGGGTGGGGACTGCTAACTCCATCGGCTGACAGGAAGTTAGCCAAAACGACTGGATCGCTTACTTCTGCTTTAATGTTTACTGATGATTATACTGATCGTCTGTAGATGGACAATGGTTTAACAGCAAAAACATTAATAACACAGACTGTACCTACCTCCACTGTGGTTAAAACGGTGCTTGATATGGTGCATCCTAGCTCTTAATTCAGGCAAAACTTCAAAACACTCTTTACTGTACCACAGCAGGTGCTCAGGATTCTCATCAAGTGCTCGTTTCGCCCAGGTCTGTTTTATTTCTACTGTGTTTGTGTTGCTGTTGCACTGACCAGTCTCAGTGTCGTCAACCATTCCAACAGCAACAAACTCAGGGAGGTTTGTGACTCCAGAAGATACAGTGGAGATAAACCTTTTGATGTGTTTCCCTGTGGGAAAAATAAGGACTTTTTTTTTAAAATATGAACCTTTACTCCTCATGAATGTGATATATTCAGTCAGATTCAGTTGAAAATCCTGCTGAGATTAAAGAGAAAAATAACTGCAGTGTGACGCAGGAGAAAAATCCAGAGCTGAGCAGAAAGTAAAGTGAAGAGTTGAATAAATATTTAAATGTGATCCTACCTGCTGATGAACTGTGACAGAGAAGAAGAAACAAAAGTAATGTCTTCATTTTGTTTTGCTGCATACGAACAAAGGACCGGTGATACAGACGCTTTAATGTCCTGTGAGTAACAAACAAGAGAAGTGACAAAACTCAGCATTTGTCACTTTGAGCCTGTGAATTTAAGATACTGGTCAAACAGGAAATTGTTCAAGGGAATCAGAGAGATGCTGAATGATGTAGATTAAACCCAGATGAGTACAACTGACTGAAACATCTCTGATATGTGTTTCCTTGATCATTAAACATCTTCATCTGCACAGCTCTCAGAGAACAAGTAGAAATGAACCAGACTTTTATGATCCACTGTTATAAAGAGAAAATTAAAAAGTCATCACTGTCAGGAAAAACGCTGCTCACATTGTCTTTTATAAAGCACAGTGTGTTCACTGTTTGTAATGAGAGCTTTCTAAATAAAGTTGATTTATTATCATGTGTATTATCAGCTCTGCAGGCGAGGAACTGCATCATGTGGTTCATGTGTTTTGGACTTGAGCAGCAGACAGGTTCAGACTGAGGATCACTCTGAACTTTACACAGAAACATGAATCAAGACCCTGATGAACTCAGTGGACACTGATCTGTGAGGAGACTGACTGCTCAGCTAACATCCATGTCCCTGGAACAACAGACACAACATGAGGACTTTGACTGTTGGAGGTTTTTATTGAAAAGTGAAACATCAGAGAGAAAAGACAGAACAATACATGTGATCTCTGATGATCCTGTAACGACCAGTTCTCCAGTCAGATGGCTTTGGGCCTGTCATCAGACCTGCAGTGGGTGTCAGCTTGTGTCGTCATGAATCTACTGAGCCTCTGACAGACAGACGATGCCTTCACTGACCCTCAGTTAATGTTGCTACAAGCAGCTTTTAATTCTTCCTCTCACTCAGTCAAAGAGCAGCCACTCTGCAGCCGCTGCCTCGGCCTTATTATCTGGTTAAACTAAACCACATGGACTGGTCCAACTGGTTTATATAAAACTCCATGTCCTACTTATCAGTCCAACCAGCATCACTGATTATCTGGTGCAACAATCGTATTAAAAATGTCATGAATGTTCTCCCATGATCTGCGTCTTCATAGTTAAAAACGTGGTTTTAATGACACATCAAGTGAAGATTTCAACACTGTATTCAGTGTTTACATGTATATGTGATTCATGAATCATTGTAAAACACTAAAGTACAATCAACACAAGATTATTGATAAAACAAGAACTATGAGAAAAAAACATCCAACTTAAAAGGAATGAATAAATCTGCTGAACACTGAGACTCTCTTAGCTGGATAATATGACAGGGTTAGTTAATGTTAAAGTGTTGACTTCTTCCATCCCATGTGAGGTCACTGATCAAGTGTTTGTCAGTCAGGTTTCTGGATTCAGACGCTCAGAGAGTTCAGAGCTATTTTCAGGAGCTGTAAGATCAGAATCACATTGTTTGTGTCAAACTGTGGAAAGTCCATTTAACCAGCACTGAATGTTTTAGATACAATAAAACATATTTTTGTATGTGTGAAGTAGATCATCAATCAAATGATTATGAATGATTTGATGTAAAAGATCACTTTAGGCAAAATAAAATCAGTTTTACTTACAGGATGGACGGTCTTTGGCTGAAACCAAGAGAAAAGACAAATTAGTTGGAAATAACAGGATGTGTTTGATCAGCTCATCACCACTGAATATGATCCTCTCCTCTACTCACTCAGACTTAGTGAAAGACTAAGATCAAAATATTATAAGAGTCATTAAATCAGATCATCTGTCTACTTTTCTCTCTCACCTTTCTTCTGTTTATAAACCATGAATCCAGTGGCAGCGATGAGGACGAGAGCCAGAGGAACCAGTGCAGAGATGATGGGGACGGTGGTGTTACTGGGCTTCTCTGGTCAATATAAAATATCACATTTTAAGACCAGAACAGATAAACAGGTCAGAACACAAGAGTGTAGGAGCTGATGTGTGTTTACATTCATCTGGTGATTTACCGCCCCCTTGTGGAGGCAGCAGCTTATTGTCTCTGGAAACTTGTCAACCATCTCTAGTTTGTGCACAGTGCTGCCCTGCTGCACTTAGTTGATGAGGTTTATTAACCAAGAGATGAGCTGGTCAGCTTTTAAACCACTGTATCTATGTTCACAACTGTTGTTGGAGATTCACAGCTCAACTGTAGAACAAAGACTAAAATACCCAACAAACCACAGACATGACGTCACATTCAGGAGCTGCTGATGTCACTCTTACCCATGTTGGTCCTGATGTGAGCTTTGTCCAGTTTGGTGACGATGTCGTCCTTCACTCCAGAGAGCTTAAACACACAGTCGTACCTCCTCCAGTCTTCAGCTTTGACTGATGAGACGTCCAGGTCAACACTCATCTGGAAGGATCCATCATGGTTGGGGAGGATCTCTCCTTGGTCCACGTCCTCATGAAGCTCCTCTCCATCTTTGGTCCAGAACATCAGGGCTCTGTGAGGGTAGAAACCTGTAGCGTGGCAGCTGACTGGAGAGGAGGGAGTCTTCTGGAGGAGAGACACTGAGGGACGGACTGGAGGTGGGGGGAACAAAGTCATTCAAAAGATTAAGAAATTCAACATGGAGGCGAGAGGAAACTGGACAAAAAGAAGAGTGTGTGTTTGATCTGTAATTTTGGAAAATTTCAATCAATGTGACTGTTGTTGAGATGTTTTACTCTGAACCAAAATGTAGGACAGATCAACGTAGAGCCATGTCCCTAATGATAGACTAATAATCAAAATTAGGGTTTGGTTTAAATCAAAGCAAAAGGTTTGTTTCCTGTTAAGGTCAGTCTATACATGTGCTCACTGAAGTCAACTCATTCCCACATCAGGTCACATGACTCTACCTGTTCTCATCAGAGAGTTCTTCCCATATCTCAAGTACATCTTGAGCCACTCAGGACAAATCTGAGTGAAGAAGTACTCATTCTGTCTTATTCTCCCTCTGTCAGCATCCCAACTCAGTTTGGTGACGACAGCCTGTGGTTTTGGAGCGATCCATGTCAGAGTCTTCAGGTCCATTGATATGAAGTCTTCTCCATCATAACCATACTGTTGAAAACCAGTAACGTCTCCAGTCTCATCGTCCCACTCACATCCACCCAACCTCTGTAAAATGTGGACACCTGAGACAGAGACAGAGACTGGGTTCTGATATAACAGTGAATGTGGGAAGTTTGGGAATATACACAAATATGTCAACATTACCAACTGAACTGATGAAGAAAATGATCATATATTCCAATTTGTGTAAATTATTTTTCAATTGTTTGTGATGAGCTTAACCTGAACTTCACTCTACCCCACTGTAATATTTTAGTGTTGAGGCTCTGAAGTTTCTTTATAACAGAGCAGTTAAGCAGTAAAAATAACATGACAGACTCTACTCACCTCCACTCTGGTTGAAGCGCTGCTTCAGACTGTGAATACTGGCTTTGAAGAAGTTGGGAGTATTTTCAAAACAATGTCCAGTGTACCACCGTAGATGTTCAGGATTCTCATCCATAGCTGTTTTCATCCAGGTCTGTTTTGATTCTACTGTGTTTGTGTTGCTGTCACAGTGGCCAGTCTCAATGTCATCAACCAGCTTGACAGCCACAACCTCAGGGAAGTTTGTGACTCCATCAGATACAGTGGAGAAAAACTTCAGGGAGTGTTTCACTGTAGGAAAAAAAGTTTTTTTTATTTATTTGGAAATAAACCTACATGTACACTGAATGTAAAATCCTGTTGAGATACAAGTTAAACCAAGTCATGCAGCATTGTGACATAGTAGCAAAATCCAGAGCTGAGTAGAAAGTAAAGTGAAGAGTTCAACAATATTTAAGTGTGATCCTACCTGCTGATGAACTGTGACAGAGAAGAAAAAACAAAAGTAACTTCTCCATTTTGTTTTGTTTACATCGCTGTGTCTCCACAAGCGGAGGTTGAAGTGTTTGTGCTCAGGTGTGGAGTCTTGTGACAGGTTCAATCTAATGTAATGATTTACAGACTCTCTGATGAAAAAAAAACTTTATAATAAGTGACAGGACAAATCAAATGTCTGAGTCCTCTTTCATTGCTGTAATATTAACAGATCAATCAGCTGTGTGATCAATGAGTTCAGTTCCAGTCACCAACTGTGTGAACAGCAGCTTTGTGGCTCCTGATGAACCTGATGTTAACTGGCCCCAGTTCAGTGATTATAAAGACAATACTGCTGCTGCTGCTTCAAGTACAACTACTGCTGCAGACACTGTTGCCTTTAAAGCAGTACTAAAAAACTTTCAGTTTTGGTTGAGTTTGGCGGTGCCTGTGGACCAAAGCGGTAGTGTTTTGCCTGAAGGAAGACTCCATTTCCCATGAACACTAGCGTGAAGCCCTGTAAATATCCTGCATTAAAATTAACAAAAGACATCAAAACTAAGTTTCTGTTTCCAGTGGATCATTTCAAAGTGAAAACACAAACATAATCCATTGCTAAAGTGCCATTTTGCCTGTTCCCTCCTTGTTGTGACTTGCAAAAGTGAAAGTGAAGGAAGATTCCATTTCCCATGAACACTAGCGTGAGAGCAGGGTTCCTACCATGCTCCTCAAAGCTGCTTAGTGCCAGAGAAAGAGATACAGACCCCCTCAGGCCATGACAGAGGTGTCATTCAACTTGTTGTAAGTCGATGTATCATCACAAAAGTTATGAAAATATTTTATGAAGGTTGAAAAGTTCCTTAGTGTCGCTTTAAAGACAGTGTGCATTCAATGATTTGGTAAATGCTTCATGAATAAATTTCATCATTATAATTATGTAAATATCTTCATGTGAGAAACTACTGTACGTGTGTTTTAGACTTTAGCAGCAGACAAGCTGAGACAGAGAGGTCTGCAGAAACAGGAAACAGAGGATCACACTGAACTTTACACAGAAACATGAATCATAAACTCAGTCACAGTGATTGAAATAGGACTGAATAACAAAAATAAAACATAATTCCAGTGGTCATTTGGTATCCATGTCAAATTAAATACCCCGCAAATAATGAAGCATTTTACCAACATATGGCACCACAAACCTTAAAAAATTGAGACTTTATTGAAAATATAAAAAACAGTACATTTGATATTTGAAGGATACTGCTAACTAAATACATTTAAGCTGAGGATGTTTTTATCTCCGTTGAGAAACACACTGATACATAAGTAAATAACAAACATTCTGTTTTTTGTGTGTTGTTTTTTTGTTTGTTTTTTCTGAAAGGTCTGGTAAAAGTCTCTGAAACTAGAGGCAGGTTCAGATTGAGCAGTTTGTATTATTTATGTTCTTTTTTGTTGTAAGAAAGTTGTGTATGAAAAACGGCTTATTATAATGTGGGAAACGGAGAAAATGTGTAATACAATATAATGACATCCAACAGTTGTTGGCATGTAGGTTCAAGAGCTGTATGAATGTATGTGGATGGGACTAACGGGACTAACACACCCAAAGGTTAAACATCATGTGCTGCCAACAGGAAGTGTGAAGAGTCCATGTCAGGTTGACTTGTTCCACATGAAGTGTCCCGGTCTTCATCAGCTCTCTGGACTCAGTCTCTCATGGAGCTCAGAGCTGTTGACAGGAGCTGGAAGAGCAGAGTGAACACACTCTCAGTCCCTCCTCCACTTTTAATCACAGCAGATCAAACACAACCACAGGAAGTTTTACTGAGGAAGCAGAGAGCATTTGGCTCAAATAATAAACTATTACTCAAACTGACTAATGAATCTTCTTCAGCTTCCTGTTCTCAGGCTGATGGTGTTCATAGAGCTGGTCGGATGATCTATTAGGATAATATAGATCTGTTTTTTTTTGTTTTTTTTTGTTTTTTGTTTTTTTTACAAATGTTAGTCTTACAATTTTCTGTTACTTTCAGTCTTTTCTACTCTTTTCCTTTTATCACACAAAAGAGTTAAATCAGCACTAAGAAAGACACTATGGTTTCATATTGATAGTCTTTTTTTTAACTGTGATTTTATTTCTTATATCTAACAGTATTAATAACAAAACTCAGGCCTATGTGTAAAACTGCCAGGCAAATCTCAAAACCACCAAGGCTATATGCTCTAAAGGTTTTCTTTTCTCTTTATTCTGATGTATTGCTGCTGTTATTTTTTCATCCATTTGCATAATTTGTCTGTCTGGTATGGTGGGACGTCTCTTGTGATTTGTCTTTTTGTTTGTCATGTAATTTAATGTGGGGAAAAATGAAGACAAACTTCCACTAAAGTGACCAATACAGTTTAACTAAACTGAACTAAAATTCTTAAACGAATGTGCCTAAACAGTGTAAACAGTGTGTCATTTATAGCATACCGGTAGCTACTATTTCTCATTAATCACAATCAGAACAACATGGCTCACTGGAGAACTCAGAGAACTTGTCCCTCCCATCTAAGGTCACTGGCCGATTGTTTGCCTGTCAGGATTCAAACTGAGAGATTTCACAGCTGTTGTCAGGAGCTGTAAGATCAGAAACAAATGATGACCAAGATCATTTTAAGTCATAGAAGTTTCACTTACAGGATGAAGGCCGTTTGGCTAAAATGAGAAGAAGAGAGAAAATGTATCAGTCACAGTTGTTAATGACAGGATGCAACAGGACTCATCTGTTTCCCTCATTTATAATTTTTTTTTGTAAATCTGTGAACATGATTGTCAAGTATTGTAAAACTCAGATAATTATTATGTTTTTTCTCTTACCTGTCTTCTTTTTATAAACCAGGAATCCAGTGACAGAGATGAGGACGAGAGCGAGAGGAACCAGAGCAGAGATGATGGGGACGGTCGTGTCACTGAGCTTCTCTTGTGAATATAAACAATAGTGACTTTTAAAATAAAGTAAAAAATAAATAAAAAAATCTAAACAATAACACATTACTACCTTTTGGACGTCTGCACCAACCAACCGAGGTGAAAATATCGTTACAATCTGTCAGTTTATGATTGTAGGAGCCATTTCCACCTACTGGCTATGGGCCAATATCCTCATTGTACCAGGTGTAAAGCTCTACACATTGTTTTTACTAGGCACGCGCTGCAGACCTGCACTAGCAAGCACGTTTATCTTGTCTATGCAGCCCATTAGTGGCTTTAAGTTTAGGCTTAGCTGCTATGATGTCACAGCGAAGTTGACCTTTGACCATTTGGATATAAAATGTGTAAAATAAGTGTAAAGTTACATCATAGTTAACAAACAGAACCAGCCCACTCCCATTACCCTGGCCTGCTCTCCCTCCCACCAGAAGCTGCCTTCATCAGCTCTTGTTAACCACTTCCATGTTTTCCCATATTCCATGATGTTGTAAACTGTTTTCTTATCTGTATACAACATCTATTGCACATCTGCACACCCAAGGTGAGGGATCCTTCGTCTGTTGCTCACCCTGAGGTTTCTCCATTTTTTTTCCCTTTTAAAGGGGTTTTCTTAGGAGTTTTTCCTCAGTCGGGTCTAAGGGCAGAGGTCATGATGTTGTGTAAAACCCTTTCAGACAAACTGTTTGTAAAGGCTATACAAGTAAAATTGCCTTGTCTTGCCTTGCCTCTACAATTGAGCATATAATTGAACAAATTCAAAGGAATGCTCTCAAGGTGATACAATGTTTTCTATCTTTCAGGTCTGGCCTGTCCAGTGAAGCGTGGAGCAAGTGACATCAGTTAGTTTGTTCTAATGGTAACTGGTTTATTATTGAGTTTTAGTGAAGATGAATAAGTTACTAAACTGGAAAAATCTCAAATACCCAACAAACCACAGACATGACGTCACATTCAGGAGCTGCTGATGTCACTCTTACCCATGTTGGTCCTGATGTGAGCTTTGTCCAGTTTGGTGACGATGTCGTCCTTCACTCCAGAGAGCTGAAACACACAGTCGTACCTCCTCCAGTCTTCAGCTTTGACAGATGAGACGTCCAGGTCAACACTCATCTGGAAGGATCCATCATGGTTGGGGAGGATCTCTCCTTGGTCCACGTCCTCATGAAGCTCCTCTCCATCTTTGGTCCAGAACATCAGGGCTCTGTGAGGGTAGAAACCTGTAGCGTGGCAGCTGACTGGAGAGGAGGGAGTCTTCTGGAGGAGAGACACTGAGGGACGGACTGGAGAGAGGAGACGAGGAGTTATGATACAGTGGTGAATCAAGCTGATGAATCGTGATCATCAAACTACATCAGGTCATGTGACTCTACCTGTTCTCAGCAGAAAGTTCTTCCCATAGTTCATGTACATCTTCAGCCACTCAGGACAAATCTGAGTTAAGAAGACTGCAGTATAGCGGCTTCCACCTTTCTCAGCATCCCAAATCTGTTTGGTGACGACAGCCTGTGGTTTTGGAGCGATCCATGTCAGTGTCTTCATGTCCAGTGATATGAAGTCTTCTCCATCATAACCAAACTGAAAAAAAACATCAACTTCTCCAGTCTCATCGTCCCATTCACATCCACTGAACGACTGTAAGATGTGGACACCTGAGACAGAGACAGTTAAAGAGGAACTAAACCCCCAAACCACTTTTTTCTGCTGAAAACAAATATATTTGGGTATAAGGTAGTGTTGTCAGTTGATTCTGGTCCAACTTTTGACATTTTAGTCAAAATATTTCAATTTGGTGTATTTTGTAGTAAAAATGTAGAGTGACTGCCCTCTATGGGTTGAAACACGGCTATTACAATCGAATTTTTCTATTGGCTGAGATGGAGGCAGATGACGTTTTGGAGGCAGCTTTCGTCACCGGCCACCAGCTCCCCGACCAATCAGCACCGGCTGCTGCCTGCCGCTAACGGTTGCTAGGCACTCTAGCTGCTCTGCTGCAGCTAACGGCTGCTAACAGCTGCCTGAACGGGAATCGTTAGTGCGGCCGCCGCCGGCGCTAACGAGCCGTTAACGAGCTAACGAGCCGGCGGATCAGCTGTAGATGCTGTGTCACGGCTCTGGCGTCCTCTCCTAGTAGCGTTGCGCTACTAGTGCTGTTAGAGTCGCTCGTTAGTAGCTCGTTAGCGCTAGCAGAAGTGTTGATGTGTGTTTATTACTTTTTTTTCTCTTTTGTGTGATTTCGCGGGTGTGAATGGGGCGCGGGGGAGGGGGGATCGGAGAGTGCTCCTGAGTCCCGCCCATAATCAAGGCATTTTTTGAATTTCAAGCTTAGAGCACGTCATCCAAAACTGAGGGGTTTAGTTCCCCAGACAGACAGATGACGTCTCCTCTTTTAGACCCTACTACTAATGTTGACTGGTTATTATGTTGATGCTCAGTAGATGGACCATTGTTTAACAGCCAAAACATTAAATATAATATAAAACAGACCGTACCTACCTTCACTGTGGTTAAATTGCTGGTTGACATGTTGAATGGTGGCTCTGTGGACAGGCAGAAACTCAAGACACTGACCAGCGTACCACTGTAGATGTTCAGGGTGCTCATCCAGTCCTCTTTTCATCCAGGTCTGTTTTATTTCTACTGTGGTTGTGTTGCTGTCACACTGAACAGTCTCAACGTCATCAAGCAGCGCCACGCCCACAAACTCAGGGAGGTTTGTGACTCCAGAAGACAGAGTGGAGAGAAACTTTACAGCGTGTATCACTGAGGGACAG
Organism: Trachurus trachurus; assembly: GCF_905171665.1. Taxonomy (NCBI): domain Eukaryota; kingdom Metazoa; phylum Chordata; class Actinopteri; order Carangiformes; family Carangidae; genus Trachurus; species Trachurus trachurus. Next base: position 5,281,406 of record NC_139904.1, read on the forward strand.
ACATGATTTTTATTTTAAATGTAAACCTTCTACCACTCCTCATAATTGTGATATATTCAGCCAGAGTCAGTTGAAACTCTACAGTAGTTGAGGTGAAAGTGAAACCAGGTCATGCAGCAGTGTGACGCAGTAAGAGTAAAACCCAGAGCTGAGCAGAAAGTAAAGTGAAGAGTTGAATAAATATTTAGATGTGATCCTACCTGCTGATGAACTGTGACAGAGAAGAAGAAACAAAATCAACATTTTCACTTTGTTTTGCCAAAGACGATCAACGGATCGATGATACAGACACTTTAACATCCTGTCCATGAATAACAAAAAAGGAGAAGTGACAAAATCCCAATATTTGTCACTATGGGCCTGAAAATAAAAAATAGAAACTGGACAAACAGGAAGTTTTTGAAGCACACAGACAGTATTAAAACAGTATTAAAAATAAGAATACAATCAAATAAAATATTCAGGGAAAAAAAAAACATATAAGTAAGACAGCGTTTGAATAGCATAGTTGGCTGAATTTATTGTTGTGACCCTGGCTTCACATGTATTATCAACTAACTCTCAGCAATCAACCAACACACATTTTATTTTTTTCTTGCACCAGAGCTGAATGACAAACCTTAAAGGGACAACGAGGAGTTTCTATTCGGTTATAAAAAAAGTCTCACGTTAATGTGGATGAATCTCCGCTACCCACACTTGTTAATGGGCCCATTTTTGATAAATATATCGTTCTGTCTCTATCGTTATTTTGTTATTATTAGTGGTGGCGGAGATGCTGGTCGAGCAGACCAGCGTTTTTTACTTTCGGTTTCGCAACGAGTCATGAGAATAACGCAGCTGAATCGCCGTTTATGGTGGGAACTACGACAGTATGTGAACCTCTTTGAACCTCTGACTCTAATTATTGATGAATGAAAACATGAGTCTGTCTTGCGCCGGTCAAAAGAATTTTACGGTGCGGAGGCTCATAAATGTAGTGAAAACACTTCGCTTTTCCAAAACTCCTCGTTGTCCCTTTAAACCTTTAACAATTAGGAGAACAAGCCAGACATGTTTTATTATTCGTGTCATTGATTTATTTTTCAATAAAATCGTCTGTGTTTTGCAGTTTTAATAATGTGATACATTTTCCTACTTACAGTAGGCCTACATACTCCTGCAATACTCTGGTTTGGCCAGGAGGTGTCACTGTTTCCAACGTTAACAGCATAGAGCCATTTCTACCAGACCTGCTCCTGGTCAGGTGAAGTATGACGACCTGCATGAAGCAGATGAGACTGTTTCTTTCAGACAACAGAAGCAGTGAGAAATCTTAATTAAACCTCAACATTTCTCACACACAAGATGGTAACTAACCGATCATCCAGAGGGACCAGAGGGAGGAAGTCATCAGTCACCATGGCAGCACAAGATGAAGATGGATTTAAAACATGCCGCCAAACGTTTGGCTGAATGGACGGGTAATTGCAAGAAAAATATCACTGTAACTGGAGTCACATATGAACAGAGAAGAATTAAGTTTGGAAACGTGGAGACTTTATTAAAATGTGAACAATAACAACAACAAAGACAGAAAACCCCATTCGACAAAGGTGACCAGTCATTAGACCCTTCAGTAGCCTATAGGTGTCAGTCTGTGTTGCCACATAGTATGAAGCTCCTGCCTAAATCACGTGGGTGATCCATCTGCTTACAAGTTCATTTTCATATAAACACATGGCACACTCATAAGGTGCCATCACTGTTTATCTGGTTCCACCAAAACCTGTTATCATAAACTTAAATACTGTCACTTGACCTATCTTACCAAAGAAATCATGCTAACTGACGCATAATTCTTTAACGTATTTCAAAAACCACAAAATATCAAATATTAATATTATTTACCACACATTGTAATCATACAATTTATTTTACTTTAAGCTTTTCTACTCTTTTGTTTCCTTCTTAAGATAGAATCACACAAAGAAATGTGAGATCAGCTCAAAGTACCTTTATAATTTATATGGTTTCATATTTGAATTGTCACTATTTAAAGACCTTGTTTTTTATATCCAGTAAAAGTATTTAACAAAACACAGACCTCTGGTAAAATGCCAGTAAAATCTCAAAACTACCAAGGCCATTGAATTGACTAGCCTAGATGCTGATTAAAAAAAAAAAAAATGACACACACTATATATACACAACTCACTCGTTAACTAATTCAAATTCATCTATCTAAAATTAATTAATTTTGACTTTTCCCTCCCATCTGAGATTGTTTGTCTGTCAGGTTGTTGGATTCAAACTCTCAGAGAGTTCAGAGCTGCTGTCAGGAGCTGTAAGATCAGAAACACAGTTTATGTGAAACTTTTCAGCATTTCATGTTGAAAACAATCTCAAAAGGTTGAAAAGATCATTTTAAGTAGAGTAAGATAAGTTTCACTTACAGGGTGGAGGCTGTTTGGCTAAAATGAGAAGAAAAGATAAAATGCTTCAGTCACAGTTGTTTATGACAGGATGCAACAGGACTCACCTGTTTCCCTCATTTATGCCTTTTTTTGTAAACCTGTGAACATGATTGTAAAGTATTGTAAAAGTCATTAAATCAGGTAATCTTTTCTCTCTCTCACCTTTCTTCTGTTTATAAACCATGAATCCAGTGGCAGCCATGAGGACGAGAGCGAGAGGAACCAGTGCAGAGATGATGGGGACGGTCGTGTTACTGGGCTTTTCTGGTGAATATAAACAATAACACATCACTACCTTGTAATTGGACGTCTGCACCAACCAGCCAAGGTGAAAATATAGTTACAATCTGTCAGTTTATGGAGCCATTTTGTCATGTTTGTGTGTATGAATTGGGCTAGGTGTCCTCATGTCCTCACTGTACCAGGTGTAAAGCTCTACATAGGAATTTTCTATCAGGTGTCAGGTGTTGCAAGTGTATCAAACAATGAACCTTATTCACACCGGTAATGGATTTTTGCATGTTGGGTGAAGATAATTGATACGGTGAGAAAAGAGCATGCAATGAAGAAGTGAAACTAGAAGTAATTTGTTTTCACTAGCCACACACTCTAGACCTCCAGTAGCAAGCATGTGGATTAGTTCATCTCATCTATGCAGCCCCTTAGTGGTTTTAAGTTTAGGCTTAGCCGCTACAAAGATGTCACAGTGAAGTTGACCTTTGACCATTTGGAAATACAATGAATAAGTGTTAAGTCACATCATAGTCAGCAGCAAACAAATCCATGACTTATGGCCAAAGACATGTTTTGTGAGATTCAAGTGATCTCCACCTTTTAGCACAACATTTAAAAATGCAGAGGACTCTTCTCTCAACTTCTCTCAAGGTGTTACAGTGATTTGTAGCTTTCAGCTCTGACTGTCCAGTGAAGCATGGAGCAAGTGACATCATTTAGTTTCTTCTAATGATGTAAAAGGTTAATTATTGTGAGTTTTAATTAAGATGATTTACTTACTAAACTGGAAAAAGCTAAAATAACCAACAAACCACAGACATGACGTCACATTCAGGAGCTGCTGATGTCTCTCTTACCCATGTTGGTCCTGATGTGAGCTTTGTCCAGTTTGGTGACGATGTCGTCCTTCACTCCAGAGAGCTGAAACACACAGTCGTACCTCCTCCAGTCTTCAGCTTTGACTGATGAGACGTCCAGGTCAACACTCATCTGGAAGGATCCATCATGGTTGGGGAGGATCTCTCCTTGGTCCACGTCCTCATGAAGCTCCTCTCCATCTTTGGTCCAGAACATCAGGGCTCTGTGAGGGTAGAAACCTGTAGCGTGGCAGCTGACTGGAGAGGAGGGAGTCTTCTGGAGGACAGACACTGAGGGGAGATCTGGAGAGGGAGAGAAGGGGGGGGGGGGGGGGGGGGGGGGGGGGGGGGAAGATGAGAGACAGACAGCGAACCAGGAAGAGAAACAAACAAAAAAAGAATGTGTTTGCTCAGTAACAGTGGAAAACCTCATGTCAATCAATGTGGCTGTTGTTGAGATGTTTAACTCTGAACCAGAGTGTAGAACTGATGGACATCATCATCCATGTGTTTACTGAAGTCAACTCAGTCCTACATCAGGTCATGTCATGTGACTCTACCTGTTCTCATCAGAAAGTCCTTCCCATAGTTAACATACGTCTTCAGCCACTGAGGACAAATCTGAGTTAAGAAGTTCTTATCATATTTCATTCTCCCTCTGTCAGCATCCCAACTCAGTTTGGTGACGACAGCCTGTGTTTTCGGAGCCGTCCATGTCAGTGTCCTCATGTCCAGTGACAGGAAGTCTTCTCCATCATAACCAAACTGATGAAAACCAGTAACCTCTCCTGTCACGTCGTCCCATTCACATCCACTTATCTTCTGTAAAATGTGGACACCTGAGACAGAGACAGACAAAACAAATCATAGACGTACAGATGGTATCTCCACTGGAAAGAGCTTAATAATGTATATTGTGTTATGCTAGAAATTTGTAAAGTTAAGTGAAGTATGCCTTTATTCATCCCACAACGGGGAAATTCGCAAAGTTACAGCAGCAGTACTGTACATACAAACAAAACACATTCACACATGCCGTGCACACTGTGGTGGACTGATAAAAAAAATATAAATATAGACATCTATAAATATAGGGCAACCAAGATATTAAAAGAGATATATATTGATTGTATTGTCATTGTCTACTTGATATAGTCTATTTTTTTTTTCTTATTTTCCCTGTAGATTTTTGTGGTCTTATTTTCAAAAGGCTACCTACTTGTCCTTGATCTTTTTTTCTAACTGTATGTTTCAGCTGCTAAGATATGTGAATATCCCTATTTCAGAAATGAATACATGTTTTCGCTCTCTCTCTCTCTCTCTTTTACCAGTGAAGCAGTAAACCAGAGGCTGCTGTACCTTCACTTTGGTTCATGCGCTCCTTCAAATTGGAAATCCTGTCTTTGTAGAGGTTTGGCAGAGTCTCGAGACACTCTGCGTTGTACCAGGCCATCTGCCAGGGGTCGGTGTCCAAGTAGCTTTTCATCCAGTCCCGTATTTCCACCAACCGTTTGTCGCTGTCACAGTAACCGACCTGACTGTTGTCAACCAGGGCAGCAGACACAACCGGTGGTGCGTTCGGGAGCCCACTGGACGCAGTGAGGACATACTTGAGGGAGTGTTTCACTGTGGGACAAACAGGACAAACAGGTTTTCATTACATATTTCATCATAATAAAGCTGGCCTAGACTATATAATTGAACGTGTCAATAGACTTGCATGGTGAGCAGCACTGTTCCCTCTAAGGTGTTTTACTGTGCAATTGCACACTGCTCCCCACCTCTTTGCTCAGAAGACAAAAAAAGTTGCACACTCAAATGTACCCGACTAGTTTACTGTTTATTTCAGAGGGGAAAGTGTGGAGTGGACAATGTTTCCTTCCCTCTCTTTCATTGTTTGGAGCCCATTGGCAAAACATAAGAGTTACAATTTTGCAAGCTCTCTCTCACACTCACACTCACACTCACACACACACACACACACACACACACACACACACACACACACACACACACACACACACACACACACACACACACACACACACACACACACACACACACACACACACACTGTGGTCTGTAGTGCAACTATGATTTAAGTTTTTGCTCGAGAATTATTATTACTGTTCATATCAAGAATGCTTCAGTGCCAAGAGTTGATGACACCAACTTGATGTTAGTTATTTTTTGACATAATTGTTCATATGGCAATAAATGCTAAATCTATTTTGCCAAAACAATATTGTATTTTGTTATCATTAACTGTAACTGACCTAGATATGGAGTAGCCTTTAATGTTGTCAAAATAATCTGTTATTAATCATTACAGTAATAGCCAATTGTATTGATATTTGGAGTTGGAGAGGTGAGGTCATAGCACCAGCATGTGGATGTACTGTGTACGCTTAAGCTGTCGCTCACAGTCGCTCAAGCAGGTCATCAGGGGAGTTGAATTTCTGCTCAGGAGTTTTGAAAATTAGAGGGAACATTGGTGAGCAGCATAGAGGCCATGGTGGTTAAATGCATTACTGATTGTTTCTTTTTTTATAACTGTACTTGCTAGTTGCAAGTCTCTCTAAAGCTTTTTGAATCTGTCAAAAATCTTGCGAGGAGCTGGTCGTGGCCAGTTAATAGTAAAATGTTCTTTTTAGTTCCAGATTAACGGCACTAACGGACAAAACGGTGCATTCAGAAACGTCTGTAACCGATGCCATCAGGATGTTCTGCAACATCAGTTTCTGGAGGTCTTGAGAAGCTCTCTGCTTTTCCCCATCATGAGACGCCTCTTGTGTGACACCTTGGTGATGAGAAGCCTGTTCATAGGCGTCAATGTGGACTAAACCAGCCTGACAGACTCCAGCTGCTTTCTTGGATTTCCTTCTTTACCTCTTTGCACCTCCTCCTTTTCTTCATGTGTTCAATACTTATTCCCTGTGTCGTTTCACTTTATTATACATTACTTAATTTATGGAAATAAATGTTTGGATTCCTTTGTATGTGTCTATTACTTTGGTTGTTGTCAACATCTGGTGAAAATTTCAAGTCAATAGCTCGATTAGAAATATATTTTCTGAGAAAAATGTTGACGCTGTATATACACACACATACGTACATACAGTATGTGTGTGAGTGTGTGTGTGTAAGATGTTGATGCTACAGTGATATTATATCATGAATGTAGAGCGTTTAAGTAGTGTGGATCAATGGTCATTTCTTCATCTCCAACAATGTATTGAAACAAAAGTTGTGTGTGGTGGGTATACCACAACTAAACATGTCCATGTGTCATCATGTCACCAGAGGACGTCCACTTCTCTGTCTTTCTGTGACTCTAGTGTCCAAGCTGCTGATGAAACTCTGAGCTCAGACAGTGGACACTTCCCTCTGACAACATCCCATCATCTGAAGCCTCCACTTGTCCATGTAGGCTACTGTTGAAAGTAAATACCCCTCACATATAGTGAATAGACTCTTTCTATTCAGTATGAGTCAGTTCAAACTTATTCATCAACTTGAAGTGAAAGTGAAGCAGGAGGAGAAAAGAAAAGTTCGATATTTCAAACGCGAACCAACCTGCTGCTGAAACGTGAGAGAAGAGAAGCAACAAAAACAACTTCTGCATCGTGTTTCGGTGAAGACGGTTGAAAACAACGAGGAGTCTGTTGGTGCTGCTGTTGCTGCTGCTGCTGTTGCTGTTGCTGTTCCTGACAGATGGTTTCTGCTCCAGCGAGCCCGGTCCGCTCCGCCTAGGTATTTCCTTGAAGGATCCTGCTACGTCATCACGTCCGGTCAGCTTCTGGCCCGATATGGAGAGCCACATGGGTCACAATTAAATTCCTCTCCAGGGCGACTGACACACACCACCTTACACGCGTCACCCGATAGATAGCCAATCAATCAATTATTATTATTATTCGGCGCCATCGGAACATCTTCATAGGGTCAACGAAGCACAAACCTGCAGAACCTCCTCCTGCAGTGGGACACGGAGTGAAGTGGGTCTCCTCTCTCTCCGCCTGTCAGTAGGCTACTTTGGAGCGACTCACAGCAGCTCCCGGTGCTCGTTGAGGACAGTAGGTTACGCTACGTGCTCTCACGTCACAGTCTCAGAAACACCAGAAAGTCGCTAGATTTGTCGCTAGTGGCTTTTGACAAAATAAGTCGCCAAGAAGAGGATTTGGAAAGTCGAGAGATTAAGAAAGTCGCCAGGTTGTCCTAATGTAACCATGTAGGCTTATACCTACTACTGAGCTCAAACACTTCAACCTGAGGACACAACGATGTTAGAAAAGCAGAATGAAGACGTTACTTTTGTTTCTTCTTCTCTGTCACAGTTCATCAGCAGGTAGGATCACATTTAAATATTTATTCAACTCTTCATTCTGCTCAGCTCTGGATTTTTACTCCTGTGTCACTGCTGCATAAATTGGTTTCACTTTTATCTCAACTGGATTTTCAGTTGAATCTGACTGAATATATCACATTTATGATGAGTGAAGGTTTATATTTATAATAAAAACTTTGTCTGTTCTACAGTGAAACACAGCCTGAAGTTTGTCTCCACTCTGTCTTCTGGACCAACAACCCTCCCTGAGTTTGTTGGTCTTGGATTAATTGATGACGTTGAGGCCGGATACTGTGACAGCAACACAAACACACTGCAACCAAAACAGAACTGGATGAAAATAGCATTGGATAATAACACTGTTCATCTGCTGTGGTACAACACAGAGTGTTTTGAGGTTCTGCCTCTTTTAAGATCCAGGATTCAACAGGTCAAGCAGAGTTTTAACCACAGTGGAGGTAGGTACAGTCTGGATTATGTTATATTTAATGTTGTTTTGCTGCTAAACAATGATAACCAACTGATTCAGTGTCAGTGACTCTTCAAAGTAAAACTACAAATGTGTTTCATCACTGACATTGTTGAGACCTCAGGAAAAGCTGTGTCACTGAGAAACTGAGGTTGAGCCTAACAATGTATAAACCACAAAATCTAATCCTCCGATTGTTTGTGGCTCCTACAGATATATTAATGATCTGTTTTTGAGCAGCAGAGGACTGTGATAAAAGGTCTAAAACTGATCATCTGACCAGATAAGAGGAGACATCTGTCCTTTAACTGTCTCTGTCTCAGGTGTCCACGTCTTACAGAGGATGGGTGGATGTGAATGGGACGATGAGACTGGAGAAGTTGTTGGTTTTCATCAGTATGGTTATGATGGAGAAGACTTCATATCAATGGACCTGAAGACTCTGACATGGATCGCTGCCAAACCTCAGGCTGACATCAAACTGAGTTGGGTTGCTGAGAAAGGGAGAATAAAATACAATGAGAACTTCTTAACTCAGATTTGTCCTGAGTGGTTGAAGATGTACTTGGACTATGGGAAGGACGTTCTGCTGAGAACAGGTAGAGTCACATGACCTGATGTAGTTTGACGATCACAACAATATTGATATCGACCAATCAGACTGAATAATGTCTCTCTCCCTCCCTCCCTCTCCAGTCCTTCCCTCAGTGTCTCTCCTCCAGAAGACTCCCTCCTCTCCAGTCAGCTGCCACGCTACAGGTTTCTACCCTCACAGAGCCCTGATGTTCTGGACCAAAGATGGAGAGGAGCTTCATGAGGACGTGGACCAAGGAGAGATCCTCCCCAACCATGATGGATCCTTCCAGATGAGTGTTGACCTGGACGTCTCATCAGTCAAAGCTGAAGACTGGAGGAGGTACGACTGTGTGTTTCATCTCTCTGGAGTGAAGGACGACATCGTCACCACACTGGACAAAGCTCACATCAGGACCAACATGGGTAAGAGTGACATGAGGATCCAATAAGATAATGACACTAGTTTCATTTATCTGTGCCAGTCTTAATATCTTATTTATTTATTTTTGTTCACCAGAGAAGCCCAGTAACTTGTCCGTCATCATCATCTCTGCAGTGGTTGTTCTCCTCACTCTGGTCTTCATCTTCTGTGGATTCATGATTTACAAGAAAGGTGAAAGAGATACTTGATCTAATGATTGTTACAGTTGATGCTTTTATCCATTAGTTGCATCAGTTCTCTGCTCTGCATCACTCCTTCAGTCATATTCAACTGTAACTGAAATAATGTTTCCTCTGTTCTTAGCCAAGCAGCAAACACCTGCAGCTCGTGAGTAAAACTTATTTAATTTCATTTTAAATTATCAAAGATTCTTAACTCCATGAATCAGTGTAAACACTTTTCTCTCATTTTTCATCTCCATGTTAACAAAAGTTAAACTTTTATCTCTTTGCTGCAGAAGGAGTTTCATTTAGTTCTCAACTTTCTGCTTAGAACAGGATGAGAACGTAAACTTATACCAACAGAACATTTTGATGATTACATGATGTTTCTCACGTGTCCACTTGCCCAATGTGTAAATTAATCACATATCTATATTATTTTAATAGACCATGTGATCAGCTCTATGAACACAATCAGCCTCAGAACATGAAGAAGATTCATTAGTCAGTTTGAGTTGTAGTTTATTATTTGAGCCAAACGCTCTCGGCTTCCTCAGTAAAACTTCCTGTGATTGTGTTTTATCTGCTGTGATTAAAAGTGGAGGAGGGACTGAGAGTGTGTTCACTCTGCTCTTCCAGCTCCTGTCAACAGCTCTGAGCTCCATGAGAGACTGAGTCCAGAGAGCTGATGAAGACCGGGACACTTCATGTGGAACAAGTCAACCTGACATGGACTCTTCACACTTCCTGTTGGCAGTCGGACGCCCACCTGGCAGCACATGAATGTTTAACCTTTGGGTGTGTAGCCTACTTGTAGACTGACAGTGTTCATACTCCTTTACACCGTTAGTCCCATTCACATACATTCATACAGCTCTTGAACCTACGTACCAACAACTGTTGGATGGCATTATACTGTATTACACATTTTCTCCTCTTACCACATTATAATAAGCCGTTTTTCATATGCAACTTTCTTACAACAAAAAAGAAAATAAATAATAAAAACAGCTTAATCTGAACCTGCCTCTAGTTTCAGAGACTTTTACCAGACCTTTCAGAAAAAACAAACAAAAAAACAGATTTTTGTTATTTACTATGTACTATGTATCAGTTTGTTTCTCAACAGAGAAAAAAACAAATATCAAATACTGTTTTTTCTATTTTCAATAAAGTCTCTAATTTTTTAAAGGTTTGTGTCGCCATATGTTGGTAAAATGCTTCTTAATTTGCTGTGTATTTAATTTGACATGGATACCAAATAACCACTGGAATTATGTTTTATTTCCATCTTATTTCAGTCATGTCACTGAGTTTATGATTCATGTTTCTGTGTAAGGTTCAGTGTGATCTGTTTCTGCAGACCTCTCCGTCTCAGCTTGTCTGCTGCTTAAGTCCAAAAACATATATAGTTTCTCACATGAAGATCTTTATATAATGATAATGATGAACTTAATTTACACAGTGAAGCATTTGAACACACACTGTCTTTAAAGGCAACAGTGTCTGCAGCAGTAGTTGTACTTGAAGCAGCAGCAGCAGTATTGTCTTTATAATCACTGAACTGGGGCCAGTTAACATCAGGTTCATCAGGAGCCACAAAGCTGCTGTTCACACAGTTGGTGACTGGAACTGAACTGACTGATCACAGAGCTGATTGATCTGTTAATATAAATGAAACAGCAGAGAGGACTCTGACCTTAACTTGTCCTGTTCATTAATATAAGAAGGTTTGTTATCAGAGAGTCTGTAAATCATTACCGTTGCTTGTGCCTGTGACAAGACCAAGCACAAACACCTGCGCTCGTGAAGACACAATGATTTTAACTAAACAAAATGAAGAAAATACTTTTGTTTTTTCTTCTCTGTCACAGTTCATCAGCAGGTAAGATCACATTTATATTGAAATTTGTTTACATTTATTCCCACTCTTCACTTTACTTTCTACTCAGCTCTGGATTTTGCTCATATGTCACACTGCTGCATGATTTGGTTTCACATTGCAGAATTTTCAACAGACTCTAACTGAATGTATCACAATTATGAGGATTATAGTTTTATATCTATAATTTAAAAAATCCTTGTTTTTCCCACAGTGAAACACTCCCTTAAGTTTGTCTCCACTGTATCTACTGGAGTCACAAACTTCCCTGAGGTCGTGGTTGTCGGACTCGTTGACGACATTCAGGCTGGTCACTGTGACAGCAACACAAACAGAGTAGAACTAAAACAGACGTGGATGAAAACAGCTTTAGATGAGAATCCTGAACATCTACGGTGGTACACTGGAGAGTGTTTTGAGTATACGCCCAATTTCTTCAAAGCAAATATTCACAGTTTGAAACAGCGCTTCAACCAGAGTGGAGGTGAGTAGAGTCTGCATTGTCTTATTGCTTTACTGCTTTAATGTAAAGTTCAGTGACTCTTTAGAGCATCAACACAATTATCAGTCAGTCATCTCTACATTGGTGTTGTATTGCGATACGATATCGATATTTGATATTTAAATATCGATATTTATTTTTCAAAAAAAAATTTTTTTTCAATTTTCTTTTTTCAAATAATAAATCATGTTTCAGACGTAAATCCAATTGAAATATGTTGTTGTAACTTGCACTTGTATAAAATGGCATGGATAATTTGAATTACATTGTTTTGACTCAGTTTGTCCCATGAATTATCATTATCAACTGATGTACATACAACTCGGATTTTAAGATGCATAATGCCTTTTAAATTTTTCAGTGAACTATGTAGAATATCGTAGAATATCGCAATATATCGCGATATATCGCAAAAATTTGGATATCACAATATCGTATCGTATCGTGACTCAAGTATCGTGATGCGTATCGTATCGTGAGGTCCTTGGCAATACCCACCCCTACATTGGAATACAGTAAAGTAGGGTAAAGTTCAGATGGACTTATTGCAATCATTTGGATGAAAAAACAAAACCTTTTAAAAAAAAATAATTATGTTATATAAAATGTTATCTCCTCATCAGATCAGTGGTTGATTTATTTTTCCTTTTTTTTCTCTAAACATCCCACATCCTCAGTTAAATTAGAACAAACTAGACGTCACAGTGAACTTCGAGCTCTCAGTGTCCCATCCCTGATGTTCTGTAACTTCTCACATTTAACCAGTTAATGAATCAATACAGTAAAAGTGATGTGGCCTTTTCAATGCACTGTCTCTATTAAGACCATTTAGGAGACAAGGGATAATTAAAGGGAGGAAGATGCATCAGTGTCTCCATCTGAACTCAGAGTCTAGTGGAGACATAATCTATTCTGTACATCACTGTTAACGTCAGTCTCTGTCTCAGGTGTCCACATCTTACAGAGGATGAGTGGATGTGAATGGGACGATGAGACTGGAGAAGTTACTGGTTTTGTTCAGTATGGTTATGATGGAGAAGACTTGATATCACTGGACATCAAGACACAGACATGGATCGCTCCAAAACCACAGGCTGTCGTCACCAAACTGAGATGGGATGCTGATAAATGGAGAAGAAAAGTTATTGAGGATCTTGTCACTCAGACTTGTCCTGAGTGGTTGAAGACGTACTTGAACCATGGAAAGAACTTTCTGCTGAGAACAGGTAGAGTCACATGACCTGATGTGGGAATGAGTTGACTTCAGTGAACACATGTATAGACTGACCTTCAGAGGAAACAAACCTTTTGCTTTGATTTAAACCAAACCCTAATTTTGATTATTAGTCTATCATTAGGGACATGGGTCTAAGGATCATAACGTTTATCAGTACATTTTGGTTCAGAGTAAAACATCTCAACAACAGTCACATTGATTGAAGTTTTCCAAAGTTACTGAGCAAACACACACTCTACTTTTTGTCCAGTTTCCTCTCGCCTCCATGTTGAATTTTCTTAATCTTTTGAATCGCTTTGTTCCCCCCGCCTCCAGTCCGTCCCTCAGTGTCTCTCCTCCAGAAGACTCCCTCCTCTCCAGTCAGCTGCCACGCTACAGGTTTCTACCCTCACAGAGCCCTGATCAATGTTCCCTCTAATTTTCAAAACTCCTGAGCAGAAATTCAACTCCCCTGATGACCTGCTTGAGCGACTGTGAGCGACAGCTTAAGCGTACACAGTACATCCACATGCTGGTGCTATGACCTCACCTCTCCAACTCCAAATATCAATACAATTGGCTATTACTGTAATGATTAATAACAGATTATTTTGACAACATTAAAGGCTACTCCATATCTAGGTCAGTTACAGTTAATGATAACAAAATACAATATTGTTTTGGCAAAATAGATTTAGCATTTATTGCCATATGAACAATTATGTCAAAAAATAACTAACATCAAGTTGGTGTCATCAACTCTTGGCACTGAAGCATTCTTGATATGAACAGTAATAATAATTCTCGAGCAAAAACTTAAATCATAGTTGCACTACAGACCACAGTGTGTGTGTGTGTGTGTGTGTGTGTGTGTGTGTGTGTGTGTGTGTGTGTGTGTGTGTGTGTGTGTGTGTGTGTGTGTGTGTGTGTGTGTGTGTGTGTGTGTGTGAGTGTGAGTGTGAGTGTGAGAGAGAGCTTGCAAAATTGTAACTCTTATGTTTTGCCAATGGGCTCCAAACAATGAAAGAGAGGGAAGGAAACATTGTCCACTCCACACTTTCCCCTCTGAAATAAACAGTAAACTAGTCGGGTACATTTGAGTGTGCAACTTTTTTTGTCTTCTGAGCAAAGAGGTGGGGAGCAGTGTGCAATTGCACAGTAAAACACCTTAGAGGGAACAGTGGCCCTGATGTTCTGGACCAAAGATGGAGAGGAGCTTCATGAGGACGTGGACCAAGGAGAGATCCTCCCCAACCATGATGGATCCTTCCAGATGAGTGTTGACCTGGACGTCTCATCAGTCAAAGCTGAAGACTGGAGGAGGTACGACTGTGTGTTTCAGCTCTTTGGAGTGAAGGACGACATCGTCACCAAACTGGACAAAGCTCACATCAGGACCAACATGGGTAAGAGAGACATCAGCAGCTCCTGAATGTGACGTCATGTCTGTGGTTTGTTGGGTATTTTAGCTTTTTTCTAGTTTAGTAACTAATTTATCTTCATTAAAACTCATCATAAACAATACATCATGCTTCCTTCTGGCCGGGGTAACCTGGGGTTAATCCTGTGCAGAAGGCCTTTTAAGTATACAAGATATTCACCATCATGGCCTATATGCTTCTCAACATTAGAAGACTAATTGTGGTCACTTGCTGCTCCATGCTTCACTGGACAGTCAGAGCTGAAAGCTACAAATCACTGTAACACCTTGAGAGAAGTTGAGAGAAGAGTCCTTTGCATTTGTTAAATTTTGTGCTCATATGTCAAGTCAAGTCAAACTTCATTCATAAGACACATTTAAAATAACCAAAGTTGCCAAAATGCTGAGTGTAGAGGTCACTATGATGTCACAAAACATGTCATGGATTTGTTTGCTAACTATGATAAAATATGATTATTTTACACATTTTGTATCCAAATGGTCAAAGGTCAACCTGCAGACCTGTAGTAGCAAGCACGTGGATTGGTTCATCTCGTCTAAGCAGCCCATCAGTGACTTTAAGTTTAGGCTTAGCCGCTACAATGATGTCACAGTGTGGTACAATGGGTAAGGAAGGAGCCAGTAGGTGGAAATGGCTCCTACAATCATAAACTGACAGATTGTAACTATTTTTTACCTTGGCTGGTTGGTGCAGACGTCCAACTACAAGGTAGTGATGTGTTATTGTTTATATTCACCAGAAAAGCCCAGTGACACGACCATCACCATCATCTCTGCACTGGTTCTTCTCACTCTCGTCCTCATCACTGTCCCTGGATTCATGGTTTATAAATGGAGGAAAGGTGAGAGAGAAAAACAGAAAGATTATCTGATTTAATAAAGCCTTTTACAGTACAATACTTAAAGACCATGTTCACAGATTTACAAAAAAGGAATAAGGAAACAGATGAGTCCTTAACTCGTGACTGACATTTTGTCTCTTCTTCTCATTTTAGCCAAACAGCCTCCACCCTGTAAGTGAAACGTATCTTACTCTACTTAAAATGATGTTGGTCGTAATTTCAACCTTTTCAGATTGTTTTCAACATGTAATGCTGAACAAAAGTGTCACTTAAACCATATTTCTGATCTTACAGCTCCTGACAGCAGCTCTGAACTCTCTGAAAGTTTGAATCCAACAACCTGACAGACAAACAATCTCAGATGGGAGGGAAAAGTCAAAATAAATGCATTAATTTTGCGATTAACTTGAAACATTTAACATCTTAATCAGGTTGTGTGCTATAGCTGAGTTAAAGCAGATATCAGTGGAATGTTTTTGTTAATATAAGTCCTAAATAGTCCTATTTTCCGTCAGCAATCACTTACATGAAGTATTTCAGCCTAAACACGAGTCTCTCCGTCACTCTGCTCTGCTGTAACCCGAGGAGAAAATTTTCCTTGTGGGATACAAGTGTTATCCAATGAGGAGAGAGAACGGCATGAAGGGCTGTGTGTGCAGCCAAGGGATGCGCGTGAATGTGGTGACGTAGCACGAGGACCAATTGATGCCTGACAAGGGCGGGGGCTGCTAACTCATGGTGCGTTCAAAGAAACTCGTACTTTGTGTTTTTCCTTCCTGTGAAGTCATACCAGTTCGATCTGGTACGAGTTCACGGGTCGGAAGTTACGAGTGGCCGTTATAGGGAACTTTCACAGACAACAGGATGGTAAAAACACGAGCTACGGGTTACCTGGAACGCTACCAAGTCGTAGTTGTGACTTGAAGCTGTAACTTACGGTTTCAAAAGCCTGCCTTGAACGCAGCATTAGCCGAAACGGCCGTGAAGCTGATATCTGCTTTAACGAGTGAGCTATGCTGTGTGTATATAGTGTGTGTGTGTGTGTGTGTGTGTGTGTGTGTGTGTGTGTGTGTGTGTGTGTGTGTGTGTGTGTGTGTGTGTGTGTGTGTGTGTGTGTGTGTGTGTGTGTGTGTGTAATATATATACTGTATATACTGTATATTGGTGACTGGTGATTGGTGGAACCAGATAAACAGTGGTGGCACTTTGTGAGTGTGCCATGTGTACATATGTGCTATAGCCTATATATTTGTGTTTATATGAAGATATTAACTTGTAAGCAGATGTGTGGTTTAGGCAGAAACTAGTAGTAGTAAAATGTATATTGTTCAGAACCCTATGTGACTTTGCCATTGGATAGATCCAAGAGATCTTTATGCCCAGTTGAGGGCTGGGATTCTCCCTCTGGCAATAGAAGTTGGTAGGTTTAACTCAGTACCTGAGGATGAAAGACTATGCACATTATGTAATTTAAATGTAATTGAGGATGAACTGCATTTTGTGTTTCATTGTCCGTTATATGATGAAGCCAGGCAGTTTTTGTTTCAGAAAATGCAAAATGTGAAACCTGAGTTGTTTTGGGTTGATGATGAGGTAAAGTTGGAATGGTTCTTCAGAAAATAAGTCTTTACTATAGCTACTTTCATAAAAAGTGCCTGGTCAAAGAGAAGAAGTGAATTATTTATGTGAATTCCATGTGGTTTCTGTTTTTGTTTGGTTTTGTCTGTGCTCTGATGATTTTGTTTGGTGTCTAAATATGATGATAATGTGTCTTGTAAGCCCTTATAGGCTGGGCGCCTTAATTGGTGCACGACACGTAAATAAATATAAATTCATTCATTCATAAATAGTAGGCCTATCTGTGACAACAGACTGACACCTGCAGGGTCTAATGACTTGTCACCTATAGGAGCCATCAAGTGTCAAATGAAATGGGGTTTTCTGTCTTTGTTGTTGTTTCACATTTCAATAAAGTCTCCACTTTTTTAAAAACTTTGTTCTTCTCTGTTCATATGTGACATCGATATTTTTCTTGCAATTACCCGTCCATTCAGTCAAACGTATGGCGGCAGTGCTGTGTTTTAAATCTGTCTTCATCTTGCTGCCATGGTGAAGATGACTTCCTCCCTCTGGTCCCTCTGGATTGTTACATCTTGTTTGTGATAAAATAAATGTTGAGGTGTAATTACTGTAAGTTGTTTGTGTACTTCTGTTACCCGAATCAGTCTCATGCTTCGTACAGGTCGTCATACTCCACCTGACCAGAAGCAGGTCTGTTAAATTGCAGTTTTAAAACGTGCGAAACAGTGACACCTCCTGGCCAAACCACGGTATTGCACACGTTTAACACTAATCGTGTTTCCCTGTTAAACGGTCTGTGCTGATTGATCCTTATCACCTACTCTAAAATGATCTCGAGACTATTTAACCCCAGAATGTATCACATTAAAACTACAAAATGCAGAAAGAAGATTTTATTGAAAAACAAACCAACAGCACAAAAAATGAAGCATGTCTGGTTCTGTTGCTTATAGCTTGTTTTTGCTCATTGTAAAAGTTTAAGGTTTGTCATTCAGCTCTGGTGAAAAAAATGTTTAGAATATGTGTTGGTTCATTGCAGAGATTTGGTTGATAATAAATGTGAGGCCAGGGTCACAAAAATAAATGGAAGCCAATGCTATTCAAACACTGTCTAAATTATTGCTAATATAGCTGTTGGCTCTTAAACTGAAAGTTGTTTAGGTAAAACAGAAAATAACAAGGCAATGTCAAACTTTTTCTGTTGCTAACAATGGATTATTAGCTAATAAATTATTAACAATTAAATTGTTAAAGTAATAAGACACAGACGCATGACATTATCTTACCCAATATGTTCTGAATTTTTATAATAATAAATGCAGCTTTGTCAGGAGGGAAATTGTAGGCTAACTGCTACTTGTGTTATCAGGCATCAATGTTAATCCAATTCAAAAAAGTGAGTGAGGGGGGGCGGTGTGTGGTGCAGTGGTTAAGGCGGCCGCCCTATGTAGAGGCTATGGTTCGAATCCCGCGTCGGGCAGACCTTTCCTGCATGTTATTCCCGCTTTCTCTGCCTCCCCCTTTCCTGTCTATCTCTACTGTCATCACTATCAAATAAAGGTACATTTTATTACCAATTTGTCATAATTATATGTAGGATGTGATTGAAAAGGTAGAAAAACACCTTTGTCATATGAGCTAGCCATCATCACAGAAAATGTACTGGAAAATAATCTCTAGAAAAAACTGTTAAATTGTGAACCTTGAAATATTTATTTTTGTCTTTCTTAATAAACAGGCTCAGTTATCATTCTAAGTATTGATAATATGTGAAATTGTGATTGATTTATTGTGAAATGATAAAGTAACTTGTAACCATAGATAACACAAGATGAATGACAAAATAAGGAATTGTGGGGTGAAAAAAAATCCCACTCTTCATGTGAAGCTATTGCATGTGTAACGTAAAAACAACACTAGACTCTTTCAGCTGCATAACGTGACACTATGCCAAAGTGTTGACTTCTTCCATCCCATGTGAGGTCACTGATCCAGTGTTTGTCAGTCAGGTTTCTGGATTCAGACGCTCAGAGAGTTCAGAGATGGTTTCAGGAGCTGTAAGATCAGAAAAACACTGTTTGTGTCAAACTGTACAAAGTCCATTTAACCACTGAACTTTTAGAAACAAACAGTAAATGAAGAAAACTGTCTTAAAGTAGACCATCAATCAAATTATTTGGAATCAATTTCAGTGTAAAAGATCATTTCAGACAAAATTAAATCAGTTTTACTTACAGGATGGACGGTCTTTGCCTGAAACAAACCAAAGACAAATCAGTTGTAAATGACAGGATGTGTTTGATCAGCTCATCACCACTGAATATGATCCTCTCCTCTTCTCACTCAGACTTAGTGAAGTTATTTTTTAAATTTTTTATCTACAATCTAGATAAAAACTTAAACTCAAAGACTAATATCTAAATATTATAAGAGTCATTAAATCTGTCTACTTTTCTCTCTCACCTTTCTTCTGTTTATAAACCATGAATCCAGTGACAGCGATGAGGACGAGAGCCAGAGGAACCAGTGCAGAGATGATGGGGACGGTGGTGTTACTGGGCTTCTCTGGTCAATATAAAATATCACATTTTAAGACCAGAACAGATAAACAGGTCAGAACACAAGAGTGTAGGAGCTGATGTCTGTTTACATTCATCTGGTAATTTACTGCCCCCTTGTGGAGGCAGCAGGTTATTGTCTCTGGAAACTTGTCAACCATCTCTAGTTTGTGCACAGTGCTGCCCTGCTGCACTTAGTTGATGAGGTTTATTAACCAAGAGATGAGCTGCTCAGCTTTTAAACCACTGTATCTATGTTCACAACTGTTGTTGGAGATGAATTCACAGCTCAACTGTAGAACAAAGACTTAAATACCCAACAAACCACAGACATGACGTCACATTCAGGAGCTGCTGATGTCACTCTTACCCATGTTGGTCCTGATCTGAGCTTTGTCCAGTTTGGTGACGATGTCGTCCTTCACTCCAGAGAGATGAAACACACAGTCGTACCTCCTCCAGTCTTCAGCTTTGACTGATGAGACGTCCAGGTCAACACTCATCTGGAAGGATCCATCATGGTTGGGGAGGATCTCTCCTTGGTCCACGTCCTCATAAAGATCTTCTCCATCTTTGGTCCAGAACATCAGGGCTCTGTGAGGGTAGAAACCTGTAGCGTGGCAGCTGACTGGAGAGGAGGGAGTCTTCTGGAGGAGACACACTGAGGGACGGACTGGAGAGAGGAAGGGCAAACAGGGTGAAGAAAGATGAAAAACAGCAATAATGAAAAGAAACAAGGAGAAAGGATGAAGAAATTCAACGTGGAGGCGTCAAGACAAAGAGGAACCTGGACACAGATAAGTGTGTTTTATTGTGTGTTTTGATTCTGTTTTCATTAACATTTTGTAGGCTAAGTTTTTAGTGTGTGTGGCCAGCACTGGGATTTTATCCCCTAAGGCCCCTGAAGGACACGGATGGTGAATGCCTGATACATGCCCAATAGCTAATGAGTGTAATGGGCGTGCGAGTTTGCAACGCGGATTGTAGGACAGAGTCGACGCTGTTGCTGTTGGCTTCTCTAGTAAAGCCACTTCTGGCAAAGGAAATGGGTTGGGAGTCGTTGCCACTGAAGGGAAACATTTCCAGTGATGTGAAGAGATTGCAGCTCACTAAAAAGACATTCTGAACATTTTTTTTTTTTATCCTCATTTCAACTGTTTTATGTGAGGAACCTGCATAAACGTCAGGGTCTTCCTACAGCTGAGTTAAATCTCTAGGGGGTGTTGTTAAAAGCATTTAAGATTAATTTGGCAAACTGCCACGTTCATATAGTTAATCACCACCAGGTGATTGGTGATTCAGAATGATCAGTTTATATCAATATTATCATCAAACTACATCAGGTCATGTGAATCTACCTGTTCTCAGCAGAAAGTTCTTCCCATAGTTCAAGTACGTCTTCAGCCACTCAGGACAAACCTGAGTAACGAAATTCTCATTGTATTTTATTCTCCATTTCTCAGCATCCCATCTCAGTTTGGTGACGACAGCCTGTGGTTTTGGAGCGATCCATGTCTGTGTCTTCAGGTCAAATGACAGGAAGTCTTCTCCATCATAACCAAACTGCATAAACCCATCAACTTCTCCAGTCTCATCGTCCCATTCACATCCACTCAACCTCTGTAAGATGTGAACACCTGAGACAGAGACAGAGACTTAAGTTAACACTGGACTCTGAGTTCAGGTGGAGACATTGATTTATCTTCCTCCCATTAATTTTCTCTTGTCTCCTAACTTAATAAAATAAACTCTCAATGAAGACAGTACATTAAAAAGGCACTTAATTTTTACTGTATTGATTAATTTCCAACTTGTAAAATGTGAGAAGTTACAAAATATCAGGGTCCTGACCTGATGAGCAAAACTACTGATGGGTTTTGTCCGTGAAGGTTCTCAGTCATCCAGGTCATCTTATTCTTGTGGAGTTGTAGTAAAAAGAAAGAACTCCAGTTGCTTTTTACTACAACTCCACAAGAACTGATGGGTTTTGATTGATCTGGACCGTTCTCTATCATACTGTATTGACTGGTCTACTGTCTACTTGTTCATGGTGTTGAGGTTTTGTGGAGTCATAGAAAATAGAAACTGTGAAAAGTGAAATTTAAGATAATGCAGACTGTACATACCTTCACTCTGATTGAGGCGCTGCTTCAAACTCTGAATATTGGCCTTGAAGAAATTGGGTGTGTCCTCAAAACACTCTCCAGCGTACAGCCGTAGATGTTCAGGGTTCTCAGCTAAAGCTGTTTTCGCCCACATCTGCTTTGGTTCTACTCTGTTTATGTTGCTGTCACAGTGACCTATCTGAATGTCATCAAGCATCGCAACAACCACAACCTCAGAGAAGTTTGTGACTCCAGTAGATACAGTGGTGACATACATCATGGTGTGTTTCACTGTGGGGAAAAACAAGACTTTGATTATAATACAAACCTAGACTCATCATAAATGTGATATATCCAGTCAGATGTCAATGCTGTCAATTAAAGGCAAAGCCCAAAAAATATATCCTGTCGAGATAAAAGTGAAACCAAACCATGCAGCAGCGTGATGCAGGAACAAAATCCAGAGCTGAGCAGAAAGTAAAGTGAAGAGAAGGGTTAAATATTTAAATGTGATCCTACCTGCTGATGAACTGTGACAGAGAAGAAGAAACAACAGTGAAGTCTTCATTTTGTTTTTCCAGACGAACAAAGGACCGATGATACAGACGCTTTAACTTCTCTCTTTTTCCTCAGGGAGGAAGGTTCAGGCATTGACGTTCAGGTGTGGTGTTTTGGCACGTGATGCCATCATCATCACATGAAGTGAAAAAGGAAATGACATGATTCTTATCAAAAATGTGTTTCCATAGCGATGAACTGGGCCTCCTGAATCTGTGACTCGTGTCAAAGATTATACAAGTTTGACACAATTCTTTCTGTTCTGTTTCTTCAGAGCTCTCTGTCTCAGCTTGTCTGCTACTAAAGTCCAGAAAATATTCAACTCAGATCACTTTCTCACATATAACGATAATAATGACAAAGTACTTTTAAAATCAGTGAATCACACAGTGGTCAGATAATAACGTCTCTATTGCAGCAGCTGCAGGATTTTACCTGACGTGACTTATCTCATCTCAACCACACAACTTACAGTACCTTGTTGTAAATCCTGTTTGGTCTGTTTCTATTTTTAACTCACATTTAGAACAATTAAAAACCAACAACACTGAGCAGTGATTCACTTTTCAATAATATCTCCAAAGTCCAAAAGTCCGTGTTGTCAGGTGCTAAAAACGTGTTTAATTTGACACAATATAATAAACGAGGCACAGAGAACGAGTGGAAGACGCCTCCGTCACTACCTGATCATTTTAACTGATTTATTCATTTATACACATGAGCTTTTATTTAGTAATTTTAGTTATTCTGTATTTCTTTATTTCTGCAGTATTCATTTCTGTGGCCATATGTTAATTAGATGGGCGGTCCTATCTCGGTCTAAAAACTGATTGGTTCTAGACGTATGATTGATTTTATGAGAAATCATGTGGAAAATACAGAAAAAACATTTTTCATAACGAAAATATATTTATTTCAAATTTATACAGATGACACTGTCAGAGCTTCAGAGTAGAAAACCAGCTGTCACTCTGACTCTGGTTACAGAAAATAATCCCAGAGCTTCAGGTTGGATTCAGGTTCTCAGTGAGTTCACAGTCACCAGGAGCTGTAAAAGACACAAACATGTTGTTAGTCCACTCATCATCACACACTGAACTTCCTGTCTGGACAGTTTAGTTAAAGCTCTTTAACCCACTGTAACGTTCATGTGTTCAGAGGCAGTAGAGGAAAAACAAGTTGTACTTACGAGGTGCAGGGAGTTCAGCTGAAAACAGAAGAAGAAGTTGACTTGTCAAACATTTTCATATTGAAGTGTAGAGTTTCATCAGACTCTGAGTCTTGTCACTTGTTGCTTTATCACATTGTGACTCAGTGTTGCAGCCTGGACACAAACATCCACTCAGCTGCTGGACTCTCTCACCTGTCTTCTTTTTGTAGACCAGAAATCCAACGACAGAACAAATGAGGACGACGACAAGAACAACCACTGCAACAACGACGGTGATGGTCGTGTATGGAGCTATTATTGTTGCAATATTATTTGCAAATGCGTATCTCAATCTGTGTGTGCGTATTCAGATCTGTGTGTGTGTAATATGATCTGTGTGTGTGTATTCAGATCTGTGTGTGTGTAATATGATCTGTGTGTGTGTATTCAGATCTGTGTGTGCGTATTCAGATCTGTGTGTGTGTATTCAGACCTGTGTGTGTGTAAAAAAAATCTGTGTCTGTATTCAGATTTGCAAGTGAAGACAAATCTGCAAGTGCATGCAAAGATCTGTGAATGTGAACACAGATCTGTAAGTGTACATAGATCTGTAAATGTGTAAACCGATCTGTAAATGCGTACTTAGATCTGTAAATGTCTGTCATCACTTACAACTCAGGCAGGAGCTCTCCATTGGCTGTGTTTTTACACGTGAATTTTGCAACACTTCTGCCGCGGCAGATCTGTGATCTGAAAATGTGTAGAAATGAGATTTGTCTGTGACCTCAGTGTTCCTTTGCCCTGAGCTCAGGCTCACAGGCTCACGCTGCCTGGCTAGTATAATTCAATTACGTTGTTCACTTTGTACCATGAGAAATGTCGTTTTTACCGGTATTTCCTGTTTGATTGACGTGAGACGTACAACGCAATTCAGCGCACCGAAGTGCCCGCTTGTTCCTTTCTCCAATTTGTACAATGAAAATTGAAAAAGGAAGTCGAGAGCCGGAACCAGCCTTCAAAGTAAAAGCTCCGCGTTTTGATGGCTACAGCAACGGACAATTTAAAAGAAAGAAGAAGAAAAACTCCGAAACGAATTAAATACTTAATTCACAACAAATCGCCTAAACGATTACCATTTACCCCAGTAAAAACGACATTTCTCATGGTACAAAGTGAACGACGTAATTGAATTATACTTCGTACACGGACCGGGTCGGTACTGCTACTGCAGCCAGGCAGCGTGAGCCTGTGAGCCTGAGCTCAGGGCAAAGGAACACTGAGGTCACAGACAAATCTCATTTCTACACATTTTCAGATCACAGATCTGCCGCGGCAGAAGTGTTGCAAAATTCACGTGTAAAAACACAGCCAATGGAGAGCTCCTGCCTGAGTTGTAAGTGATGACAGACATTTACAGATCTATGTACACATTTACAGATCGGTTTACACATTTACAGATCTATGTACACTTACAGATCTGTGTTCACATTCACAGATCTTTGCATGCACTTGCAGATTTGTCTTCACTTGCAAATCTGAATACAGACACACAGATCATATTACACACACACAGATCTGAATACACACACACAGATCATATTACACACACACAGATCTGAATACGCACACACAGATTGAGATACGCATTTGCAAATAATATTGCAACAATAATAGCTCCATAGTCGTGTCACTGGACTTCTCTGTTCAACAAAACACAAAGAAACAAAACCATCATCACACAATGTGCAGGTGAAGCAGGTTAGAGCAGAGACTCATGTGTTCATCATGTGTCACATTCATCCACTCATCACCTCATCAGATTTCTGAGAGAAACATGAATTAAACATAAAGATGAAGCTTTGCAGATTGTTATTGAGTCTTTTCACTCTTTGCACTTTGAGCTTTTCTCCACAGTGAGGCGCTGCAGACCAGGAAGAGACACAACAAATGTGCAGGATTTTCTTGGCTATAATGAAACTGAAGAGCTGAACACATCGTTTTCTTTTAGGTATCCTAAGGTAATGTGATTTATGTTGTAGATTATTTCTGTATGAATGTTGAAAAAAAGTTTAAATTGTTTATCACCTTGATTTTCTCTGATTCTAATTTTTCCCATGTTGGTCCTGATGTGAGCTTTGTCCAGTTTGGTGACGATGTCGTCCTTCACTCCAGAGAGCTGAAACACACAGTCGTACCTCCTCCAGTCTTCAGCTTTGACTGATGAGACGTCCAGGTCAACACTCATCTGGAAGGATCCATCATGGTTGGGGAGGATCTCTCCTTGGTCCACGTCCTCATGAAGCTCCTCTCCATCTTTGGTCCAGAACATCAGGGCTCTGTGAGGGTAGAAACCTGTAGCGTGGCAGCTGACTGGAGAGGAGGGAGTCTTCTGGAGGAGAGACACTGAGGGACGGACTGGAGGTTTTTAAAGACAAGATCATCATCAAAATGGGAGTGTAAGTGTCTCCTTCATGATGATAATAATACTCAATTATCAGCTTTGTACTCTATTCTATTCAATGTTTACTGTATCACATTATTATCTATAAAAACAAAAACGTAGTAAAGTAAAATGTAGTTGGATAGAAGGACAAGGAGGAATCACAGTTGGTACTGATGATACTTTAAAAAGTATTTATTTTATAAATAAAGGTTGGTAGTTTGATATCCAATTGTGGCTAAAATAACAAAAAATTAACACTTTTAAAAAGTCCACATAAAGAATAAATTCTCTGTAAGTGAATTCTCTACCTGTTCTTTGCAGAAAACCACTCCCATATTTCAAATATTTCTTCAGCATGGTAGGATAAATGTTGCTGATGAAGTTCTTCCACATCTGACTTTTATCTGTATCTGCATCCCACTCTTGCTTGATGGTTTCAGCCCAGGGGTTTGCAGCGATCCACATCAGAGTCTGCAGGTCCAATGTGAGGAAGTCGTCTCCATTATAACCGTATTTTAAAAAACCATCAACCTTTTCAGTCTCATCATCCCATTCAGAGCCCCAATGCTTCTGGATGATGTGAAGACCTGAGACAGAGACAGAGAGATAAAGACTAATTCATAATGTCGCTACAACTCATCTGGGGCCCTGATTCATTCTTAGACTGCAGCAGATTTACAGAGAAGTTGAGGTGTGTTTAAGTCAAGTTGTTGTCTAATATCACAAATCACAGATGTTCATCAAAGGCCTTTACAGTCTACACAGCAGTGGAGTAGGACGGACAAAAGAACCAGGTTCTCAACAGGTCCAGATGACACATGATAGAGACTAATTGTAACTACCAGGAATACTAGAAATATCTAGGAGGTAAGTAAAAAAAAAAAAAAAAGGGAGAGAGAGAAATAAACCAATAAATGAGGTAGTAAACGTTTTATCAGAAACATACCATCAGTTTGGTTTGACTGCTGCTTGAAACCATCTGTGTCGACTCTGACCAGCTGCTCATATTTTATGCCATCCCCAGTAAATTTTTCCCAGTCTTGTGGATCATCCTCTATTAATTTTCTCACCCAGTCCTGTCTGGGTTCTGGTGTTTCCATGTTGCTGTCATAGTACGCCATTTCAACTTCATCAACACTTTCAGTAACCATGTAATCAGGGATGTTTGGGTGTCCAGAGGAGATCATCACATAGAACATCAGGGAGTGTTCGACTGTTGGACAAAGAAGTTTCAAAATGAATGTGTTCGATTTTTACATTTGATCATTTGCAAGAATAAGACATAGCCCCATTGTTATGAATTAGTTTTCTTGTAAATCAGTTGAAATAACTTAAAGGAATAGTTCACCAAAAAATGAAACTCAGTGACTCTCCCTCATGCTGATGAATACTCCGGAGTAGTTTTTTATTCCTCAAAGTGCATCTGGAGACCCGGGAGGCCGGTTCCTATAGTCCAACCAAAACTTTATATGAGAGTAATGGGTCCTGACACAAAAACGTCCATAAAACTACACAAAAACCATTTAATATTCCTCCACACTGCTCATCCACTGCAATCCAATGTCCTTAAGGGATATAGTCCAGAGTTTAACCGACGTCATTTAGGACATTTTTACAGCCTAAACAGTCCTGTATTGAATTTGCCTGATGCGTTCATTTTTTGGTGAGATATTCCTTTAACTGTAATAACAACAGTAGTGAATACAGTAGCCCCTGCACCTTTATATTCCTAAAATTTGAACTTGTCCGTGCCTTTTTACCTTTGTTTTTAAATTTGTTTACAACTCACCTGTTTAAATGTTTTTAAGGTCTGGAGTTACACCTATTTCAAAGCGAGCTAGGTGACATAAATTATTACTTCTCAGCCATGTTCATGCCCTTTGGATGATGAGTTTGTTAATATTATGGTGTGTGGCCTGTGTTCACCATACATGGCTTGTCATCTTTATTTGTAAACAAGTGTAATGGAGGTCCGCGGTACCGTATAGTCACAGACAGTCACGAGGTACAGTACCAGTAAGGAGAAGTGACAGCGTGTGGCGGTTAGCGGTACTGAAGTTAAACTAACTCACCCATAAAAGATGTGTAACCCACTTGCCAAGTGGCCATTGGCCTCTTGGCGAAATGGTTAGCATCGTCGCCTGCGGTGCGGGAGACCTGGGTTAGAAACCCGCTCAGGGCGAGTCACAGAACAACATCGGTCACACAAGCTAATAAAAAAATGCCAAAAAATGAATTAACACTGGGCTGCACACTGACACAGTGGTTTGCACCTTTGCCTGCCAGCAAGACGAGTCTGGCTTTGGTTCCTTGGCCTGGAGCCGGTCTGGGTGGAGTTTGCACATTCTTGTCCCTGTGACTTCATGGCTTCTCTCCAGGTTCCAACAACAGGAAAGGACTCGCAACACTGTATGAGCTCCCCAAAGTACAAAAATTTATTAGAGGACTAAAAATGACAACGTTTCGAGCAGTGCGCTCTTCGTCAGGTCAATCAAGACAAATGCTTACAGGTGTTCATTAAGTAGATACACAGGATCCACCCAGGTTCCAACAACATGCACACTACATTGATTGGCAACTCTGTACAAGTGTGGTGGTGACCCAAAACGTCCAGCTGCGCTAACGGTGCTAACAGGAATGTATACTTGCCACAGTCATTAAACTGGCCAGGTCTACAGCCTGACTTCTGCCTGTTAAAAGGTTTTAAAGATGCTTTCAGGTGTTTTGCTAAACAGTAAACAACCTACAGTATTATCTTATAAAGGTGGGCAACAGTTAGAAGTGATTTATATTCTGTTATTCAGTTCATCTGACGGCTGAAACATTATAATCAGTAAACATGTACAGTGGCTTGGGTTTAAAAAGGTAATATTATTATATTGATATTATTATTATTATGATATTATTATCTTATTATATTCTTTACCAATGTGTCCAATGTTGTTCTGGCCTGCCCTGAGTGGGTTTTGAGCCCTCGATGCTAACCGTTTCACCAAGAGGTTAAAGATCACTTGCCAAGTGAATTAGCACGTCTTTTATGGGTGAATGAGAAACTTCAGTACCGCTAATCGCCATACCATGTCACTTCTCCTTACTGGTACCTTGTGACTGTGACTAACCCGTGGTCCTCCGTTATACCAACAAATCAAATTTAAATACATATATAAATAAATGTAATGATGTTACCTGCAGATGCAATGTGGAAGAAGAGCAGCAGTATCAGGAGCTTCTCCATGTTGCTCTGACAGACCGAGCTTGTCTGAAACACCAACAAAAACCAGTTGGTTTTACCTTTTTATTTCCTGGCTGTGATAAAGTTAGTGCATATTTTATACGTGCTCACCTGTGAGTGACTCCCTGCAGGTGATCAAGGATTTAACATCCCACTTTGTTAATATTTGTGTGTAAAGGTCATTGTCACTCTCTGTTTCAGCTCATTGCTGCTTAAATCCAAGTCACATTTAACACAGAGAAACTGACACCGTGAGCATGATCCAAGTCCTCACCTGAAGAATAATCAACTTCATTTATAGAGATCAAACACTGACGATAATGAAGTTTGCAGCAGCAGTAGTTTTCCTGACAGTGATGACATATGGTAATAACATTTTACATATTACAGCTGCACAGATGAACTCGTTCAATAATCAAAATATTTTTGTCTTTTTTAGTATTTGACTGGAGGTTGTGTTGCTTCTAATTACTAGACCCTGGACAGTGGGTGTTAAAGGGTTAACTCCATCACACTGTAACTGTTTCATCGAAAAGAACCTGCTTGAACCTGCTGTTCCTCTTTTTAATCCACACCAACAGGGTCAATGTCAACAATGTTGAGAATGAGTCTCAAGTTTGATTTCACTTCTCTTCTTTCTGGTACCTCAGTTCATAAAAACACAAGTTTTTATTCACAAAAACACACAACACACAAGTTTTTATTCATAAAAACACAAGTTTTTATGAACTCTCTTCCTCTGTAACTACCCTATATGCAACAAAAGTAGAAAGTTTAGAAAAGACAACATTAAAAAACTATGAAAAATATTTTCATTACAAAGGTCCTCACAACCCAAGTGAATGAGTAAAAAGTTGAAGATCACAGAAAGGTGAGAATGTGGTGCTGCCATCTAGTGGCAAATTACTGAAACACATCGTTAAATCAAATTTGTGTAAAATGTTCTTTGTTTTTATAAACTCACAAATTACATTATTTGACAAAAAGAAACACCATGTACAGGACAAGAGGAGTTTATCAAGATTTTAATTCCTGGCTAAGTACAGTGGATCTCCATGTTACTTTAATTTGTTAGCAATTAGCATGCTTCTTAGTGTGACAGTTGAGGTTCCTGTCACTATGCCTCCAACTGATCATGTGCCCTGGCTACATGGCCAAGGGGATGACCCTTTGGGTGACTGGCAAGCACGCATGACTATTACCGAGGAGGTGTGGGTTCAATCCCCGCCCGGGTCCTCCTCACCTTGCCACATTTGCAATAACTGAAAGTATATTACAAGTGCAGCAAACAGAATTTTTGGTATTTTTGTGCATTAAAAATCTGTGTCTTCATAGAAAAAATCATGGTTTTAATAACACATCAAGAAAATAAGATTTCAACACTGTATGTAGTGTCAACATGCACATTTGATTCATGGAGTTCTTATAAAACAGAGAAAAGCTGCTAAACACTAGACTCTTTTAGCTGGATAATATGACACATGTCAAAGTGTTGACTTCTTCCATCCCATGTGAGGTCACTGATCGAGTGTTTGTCAGTCAGGTTTCTGGACTCAGACGCTCAGAGAGTTCAAAGCTGTTTTCAGGAGCTGTAGGAACAGAAACACACTTGTGACAAACTGTAGAAAGTCCATTTATGCAGCATTGAACTTTTAGAAACAGTAAATGAAGAAAACTGTAAAAGAGATCATCAACAGTCAGTCAAATTAACCAGCAATGAAATCTTAAGAAAATGTAAATCTAGAAAACTACTGAATAAGTTCATCAATAATAATTAAAACAAATAAAAATCTATAAGATCATTTGAAACAGAACAAAATAAGTTTTACTTACAGGATGGACGGTCACATTCTTTGGCTGAAACCAAGGGAAAAGACAAATCGGTTAAATGACAGGATGTGTGACTGAATATGATCCTCTCCTCTAGTGAACTCAACTTTTTGAACAAGAAACTAAAGCTTGTTTCAGTTTTACAATCTGGATAGAAACTTAAATATTTTAAGCGTCATTAAATCAGATCATCTGTCTACTTTCCTCTCTCACCTTTCTTCTGTTTATAAACCATGAATCCAGTGACAGCGATGAGGACGAGAGCCAGAGGAACCAGTGCAGAGATGATGGGGACAGTGGTGTTACTGGGCTTCTCTGGTCAATATAAAATATCACATTTTAAGACCAGAACAGATAAACAGGTCAGAACACAAGAGTGTAGGAGCTGATGTCTGTTTACATTCATCTGGTAATTTACTGCCCCCTTGTGGAGGCAGCAGGTTATTGTCTCTGGAAACTTGTCAAGAAACTGGTCAGCTTTTACTGTAAACCACTGTATCTATGTTCACAACTGTTGTTGAAGATGAATTCACAGCTCAACTGTAGAACATGACATGACGTCACATCCAGGGGCTGCTGATGTGATGCAAATATTTCTGTGCAGGTGAACAATCTGAAGAATTGTCTACAATTTGAACTATTTTAGTATTTTGGCAAAGCAATCTAAAGATGAGAGTGCTTTTCATTATGCCCAACAGTGTGTAGTTGGTTAGACAAACATCTGGTAATATGAATGAAGTGTGTGCCATTTGGTGCAAAAGTTGATTTGAATAACGCAGTTTTGGTTGCAGTGCTTCATTTTGCAGGATATACAGTATGGGGTATTTGCAGTTTGGGTTTTGCTAATTGTTTTGATAAAACCAGCATAGTTTGCAAAATTGTGTGTTAGCAATTGGGAAAAAACTGTAATAGACAAACCAGTGATATCCCTTTAAGACCAAACCCACATTTGCACCAAGCTTCCTTTAATCCTGTATTTCTTGGTGGTCAGAGAGCATTGTCTGCTTTATTGCAGGCTAGAAGTCTCCTTGACCGGTGACTTTGAAAGCTGACAATAGATCAGTAACCTCCCTTCAGTGGTTCAACACCTTCCCAAAGAGGCTCCATCATAGAGACCACTGAACTGTGGCTTATCCAAAATTGCACTGACCAACTGGGATTGATATAGTATTGGTCTCTGGACAACTTGGGGTGCAAAAAAGACCAGACCCTTATCCACAAGAATGTGTAGAGGATACTGGCCATGTGCTATCACCCCCTGGAATTCATCATCCCATTTACCACCCATGGAAAAGTTCTTCTACAGAAACTGTGGTCTAAAGAGCAGGACAGGAATTACCCCCGGCTTCCCGATGCCTTTGTGAAGGATTGGACATTATGGGAGAAGTAACTTCCACATTTGGCCTCGATCAGACTTCCAAGGTGTTATGAACTCACTGAGGACCAAGATCCTCCAATGACCAGAGAATTGCATGTCTTCTACTAAATTATTCCACACTCTTACCCATGTTGTTCCTGATCCATGCTTTTTTCAGTTTGGTGACGATGTCGTTCTTCACTCCAAAGAGCTGAAACACACAGTCGTACCTCCTCCAGTCTTCAGCTTTGACTGATGAGACGTTCAGGTCAACACACATCTGGTAGGATCCATCATGGTTGGGGATGATCTCTCCTTGGTCCACGTCCTCATGAAGCTCCTCTCCATCCTTGGTCCAGAACATCAGGGCTCTGTGAGGGTAGAAACCTGTAGCGTGGCAGCTGACTGGAGAGGAGGGAGTCTTCTGGAGGAGAGACACTGAGGGACGGACTAGGGAAAGAGACGGGGTGAGGTAATACAGTGGTGATTCAGTCTGATTGGTCTATGTCAATATTGTGATCATCAAACTAATCAATTCATGTTAGTCTATACCTGTTCTCATGACAGAGTATTTTGCATACTTCACATACTTCTGCAGCCACTCAGGACAAATATTAACTATGAGGTTCTCAACGTGTTTGATTCTCCCTTTGTCAGCATCCCATTCCTTTTTGGTGACGACAGCCTCTTCTTTCAGAGGGATCCATGTCAGAGTCTTCATGTCCATTGATATGAAGTCTTCTCCATCATAACCAAACTGATTGAATGCAGTCACTTTTCCAGTCTCATCGTCCCATCCACATCCACTTATCCACTGTAAGATGTGGGCACCTGAGGCAGAGACAGTTAATGTACAGATGATGTCTCCTCTGGGAAGATGATCAGTTTTAGACCTTCTAGACCAAGTAAACGAAACTCGACCTCTTCAGTGTCAGAGACAGATTCGTTATAATGTGTTAGTTACAGAAGAGCAGTGGCCTCGTCTCAGTTTGGTGTCAGAAAAAGGACGTAGGAGAGGACAGAGTCTATGAAGTTCCTCATGTGTAGAGTCTGTTTCCAGAGTGTGAAGATGCAGAACTTCAGGACTCTGATGTGTTTAGTTTGTAACATGCATCAACAAAGATGAACACAAAGTGACTGGTTTACTCTGAAGAGTCACTGACACTGATTCAGTTGGTTATGAGAAGCTTTAGCTGAACTTCACCCTCCTTAATGATTTAATGTTGATGCTCAGTAGATTGACCATTGTTTGACAGCAAAACATTAAATATGACAATATACAGAGAGACTGTACCTACCTTCACTGTGGTTAAAGCGCTGCTTGACCTGGTCCATCGTGCCTCTAAAGATAGGCAGACTCTGGAAACATTCTCTCTTGTACCACTGCATGTGGTCCGAGTTCTCGTGTAGTGCTAATCTCACCCAGGCCTGTTTTAGATCTATTTTCTTTGTGTTGGTGTCACAGTGACCTACATGAATGTCATCAACCAGCACATCAGCCACAAACTCAGGGAGGTTTGTGGGTTCAGAAGACAGAGTAAAAAGAAACTTCATGGTGTGTTTCTCTGTGGGACAGACACGTTTTTAAAAATGATTATTATTATTAAAAATCCTCTTAAGATAAAAGTGAAAATCATGCAGCAGTGTGACACTGGAGCAACATCCAGAGCTGAGCAGAAAGTAATGTGATATCCAATTGTGGCTAAAATAACAAAAATGAACACTTAAAAAGTCCAGATAAAGAATAAATTCTCTGTAAATGAATTCTCTACTGTACCTGTTCTTTGCAGAAAACTACTCCCATATTTCAAATATTTCTTCAGCATGGTAGGATAAATGTTGTTGATGAAGTTCTTCCACATCTGACTTTTATCTGTATCTCCATCCCACTCCTGTTTAATGGTTTCAGCCCAGGGGTTTGCAGCGATCCACGTCAGAGTCTGCAGGTCAAATGTGAGGAAGTCGTCTCCATTATAACCGTATCGTAAAAAACCATCAACCTTTTCAGTCTCATCATCCCATTCACAGCCCAACATCTGCTGGATGATGTGAAGACCTGAGACAGAGACGGAGTGAGATGAAGAGACAGATTGTCATTCATCACACTGATAAATCATTTCACTACAACTGGAGACATTTGTTTTTAGACAACAACAGATTCTAGAGAAGTTAAGATGTGTTCAAGTCAAGTTGTTGTCTAATATCACAAATCATAGATGTTCATCAAAGGAATTTACAGTCTACACAGCAGTGGAATAGGATGGACAACAGAACCAGGTTCTGACCACAAATGAAATTATTTCTTTCCCTGTTACATTTATCATATAGAACTTATTCTGTTCTATTATGTAAAGTGAAATACAGGAAGAAACCAATAAATGAGGTAGTGAACATTTGATCAGAAACATACCGTCAGTTTGGTTTGACTGCTGCTTGAAACCGTCAGTGTCGACTCTGAGCAGCTTCTCATAATTTATGCCGTCCCCAGTAAGTTTTTCCCAGTCTTCTCGATCATCCTCAATTAAATTTCTCAGCCAGTCCTGTCTGGGCTCGACTCTTTTCATGCTACTGTCATAGTACGCCAACTCAACCTCCTCAATGTTTGTTGCAGTCACATAATCAGGGATGTTTGGGTGTCCAGAGGAGATCATGGCGTAAAACCTCAGTGAGTGTTGGACTGTTGGATAAAGAGGATTCAACTTGAATGTGATCAGTTTTTTCATAAATAACAATTAATAAGAAGACAATATATACTTTATTATTGCCCCAGGAGTAAAGTGTTATAATAAGTTTTGAGTTGGATTCAAAGTTAATGCCAGTTGTTGTTGTTGTTGTTGTAACATCTTGCTAAGCTGTTGCATCCAAACACCTGAGGCTATACCTGTGCTGATGATGCCTCTTTTAACTATAATAGGCTACCTAATACATTTCTTATCTAAACAACAAACACAGCACTGAACTCAGTTGTAACATTAGCAGGACACCTAGTGTGACATAGATTCACCTTCTGATAGCTGAAACTCTGCAGTCAGTGAACACAGACGGTATCTTGGGTTTAAAAAAGGATATCCTTATATGGTCTTACCAACAAATCATATTAGAATATACAGTACATAAGTAAATGTAATGATGTTACCTGTGGGAGCTACGTGGCAGAAGAGCAGCAGTATCAGGAGCTTCTTCATGTTGCTCTGACAGACGGAGCTGGACTGAAGTACAGCCAAAAATCTGTTGGTTCATTTCACATTTACTGTATTTCCTGGTTGTGATAAAGTCAGTGCATATTTTAGACATGCTCATCTGTGAGTAGCTCCCTGCAGCTGATCAAGGAGTCAACATCCATGTGTAAAGTTCAGGTCACTGTCTGTCACAGCTTGTCTGCGGCTTAAGTCCAAATCACATTTACCACAAAGAAACTTTAACACCTTGGACATGATCTAAATCCACACTGATCACAGTCTAACTGTTTCTTTAGGAACAAAAACCTGCTTGACTTGTTTCTGTTTTTAACTCATATGATCAGGGTCAACAACAGTTGAGTATGAAGCTCAAGCTCGACTCCACTTGTCTTCTTTGTGATCATTATAAACTCACTCAGTTCATTAAAAACACAAGTCACAATGTCTTTGGCTTTCTTTAATGCAACAAAAATAGAAAGTTAAGATGTCTGCACAGGAAAAAACAAACAAATAAAAAAAGAAGATTTTAACAATGTTTTCAGTGTTTACATGTAATTTTATGGAGTCATCGTAAAACAGGAAAGTACAATCAACACAACATGAATGATAAAATTAGAATTATGGGGAAAACATTATTAGCTGCTGGGCAACGTGACACATATCAAAGAATTGACTTCTTCCATCCCATGTGAGGTCCCTGATGAGTGTTTGTCAGTCAGGTTTCAGGTTTGTGGTTTCAGAGCAGAGTCCTACACGGGTCCAATTTTGGAAACCCGCGCCCGCCCCACCCGTAGGTTTTTAAGCCCGTGTCCCGACCCGTCACCCATGATTATTTCTGACTTCAACCCAGATCCGACCCGCCCATCAATATTAAGACCCGCTGCCCGTGAGATCGCCGTCATCACCGGCGTTAACGGGGGTATCCGTACTCTTTAGAAAAAAGAAAAAAAGAGAGAGAGAGGGGAAAAAAAGCAGTACTCTTTCGCGGCTATTTCCGGAACGGAGAATGATAGCGACGTAATTCTTTTTTAATGAAAGCAGGAAACTTCAGCCTTCACATTAATCCCATCGGTGTGTTTGTAGCTTACCCAGAAGCTGAGCAGTCAAGCCATAACAGGATAAACTCCAACGGGAAAGCTGTGAGCGGTCACACGAGCGGCCAAAGATTGTTTATTTACATCAAGATGCTCCTCACACATACACCCGCGTACCCACCCGCGTTCATTTGAGTTCCGCCCGTGCCCGACCCGTGAATTTACACAAGACAACACCGTTTTTGCGGGGTAACCCGTCGAATACCCGTGGGGATCCGACCTGATGCAGGACTCTGTTTCAGGGGGTTCAGCATTGTCTTCAGAAGCTGTAAGATCAGAAACACACTGTTAGTGTTAAACTGTGGAAAATCCATTTAACCGGCATTTTAGACAAGATCAAATCAGTTTTACTTACGGGATGGTTGGTCTGTGGCTGAAACCAAGAGAAAAGACAAATCAGTTGTAAATGACAGGATGTGTTTGAGCAGCTCATCACCACTGAATATGATCCTCTCCTCTACTCACTCAGACTTAGTGAAGTTATTTT
This sequence comes from Trachurus trachurus, assembly GCF_905171665.1. Lineage (NCBI taxonomy): Eukaryota > Metazoa > Chordata > Actinopteri > Carangiformes > Carangidae > Trachurus > Trachurus trachurus. The sequence continues at coordinate 5,318,406 of NC_139904.1, forward strand.
TTTAACAGAAAACTGAAGCTTGTTTCAGTTTCACAATCTGGATAAAAACCTAAACGCTTCTTCAGAGGCAGCAGAGTAAAAACAAGTTGTACTTATGAAAACAGAAGAAGAGGTTGACTTGTCAAACATTTTCATATTGAAGTGTAGAGTTTCATCAGACTCTGAGTCTTGTCACTTGTTGCTTTATCACATTTTGACTCAGTGTTGCAGCCTGGAAACAAACATCCACTCAGCTGCTGGACTCTCTCACCTGTCTTCTTTTTGTAGACCAGAAATCCAACGACAGAACAAATGAGGACGACGACAACAACAACCACTGTAGCAGCAACCACTGCAGCAACGAACACAACACACACAGAAACACAAAGAAACAAAACCATCATCACACAATGTGCAGGTGAAGCAGGTTAGAGCAGAGACTCATGTGTTCATCATGTGTCACATTCATCCACTCATCAGTTTTCTGACAGAAACATGAATAAACATAAAGATGAAGCTTTGCAGATTGTCAGTGAGTCTTTTCACTCTTTGCACTTCGAGCTTTTCTCCACAGTGAGGCGCTGCAGACCAGGAAGAGACACAACAAATGTGCAGGATTTTCTTGGCTAGAATGAAACTGAAAAGCTGAACACATCGTTTTCTTTGAGGTCTCCTCCTTTGTTGTGCAATGTAATTTTTGTTGTAGATTATCTCTGTATGAATGTGGGGGAAAAAAGCACAAATAAAATGTTTTATCACCTTGATAATTTTTAATTCCAGTTTTTCCAATGTTTTTGCTTCCATGACCGACCCCCATGTTGGTCCTGATCTGAGCTTTGTCCAGTTTGGTGACGATGTCGTCCTTCACTCCAGAGAGCTGAAACACACAGTCGTACCTCCTCCAGTCTTCAGCTTTGACTGATGAGACGTCCAGGTCAACACTCATCTGGAAGGATCCATCATGGTTGGGGAGGATCTCTCCTTGGTCCACGTCCTCATGAAGCTCCTCTCCATCTTTGGTCCAGAACATCAGGGCTCTGTGAGGGTAGAAACCTGTAGCGTGGCAGCTGACTGGAGAGGAGGGAGTCTTCTGGAGGAGAGACACTGAGGGAAGGACTGGAGAGGGAGAGAGACAACAGGTAAGTTAGACTGGTGGTCGTTGGTCTCCACTACATGTTCAGACTCACACATTCATCTTCTGACAGCTCCACATACTGTAACAACAACAGCATCTCTCTCTTCTAACAGTGAAGAAGTGAAAGTGACTTCACTCACACTAACTGTTCACTGACTATCACCAGTCGACTGAGATGATGTCAGAGTACCAAACAGGTCAGTCTCTCCTAATTGGTCAGGACCAACTCAGATCTTAAAACAAGGTGATGTCAGATGAGGTCTTCTAGTAGCTGATATCAGACCTGCTGCTGCAGGTTCAGGAGGACATCTCTATCTTACTTACAGAGCTACCTCAGCTCAGACTTTTTCTCAGGATGTCTGGCTTTGGGATGTCTTTTCAGATCATGCCACACACAATATCTGCTGTATTAAGGTCTGGAAGGTGGATTTTCTTTGTCTGTTGTAGATTTGCTTTAATATTTAGGGTCATCACCCAGCTTCTTTTGAGCTTCAGCTGGTGGACAGCAACCCTCACATTATCTACCTTCATAAACTCGATGTCCATATCCAGAGGATCAAAGAGCAACATCCAAAATCATGACAAAATTAGGTTTAGGGTTAGAGTTAGGTATTTGTCAAGGTTGCTAAGTTACAAGAGCCACACGTTGTAATACAATGGTAAGGGCAGGTAGAGCTGAGAAGACAATTCCCAGTAGGTCACACTGTCTCATTTCAGTTCTGCCTTCATGACTACAACAGCCACAAAGTAAAAGTGATAAGAGTCTGATTGGTCGATATCAATACTGTTCTGATCATCAAACTACATCAGATCATGTGACTCTACCTGTTCTCAGCAGAAAGTTCCTCCCATAGTTCAAGTACGTCTTCAGCCACGCAGGACACATCTGAGTTAAGAAGTTCTCATTGTATTTTATTCTCCCTTTCTCAGCATCCCAACTCCGTTTGATGACGACAGCCTGTGGTTTTGCAGCGATCCATGTCAGTGTCTTCAGGTCCAGTGACAGGAAGTCTTCTCCATCATAACCATACTGACTAAAACCATTAATTTTTCCAGACTCATCGTCCCATTCACATCCATTCATCCTCTGTAAGATGTGGACACCTGAGACAGAGACAGTTAAAGGACAGATGGAGCTATGAATAATCGTGGACTGGATTTGTGGTTTATATTTTGGTTTGTAATGGTTTATATACAGTATTATTAGGCCCAACCTCAGTTTTTCAGTGTCAGTTTATTTTCTCTGGCCTCAACAATATCAGTGATAAAACACATTTGTAGTTTCACTTTGTAGAGTCATTGACACTACACTGATTCAGTTGGTTATCATTGTTCAGTATTAAATATAACATAATTCAGACTATACCTACCTTCACTTTGATTAAAATACTGCTTGACCTGTTGAATCCTGGATCTTAAACGAGGCAGAACCCCAAAACACTCTATGTTGTACCACTGCCCATGTTTAGGGTGATCATCCAATGCTGTTTTCGACCAGTTCTGTTTTGGTTGCAGTGTGTTTGTGTTGGTGTCACAGTATCCGGCCTCAATGTCATTAATTAATCCAACAGACACAAACTCAGCGAGGGTTGTGACTCCAGAAGACAGAGTGGAGAAAAACTTCAGGCTGTGTTTCACTGTAGAACAGACAAGGTTTTTTATTATAAATATAAACCTTCACTCCTCATAAATGTGATATATTCAGTCAGATTCAGTTGAAAATCCAGTGGAGATAGGGGAGAGTGGGGTAACAAGTGAGACATTTTTTACATTTGCTCCCCTCTAAGCGAGCTAAAATGATTTATCCGTAAAAATTTACACATTTCCCATTAATTCAGGATGTTTCCTAGCAATGGAAATTATCAGAATGTATTTAGAAAGAAGGGCAGTGAAAATATGATTGTTTTTAAAAAAAGTGGTCTCGTGTCTCACTTTACCCCAGCTCAGGGGTAAACTGAGACAAACCAGAGAAATCAATGGGGTAAACTGATCCACTTACTTTTTCCACTCTGAAACTACCATAACAACACATGTTGTAACAGTTAGAGTCCTGACAGCTAGCTTGACAACCACACATCCCAGAACTAATGTCGGACTAGTAGCAGAATCATGGGGATTGGTCAATTAAGCACTTTTTTTTCTAAACACAAAGTGACTCAAGAACAAAATCAAATACAACACAAAATGTTTTAATTAACATTCAAATGACAGATAGAACCAGTTAGATTGTCTGGGGGTCAGGCCCCGACAATCGTGACCATTTTGATCAAAAGTCCTCTTGTGTGTGGGGGGAGCCGACAAAGTGGAATGTGGCTAAAATTTTGTTAATAACCAATAAAGAAGTGAGCTGACTGAGAGCACATAGCATAACAAAGTAGTGTGGCTACAGATCATGTTCGATCACGCAAGATTTCTGGCTTGGGGGACGAGATTCTAGTGTAAATCTTTGTGTGTGGTGTGCTCACGGTGTCTCACTCATGGATTTATTATAATACATCCATGGTCTCACTTTACCCTGCAGCATTTGTCTCACTTTACACACCCCCATTTTAGAAAAAAATGACCTCTCTTAGAAATTCAGGCTTATTTTCAGCCAGCGTCATCACATGGTTTTATGTGTTGGGAGTTAATCATCGTGTATCTTATAAGTTTTTCTACCTGAATCAATTTGCTTTGGCACAACAGTTGATTAAGTTGACAGCAAGAAAATTTACTTTTACATGCAAAAATTATATTTTTGTGAAAAAAACATGCTTTCCACAGCATCATGAGGTCCTCTCCTTCATGGCCATGGGGAAATGGAAGGGGCTTGAAAACATAATGGTCAGATGACCATAAATGTGTTCCGTTTTCTAGATACAGGGGGTGTCTCACATTACCCGATGTCTCACATTACCCCACTCTCCCCTACAGTAAAAGTGAAACCAAATCGTGAAGCAGTGAGTAAAATCCAAAGCTGAGCAGAAAGTAAAGTGAAGAGTTGAATAAATATTTAAATGTGATCCTACCTGGTGATGAACTGTGACAGAGAAGAAGAAACAAAAGTAATGTATCCATTTTGTTTTTCTAACATCGCTGTGTCCTCAGAAGGAAGGTTGAAGTGTTTGAGCTCAGCACATGGTTACACTATAGGCATGTCTAGTTGTCTACACTATTCCACAGAGGGCTGTGTGACTGCAGGTTCTTGTTCCAACAGGCAGCAGAACACAGTCTGACCAATCAACTGTCTGTAGACTGAGATCAGTTGATTAAATGAATCAAGTCTGTTTTGCTGCTGCTTAGTTGAAAAAAAAAAAAACTGGAATGTGGCATCGTTGTCCTGACATGCCTATGGTGCCACCCTCCTGCCTTGCAGGTTGCAGCCAATTTTCACTTTGTGTTGCCAACTTGGCGACTTTCTCCCTACATCAGTCGGGTGTCGACTTTCCAAATCCTCTTGGCGACTTAGGCTATTTGTCAAAACACCGCTGCCCCGAAAATCTTGACGTTTTCTAAAGGGAAATAAATATGCAACACAGGAATTTTCCTCTTACATCCAGATATCATTAATTTACATTTAGATGTGGAAATTCTGAAACACCACTTTATTTTCCCACTGAACAATCAGATCCCAAGTCTGAGACAGAGTTTTAGTCGATGCAGGTATAGAAACAGGAAACAGAGGATCACACTGAACTTTACACAGAAACAACTGCGATGAACTCAGTGAAGCTGATTGACAGTGTGTTTAATTAGGTGGGTGATTCTACCTCAGTCTAAAGACGGATTGGTTATAGAAGTGTGATATATTTATTTCACATTTGTGTACAGACCTAAATATACAGATGACACAGTGTTACTTCCCAGCTTGTGTGTGGGAAAAGGACGTACATAAAATAGCCAGATTTAATTGGTGTTAGTCAATTGACGTTTATTGTAACAAGTTCTTCAACAAAAGAATGAACAAAGGGTAGCACCTTGGTAGACGGGGACCAGGAGGGAGCTGTCTGTCAACGTAAAGAAAAGAATGAAACCAAAAGGGTTAACTAAACTAACCTCTCTGCGCAAAACGGTCAAAGGCAATAAAAGAAGACAATGAAACAAAAGAGAGCTCTGCAGATAAGGCTAAGCTATCCAAACCAAAATACAGAATGACAGCCTCCCACTGTGCCTAGTGAACTAATACAATGTGTAAATCCTCGAATGTGTGCACCAACGGTATCAATATTGAACCTGACCCTGGCCCACCGCAACCGAGTGCAGCACGCAGCCAGATACAGGACTGCATCCAGAGAGAGCGAGAGAGACTGACTGCCAGGCACTAGACCACTGGAAAAGAGAGTAACGACACGCATTGGTCCAATGGAAGCGCCTCCTGATGGCGGAATATGGGTATTGCAAAAGTGCCCAAGAACTAACTCTGCATTGTTGGTGAATGAGCAAGTGCTAATTTAAAGGGATAGCTCAACATTTTGGCAAATTGGCCCATTGCCATAATCCCTATAGTCATAGCAGTAGGTTCGTTACCTTTAATTGTCGGTGCAAGCTATTTTTAGAACGGCGGGGCGGAGCAGCAGGCTGCTCAGAGCTACGCTATGGAGGCAGGGAATTTCTTGGTTTCCCTCCCTCCCTTCCCTTCCCCAGGTAACGAACATACTGATATGACTATAGGGATTATGGCAATGGGCCAATTTGCCAAAATGTTGAACTATCCCTTTAAGGACATTTCTAGATCACCTGTTGATAGCATCATTGAGGACCCCTTACAGATAAAAATTAACACATAGGCTAGTAAAAACAAACAAACAGTTTTCTACATGAATTTTTCAATCTACATTTTATAATAAACAAATAAGTGTAATTTGATATGACCAAGACCAAGACACCTAAAAACAAAAACACGTCTGTTTTCATCAATTTACAAGCATGCTGCCGGCAACACACATACATTGGAGTGAATGGGTTTTCTGGGCTCTTTTGCAATACCCATATCCTGCCACTCGGGGTGCAAAACCCTTACCACGGGAGTCAATAGTGGTGTTGTTACTCTCTTATTCCAGTGCTCTAGTTTGCACCGGTCCCCTCTCAAAGCCATGACTCCGCCCCCAGCACTGTGTGGTGATTGCTGGTCTCGAACACCTGGACACGCAGCAGCACTGGAACGGGGAGAGAGAAACACAGGAGCGGAGCGGGGAGAGAGGAGCAGAGGAAGGAGAGAGGAGGCCGTAACACACTCAGACTGTTTACAGAAAATAATCCCAGAGCTTCAGGTTGGATTCAGGTTCTCAGTGAGTTCAGAGTCACCAGGAGCTGTAGAAGGCACAAACATGTTGTTAGTCCACTCATCATCACACACTGAACTTCCTGTCTGGACAGTTTAGTTAAAGGTACAGTATGTAAGAAATCTAGCTGTAAAATCGTCCTAATATGTAACAGAGACTCAGGAATAATGTTCATATAACATACTGAACTCACCAACAACAATCCTACAGCCAAGATATTCGCATTAAAAAAATTTTTTTGCGGACCGCAAATCATGTTTATGTTTTGAATTTCTATGGTTGGCTTGTGTCGCCACCCAGCGCTCTCTCCCTGTCACAGCGTCTGTGGCATTTCAGCCTCCGGGTTGCCAGTTAGCTTCCACTGAGCTGCAAATACGGCTGGGAGATAAAACGAGATCATGAAAAAAAAGATTGTGTTCTATTATCGGTTATTGGTCGTATTTGCTTGATATCACACGGTAGAAGCGGCTTGTTGCTCTGTCGTTTAATAGGCTACACAGCTTGCTGTTGTGAGCATTAAGCCTAGTTAGTTTGAGCTGCTGCTAACGCTAAAGCTAAAGGGAAGAATTACAAAGTGAAAGTTAGAAAAGAGGGAGGAAATGTGGCGAAATGGAGCCGATGGTAAATGAAGTGATTGTGAACGTGTGGAGCGGTTCATGAGAGGAGTCTGTCTGCCTGTCCGGTCCTCATGTTTATGATCCGACGTCAGAAAGTGGAGGAGAACCGGAGCGGCTCGCGTCGTTTATTCTGCGGTAAGACGTCTCATATGTTGGCTCATCTACGGCGTGATTAACACGCACTACGGCTCCGGTAGATGCGGGGTTACAGTGTGTGTGTCTGTGTGTGCGTGTCTGTGCGTGCGTGTGTGTGTGTGTCAGCGCTGCAGACACAGCGTTGGAGCGTGAATGTAACAATAACTTGCAGATCACCTGAGTGACGTGAACTCCGCTCGTAGTTACTATGAGTCAGAGCAATAAAACAGTGAGGTTGTTGATGAATATTGAGCTTTTTACTCTGCTTTGAGACTGACTGAGTGAGCAGAGGAGGTTAGCGCGTCGCTGTCTGGCAACCTGGAGTCTGGTGGGTAGGGGAGGGGGGACAACGCGCTGCTGTGTTTTGAATTTGACTGCAGCAACAATTTTGGCCACATTCTTACATATCGTACCTTTAAAGCTCTTTAACCCACTGTAACGTTCATGTGTTCAGAGGCAGTAGAGGAAAAACAAGTTGTACTTACGAGGTGCAGGGAGATGAACTGAAAACAGAAGAAGTTCATTTGTCAAACATTTTCATAATGAAGTGAAAATCACACAAAAAACACAACTTTTTTTTATTATAAAAGTGCAAGATGAAAAAATGTAATACAGAAATGAGTCCCAAGCATCTGTTAACGGCAACATCTGTGGGTCACTGAAATGAGTAAAAGAGTTGGTTCTCACTTCCATTTTCTCGTGCGGTAGATTATTCCAGTAATGCACCCTGCCAGCAGGAGACCTATCCCAGCGACTTTCAGAATGGTAATGTAGAGAACTGAAAGATCAACTGAAACAACAGAATATGTATTCATTGAAAATGAAGTGCTGAAAATATTCTTCATGAAGTGAACATTCAAGCAGCTGATGGACTGTGTCAGCTGGCGTCTTTTAAAAGGGTCAGAAATGCATTTTGTTTTCTGCACCAGTGCTCCCTGCTGCTCCTCACAACTGGTTGACACATTGATTCAGTTATACAGCAGGTATGTTTGCAAATTTATATTCCAAATCTACTGAGTTTGCATGACGACCTCACACAACCACACATTGGCTAAACCACACTAGCAGAGGTGAGAGAGACTGTTGAAGCTTTGGTGTTTTTCTGTCTGTAAGTGGTGAAACTGTTCTCGATTTGTTACCCACTGTACAGACAAACAGATGTTGCCACATATCAAACAACCGGTGTGTTAACCACAGTTCACAGGAAATAAAACCAGCAGTAAACACATCACTGAGGGTCATGTTGGTTGGTTGATCAGGGAAACTACAGAGCATTCAAATGTCACTTCACTGAGAGGATACAGCCCATTATAGATCATCATATGTGCTCACAGTAGCAGTGAACAATGTAAAAAATATTAAACACTCACAAATCAGCTCATCAAAGATTCACGTTCAGAAAATCTGATGAAATGAATCAATAAAACAACCAATGAGTCTGATTCCAGCTTTACCTGAGTTGGTCCTGATCTGAGCTTTGTCCAGTTTGGTGACGATGTCGTCCTTCACTCCAGAGAGCTGAAACACACAGTCGTACCTCCTCCAGTCTTCAGCTTTGACTGATGAGACGTACAGGTCAACACTCTTCTGGAAGGATCCATCATGGTTGGGGAGGATCTCTCCTTGGTCCACGTCCTCATGAAGCTCCTCTCCATCTTTGGTCCAGAACATCACAGCTTTGTTTGGGTAGAAACCTGTAGCGTGGCAGCTGACTGGAGAGGAGGGAGTCTTCTGGAGGACAGACACTGAGGGACGGACTGGAGAGAGAAAAATGTGTTTTACTCCATATTCACTGTGATGTTAAATGACATGTTTAAATCTGTATCAGGTCATGTGACTCTATACCTGCTATCATCAGAGAGCTCCTTCCATAGTTCAAATAGTTCTTCAGTCTCTCAGGACACTCCTGGGTGAGGAAGTTCTGCAATTGAGATAATGAAACTCTGTCCTCGTCCAATCCCCGTTTAATGACGACGGCCTGTGGTTTTGGTGCGATCCATGTTTGTGTCTTCAAATCAAATACTATGAAGTCTTCTCCATCGTAACCATACTGGTTGTTGACAGAAACCTCTTGAGTCTCATCGTCCCATTCACATCCAAACATCCTCTGGTAAATGTGGACACCTGAGACAGAGACAGAGACAGAAACCACTGTCAACAACAAACTGAAACTGTTTAATGTGAAATAACCTGTTAGGCTACTCAAGTTTAACAGTACATGACTGATGATTTCAATCACTAATTCTATAGCAAAGAGGTTGGAAATATTCACTTTTATACGACATGAAACAGACTCAGAATTTTAACGAATAGAATGAAATGACAAAACAAAAATTGAAAAACACATTAATTTTCCCATGTTTGATCTCTATATTCTTTTGCATAACAAACTTTAACAGAAAATATTTCAGCAGTGAGACATGAATTTACCTTCAGTGTGGTTGAAGAGCTGCATCCACTCCTTCATGTTGGAGTTGAAGGAGCTTTGACCAACACGACACTCCTCAGTGAGTGTGTCCATGTGTGTTGGATCCTGTTCCATCCAGTCCTGTTTGGGTTCAGCTCTTCTGCTGTTACTGTCACAGTAAATCACCTCAACATCATCAACCGTCGTCACAGCAACAAACTCCGGCCAGGTTTGGATTCCAGACGCTCCGGTGAAGAAAAACTTAAGGGAGTGAGTCACTGAAACACATTTTCACAAATAAATAATAAATACATAAACATTAATAATAAAATAAGATGAATTTTTGAACAAATCATTAACATTCATCCATTTTCTTGTGCACCCCATCTCAGATTACCAGAAACGAAGCCCCATGTTACAGAAATTTAAGCACAGGCTGCTCTAAACAGAGTCACATGATTAAACAGATACAATAAAATGATCAATATACTTGCAACTGCATGTGATAAAAGTTCATGTGTAGAAGTGGTTACTATAAGATCAATAATATGGTTTTATTTGGAGCATGCACCTTTTTCCTAGTAATTCCTAAATGGATCACTTTTCTCCTTATTATTCAAAATTTTCCCCCTCACTTGCTCACATTGCTGCTGCTGCTGCTGCTGCTCGGTTTTTATTTGCCGTTTCTGGTCAGTACATCAGGGATGTCACAGCACAGCCTTGATTTGTAGTTTTGACAAAAGGTTTAAAGAGGCATCGACTTCAGTGTAAAAGTTCCTGAGATGTTAAAACAAAAAAAGTTGAAAAGCGAAAAAAGGAGACCGCACACATCAGCTCCCTTATGTGCAGATTTATTAGCACATCAGTAGTAGTAACGTTTCGAGCTCATAGCTCTTCATCAGGATGAAGAGCTATGAGCTCGAAACGAAACATCAGGATGAAGAGCTATGAGCTCGAAACGTTACTACGACTGATGTGCTAATAAATCTGCACATAAGGGAGCTGATGTGTGCGGTCTCCTTTTTTCGCTTTTCATGTCCACATTTTTGAGGCCAGCACCTATTGAACTGGATGTGCGCGACCGTATCTACTCTTTGAAAACAAAAAAAGTTACAATAAAATGTGATCTTACCTGGAGATGCTGCGTGACAGCAGAGGAGCAACACAAATATCGTTTCCATCATGTTGTATGGGAGCTACTTGTTCAAACCTCACACTGACACAGCTGCTCACATGTCGACAGAGAAAGGAAACAGTGACAGCCGAGGGGAGCAGAGAGGTCTAAATGTGGCTGCACAAAAGGAACAACACCAGTGCCCACAAAATTCACACCTGTACAGCTCACAGGGTCTTTAAAATATGTTTCAGCTCCACAGTGTGAGAAATAAAGAAGTCAGTGGTGTAGGCGGGAAGATAGTAACATCTTTTTGTTGTGATTTATTGTCTCCCAACAGACAACAACAACAACAACAACAACAACAACAACAACATGGTTCCTCCACTGCAGCCAAACTCCAACTGACTGAGCTGGACCAAGGCCGCCACTCACCTTAGTGCAGGTAACATAACATATCTAATTCTTAGATTGTGTTTTTCGGACTTTTGTATTACAGCACTTTTTTAATTAATGTTGCACTGTATTTTAACTTTTAACTTATATCTAGGTTGCTCCTTTGTTGTGTATATTGTTTAGACATTGCAGGATATATTTTATCATATATTTTCCTCTTTGTATCCTATTTATTTTCTTTAACTAAGTTATTTTCCTCTGGAGCGGCCTGACCGAATAATTTCCTTCGGGATGAATAAAGTTATCTATCTATCTATCTATCTATCTATCTATCTATCTATCTATCTATCTATCTATCTATCTATCTATCTATCTATCTATCTATCTATCTATCTATCTATCTATCTATCTATCTATCTATCTATCTATCTATCTATCTATCTATCTATCTATCTATCTAAAACACAGTTCCTTACAGGTAAGTTTACATTCAAAAGCTGCCACACAGTCAGAAACTGTTTGCTTCCCATCTCGCACCTGCAGCTCGTTTCCTGTCCTACTGCCCCATCTAGTGGTCAAACATAAAAACTACATTATATCTACATTACATTATATTTTTTTCTCAGTGTCACGAAACATATTGAATATTGCTGAAATATCACAATTGTACACATCATCCTTCATCATCCAATCACAGTGCAACATCTTTTACATTAATAATGTTCATAACATAGTGTCACAGTTCTTTCTCCTTAAAGACAGCAGAGGAGTTTCAAAATGGCAGAATCTCCTGATCACTGTCCAGAGTGCTGATCCTGGAGCTGCTCCTGGTACATGATGTTGGTGCAGCATCCTCTTCTCTTCCTCACCGTCCTTCAGTCAAAGACAAACAGGAAATAAAGGGTGGAGATGAAACCCTTGCTTATACGATGAGAGAAACAACAGCAGGTAGAATACTTACGGTTAACAAGCTGAAACCCTGAAATACAAATGAGAGATATGATGTCAAAGAAAATAAGTGACTTTCACAGAGTACAGCCCATAATATGAAGGACAAGACTATTACAGGTTTATCCTAACTTCATCACTGGAGGAAAAAAACATTGTTGCTGACCTTGTATCTTCTTTTTCCAAATCAGTCCACAGATGCAGAGAATCAGCAGCAACACAACAACAGCAGCTCCACTGACAGGACCGACAGGAAACTCTGAGGGAGGAACTGGAGCCAGAACAAAATATTCACATTGTTGCAGCTTAACAAAACCAAGTTGTCTAAGTGCTATCTGAAGATACTTGTCTTAAAATTTGGCGTAAAGAAACTAAGGGACCTATGGGAAAAAAGGCTCAGAAGAAAGGAAGATCGGCTGATGTCACTCTTACCCATGTTGGTCCTGGTGTGAGCTTTGTCCAGTTTGGTGACGATGTCGTCCTTCACTCCAGAGAGCTGAAACACACAGTCGTACCTCCTCCAGTCTTCAGCTTTGACTGATGAGACGTCCAGGTCAACACTCATCTGGAAGGATCCATCATGGTTGGGGAGGATCTCTCCTTGGTCCACGTCCTCATGAAGCTCCTCTCCATCTTTGGTCCAGAACATCAGGGCTCTGTGAGGGTAGAAACCTGTAGCGTGGCAGCTGACTGGAGAGGAGGGAGTCTTCTGGAGGAGACACACTGAGGGACGGACTGGAGAGAGAAAAATGTGTTTTACTCCATATTCACTGTGATGTTAAATGACATGTTTAAATCTGTATCAGGTCATGTGACTCTATACCTGCTATCATCAGAGAGCTCCTTCCATAGTTCAAATAGAGAGAGAGAGAGACAACAGGTAAGTTACACTGGTGGTCGTTGGTCTCCACTACATGTTCAGACTCACACATTCATCTTCTGACAGCTCCACATAACAACAACAGCATCTCTCTCTTCTAACAGTGAAGAAGTGAAAGTGACTTCACTCACACTAACTGTTCACCGACTATCACCAGTCGACTGAGATGATGTCAGAGCACCAAACAGGTCAGTCTCTCCTGATTGGTCAGGACCAACTCAGGTCTTAAAACAAGGTGATGTCTGACTGGTCGATATCAATATTGTTGTGATCATCAAACTACATCAGGTCATGACGTCATGTGACTCTACCTGTTCTCATCAGAAACTTCTTCCCATATTTCAAGTATGTCTTCAGCCACTCAGGACAAATCTGAGTTAAGACGTTCTCATTGTGTTTTATTCTCCCTTTGTCAGCATCCCAACTCAGTTTGGTGACGACAGCCTGTGTATTTGCAGCGATCCATGTCAGAGTCTTCAGGTCAAATGACATAAAGTCTTCTCCATCATAACCATACTGATTAAAACCAGTAAACTCATCAGTCTCATCGTCCCATTCACATCCACTCATCCTCTGTAAAACGTGGACACCTGAGACAGAGACAGAGACTGAAGTTAACACTGGGCCACATCACTTTTAATGTACTGATTAAATTCCCAACTGGTCAAATGTGACAAGATGCAGAAAATCAGGGATCCTGAGAGCTCAAGGTTCATAAATCAACCACTGACCCACTGAGGAAAACTACTGATCGGTTTTGATTGTTCTGAATCTTTCTCTCATACTGTATTGACTGGTCTACTGTCTACCTGTTGATGGTGTTGAGGTTTCATGGAGTTACAGAAAAATAGAAACTGTGAAAAGTGAAATTTAAGATAATGCAGACTGTACATACCTTCACTTTGATTGAGGCGCTGCTTCAAACTCTGAATACTGGCCTTGAAGAAATTGGGTACTCTCGCCAAACAGTCGTCATTGTAGGACTGTAGATGTTCAGGGTTCTCATCCAAAGCTGTTTTCATCCAGGTCTGCTTTAGTTCTACTCTGTTAATGTTGCTGTCACAGTGAGCAGTCTGAATGTCATCAAGCAGTGCAACACCGACATACTCAGGGAGGTTTGTGACTCCAGTAGATACAGTGTTGACATACACCAGGGTGTGTTTCACTGTGGGAAATACGAAAGTGTATTACATTCACTTGGGGAAAAAAGCTCTGTTTTTCAGAGTCATTTTTTCTGTTTTTTGGGCAAATTTTTATCCTGATCTGATTATTTTTTTTCTGACTTAACAAGATTTAAAAATCTTGCGAGAAGCTTGCACCTGCAAGTAACGCAAGGACTGATTTCCAACAAAAAGGTGCTACATCAGACTGCTCTGATATTTTCTGAGTGACACTCTCTGAGGTGGTGTTCTATAATAGCAGGCAGTCTCCTTTCAATATCAATCTGAACTTACAGGGAATATAGCCTAGTGGAAATAATTAAAAATAGTGGGCTTTTCCTTCGGAAATCTAGGCCACATAACATCCATTTTGGAACGTCACCTATATTTTGGGATGTCAGGGATGTCTCTTTGGCCGGATGGCTAGCGTGCATGACTGTCTGGGGTTTGAAGCCCACCTGGGCCCTCTTCACCTAGCCTACACTTGAAAATCCTGTTGAGATAAAACTGAAACCAAATAATGCAGCAGTGTGACGCAGGATCATAATCCAGAGTTGAGCACAACGTAAAGTGAAGAGTTGAATAAATATTTAAATGTGATCCTACCTGCTGATGAACTGTAACAGAGAAGAAGTAACAAAAGTAACTTCTCCATTTTGTTTTCCCACAGACCAACATAGCACCGATGATAGAGACGCTTTAACTTCTCTCTGCTGTTTCCTCGGAATGTTGAGGTGTTGGCGTTAAGGTATGGTGTTTTGGCACGTGATGTCATCATCATCATGTGAAGGGCACAATGGCATGAAATGCGCTGTGACATCATTCTTATCAAAAATGTCTTTCCATGTAGATTAAGTCTCCTAAAATCTGTGACTAATTACCTAAGAAGTTTCACACCATTTTATAAGAACATTAAAGGGATAGTAGCATTTTTTTTAAAGTGGGGTTGTATGATCTACAAATAGCCCCTAAGTACTTTAATTGCAGTAGAAGACTCTCTGCACTCCTCCCATTAGCAACACCAGCCCATAGCCCTGCCCAGAGATTTACAACATACATTGTTGTGTATGGACCCAAAGAAACGGCCTATTTTCGTGGCCTAAAAGAGGTTTTACCTGAAAAAAAATACACAGTTCCATTTTTCGCTATAATATAATTTATTCCAGCCCCTCAAAGTGCAGGAAAAACGCAGTTTTTATTTGGAGCTAACTGCTGATCGGCGGGCGCTAACCCTGGGCCGGAGGGATACGTGAGTTGGTTAGGTCCAAATAAAAACTGTGTTTTTCCTGCACTTTGAAGGGCTGGCAAAAATCATATTATAGCGAACAATGGAACAGTGTAATTTTTTTCACGTAAAACCTCTTTTAGGCCGTGAAGATAGGCCATTTCTTTGGGTCCATTCACAACACTGTAGTGTTGTAAATCTCTGGGCAGGGCTATGGGCTGGCGTTGCTAACGGGAGGAGTGTAGAGAGTCTTCTACTGCAATTAAAGTACTTAGGGGCTATTTGTAGATCATACAACCCCACTTAAAAAAAATGCTACTATCCCTTTAAGCCCTTAACTCCTGTGATCCTCTGTTTCTACCTGTTTCTGTCTCAGCTTGTTTGCTGCTAAAGTCCAAAACATGTTAAACTCAAATCACTTCATCACATATAATGATAACAATGAGAAAGTAACATCAGAGAATCACATAGTGGTCACACAATCATTTCTGTAGTGCAGCAGCTGCAGGATTTTACCTGATCGCCTTTGCTCAACTCAACCTTCAACATCTTATCTTGTTGTTGTAAATCCTGTTTAACCTGTTTTTGTTTTTAACTTACATTCAGAACAATTAAAGATCAAAAACACTGAGCAATGATAATGTCTCAAAAGTCCAAAAGTTTGCAGCGTCATCTGCTGTCAAAGTGATAGAAAAATATGTGTTTAATTTGACATAATAGAATAAACACAGGACAGAGAACCAGTGGAAGACGCCTCCGTACCTGATCATTTAAACTGATTTACCATTCATTTGAATACATGAGCTTATATTTATGTTATTCTGCATTTCTTTATTTCTGCGGTATTCATTTCTGTGGCCATATGTTAATTAGGTGGGCAGTCCTATCCCAGTCTAAAGGCTGATTGGTTCTCAACGTATGATTGATTTTATGAGAAATCATGTGGAAAATACAGAAAAAACATTTTTCATAACCAAAATATATTTATTTCAAATGTATGTACAGATCTAAATATACAGATGACACTCTCAGAGCTTCAGAGTAGAAAACCAGCTGTCACTCAGACTCTGTTTACAGAAAATAATCCCAGAGCTTCAGGTTGGATTCAGGTTCTCAGTGAGTTCAGAGTCACCCGGAGCTGTAAAAGTCACAAACATGTTGTTAGTCCACTCATCATCACACACTGAACTTCCTGTCTGGACAGTTTAGTTAAAGCTCTTTAACCCACTGTAACGTTCATGTGTTCAGAGGCAGTAGAGGAAAAACAAGTTGTACTTACGAGGTGCAGGGAGTTCAGCTGAAAACAGAAGAGAAGAGTAAGTTCACTTGTCAAACATTTTCTTCATTCACTTTTTTTTTTAATTATAAAAGTCTTCACAGCCACACTGAATAAACAGCTATATTACAGAATGGTGGGAAAGTGGTGTTGCCATCTAGTGGCAGTACTTTGCCACTAGATGGAACATCCTTAAACTAATTGGTGGAAAAGGAATTACGTAAGTACAGTGCTATGTAAATATTTAGCAGGTATACTGTATAATGTTTACCATGTTCTCCATGTTACTTTGATGTGTTGACATGATAATTGGCAATAAACACAAAGTGTGGCTGCAGCATTTGTTTTGTGTTTGATCATGAACCAAAGTTTTTCTCATTAAAGTTTGGACCTTGCGATGGTGCACGATGAAAAATGTGATACAGAAATGAGTCCCAAGCATCTGTTAATGCCAACATCTGTGGGTCACTGAAAAGAGAACAAGAGTTGTTTCTCACTTCTGTTTTCTCGTGCAGAGGATTATTCCAGTAACACACCCTGCCAGCAGGAGAACTATCCCAACAGCTCTCAGGATACCGATGTAGAGAACTGTGAGATCAACTAAAACAACAGAATATTTATTCACACTGGTTGAAGACGAAGTGCTGAGAATATTCTTCATGAAGTGAACATTTAAGCAGCTGATGGACTGTGTCAGCTAGCATCTTTTAAAAGGGTCTGAAATGCATTTTACTGCACCAGTGCTCCCTGCTGCTCCTCACAACTAGTTGACACATTGATTCAGTTATACAGCAGGTATATTTCCAAATGTATTGAGTTTGCATGACAACCTCACACAACCACACATCGGCTAAACCACACTAGCAGAAGTGAGGTCATCTGGCAAAGAGAGACTGTTGAAGCTTTGGTGTTTTTCTGTCTGTAAGTGGTGAAACTGTTCTCGATTTGTTACCCACGGTACAGAAGAACACGTATCAAACAACCGGTGTGTTCACCACAGTTCACAGGAAGTCATGTTGGTTGGTTGATCAGGGAAACTATAGAGCATTCACATGTCACTTCACTGAGTGGATTTAACATTACAGCCCATTATAATGAACAAACATTGCTGCAGTGTTGCTGATGGTTTACCTCAGTGATGTAAGAGGCAATGAATCAATGTAAAAAATATAAAACACTCAATCAAAAACTCAAATCAGCACAGCATGAAATGAATCAATAAAACAACCAATGTGTCTGATTGCAGGTTTACCTGAGTTGGTCCTGATCTGAGCTTTGTCCAGTTTGGTGACAATGTCGTCCCTCATTCCAGAGAGCTGAAACACACACTCACAGTTCCCCCAGTCTTCAGCTTTGACTGATGAGAGGTAAATGATCTTCTGGAAGGTTCCATCATGGTTGGGGATGATCTCTCTTTGGTCCACGTCCTCATGAAGCTCCTCTCCATTTTTCCTCCAGAACATCACAGCTTTGTTTGGGTAGAAACCTGTAGCGTGGCAGCTGACTGGAGAGGAGGGAGTCTTCTGGAGGAGAGACACTGAGGGGGGATCTGGAGAGAGGGAAATGTGTTTTACTCCATATTCATAATGTTTAAATCTACATCAGGTCATGTGACTCTACCTGTTCTCATCAGAGAGCTCCTTCCATAGTTCACATAGTTCTTCAGCCTCTCAGGACACTGCTGGGTGAGGAAGTTCCTCATTTGAATTGATGAAGCTCTGTCATTGTCCCACCTCTGTTTAATGACGACGGCCTGCCATTTGGGAGCGATCCATGTCTCTGTCTTTAAATAAAATACTATGAAGTCTTCTCCATCGTAACCATACTGGTTATAGGCAGAAACCTCTTGAGTCTCATCGTCCAATTCACATCCAAACATCCTCTGGTAAATGTGGACGCCTGAGACAGAGACAGAGACAGAAACTACTGTCAACAACAAACTGAAACTGTTTAATGTGAAATAACATGTTGTTAGGCTACTCAAGTTTTACAGTACATGATTGATGATTTCAATCACTAATTCTATAGCAAAGAGGTTGGAAATATTCACTTTTATAAGACATGAAACAGACTCAGAATTTTAACGAATAGAATGAAATGACAAAACAAAAATTGAAAAACACATTAATGTTCCCATGTTTGATCTCTATATTCTTTTGCATAACAAACTTGAACAGAAAATATTTCAGCAGTGAGACATGAATTTACCTTCAGTGTGGTTGAAGAGCTGCATCCACTCCTTCATGTTGGAGTTAAAGGAGCTTTGACCAACACGACACTCCTCAGTGAGTGTGTCCATCTGTGTTGGATCCTGATTCATCCAGTCCTGTTTGGGTTCAGCTCCTCTGCTGTTACTGTCACAGTAAATCACCTCAACATCATCAACCGTTGTCACAGCAACAAACTCCGGCCAGGTTTGGATTCCAGAAACTCCAGTGAAGAAAAACCTCAGGGAGTGGATCACTGAAACACATTTTCACAAATGAATAATACATACATAAACAGAAATAACAGAATAAGATGAATTTTTGAACAAATTATTATCATTCATCCATTTTCTTGTGCACACCACCTCAGATTAAATAAATTATGCCCCATTGTTATAGAAATTAATGCACAAGTTGCTCTAAAGCAGTCACATGATTAAACAGATACCTGCAACTGCAGGTGATAAAAGTTCATTTGTAGAAGTGGTTACTATAAGATCAATAATTTGAAGCATGCACCTTTTCTGGTCTGTACATTAGGGATGTCACAGATTCAGCAGCACAGCCTTGAGTTGTAGTTTTGACAAAAGGTCTAAAGAGGCATCGACCTCAGTGTAAAAGTTCCTGAGATGTTAAAACAAAAAAAGTTACAATAAAATGTGATCTTACCTGGAGATGCTGCGTGACAGCAGAGGAGCAACATGTGACAGTTGAGGTTCCTGTCACTATGCCTCCAATTGATCATGTGCCCTGGCTACTTGGCCAAAGGGATGTCCCTTTGGGTGACTGGCAAGCGCGCATGACTCTTACCTGGGAGGTGTGGGTTCAATCCCCGCCCGGGCCCTCTTCACCTTGCCACATTCTGGCGTTGTTGGCAGGATCCATGTAGCACTAGGGGTGGGTCCGTGGATTCCTAATGTGTGGCAGCCTGCGCGGAAGCACGAGGACGTGCTTGTGGAAAGAGGGGGAGAGATGTGACAGTTGAGGTTCCTGTCACTATGCCTCCAATTGATCATGTGCCCTGGCTACTTGGCCAAAGGGATGTCCCTTTGGGTGACTGGCAAGCGCGCATGACTCTTACCCGGGAGGTGTGGGTTCAATCCCCGCCCGGGCCCTCTTCACCTTGCCACAAACACAAATATCATTCCCATCATGTTGTATGGGAGCTACTTGTTCAAACCTCACACTGACACAGCAGCTCACATGTCGACAGAGAAAGGAAACAGTGACAGCCGAGGGGAGCAGAGAGGTCTAAATGTGGCTGCACAAAAGGAACAACACCAGTGCCCACAAAATTGACACCTGTGCAGCTCACAGGGTCTTTAAAATATGTTTCAGCTCCACAGTGTGAGAAATAAAGAAGTCAGTGGTGTAGGCGGGAAGATAGTAACATCTTTTTGTTGTGATTTATTGTATCCCAACAGACAACAACAACAACAACAACAACAACATGGTTCCTCCTCTGCAGCCAAACTCCAACTGACTGAGCTGGACCAAGGCCGCCACTCACCTTAGTGCAGGTAACATAACATATCTAATTCTTAGATTGTGTTTTTCGGACTTTTGTATTACAGCACTTTTTTAATTAATGTTGCACTGTATTTTAACTTTTAACGTATATCTATCTATCTATCTATCTATCTATCTATCTATCTATCTATCTATCTATCTATCTATCTATCTATCTATCTATCTATCTATCTATCTATCTATCTATCTATCTATCTATCTATCTATCTATCTATCTATCTAAAACAAAGTTCCTTACAGGTAAGTTTACATCAAAAGCTGCCACACAGTCAGAAACGGTTTGCTCTCCATCTCGCACCTGCAGCTCGTTTCCTGTCCTACTGCCCCATCTAGTGGTCAGACATAAAAACTACATTATATCTACATTACATTATATTTTTTTCTCAGTGTCACGAAACATATTGAATATTGCTGAAATATCACAATTGTATGTTTCATCCTTCATCATCCAATCACAGTGCAACATCTTTTACATTAATAATGTTCATAACATAGTGTCACAGTTCTTTCTCCTTAAAGACAGCAGAGGAGTTTCAAAATGGCAGAATCTCCTGATCACTGTCCAGAGTGCTGATCCTGGAGCTGCTCCTGGTACATGATGTTGGTGCAGCATCCTCTTCTCTTCCTCACCGTCCTTCAAGACAAACAGGAAATAAAGGGTGGAGATGAAACCCTTGCTTATACGCTGAGAGAAAAGACAGCAGATAGAATACTTACGGTTAACAAGCTGAAACCCTGAAATACAAATGAGAGATATGATGTCAAAGAAAATAAGTGACTTTCACAGAGTACAGCCCATAATATGAAGGACAGGACTGTCACAGGTTCATCCTAACTTCATCACTGGAGGAAAAAAACATTGTTGCTGACCTTGTATCTTCTTTTTCCAAATCAGTCCACAGATGCAGAGAATCAGCAGCAACACAACAACAGCAGCTCCACTGACAGGACCGACAGGAAACTCTGAGGGAGGAACTGGAGCCAGAACAAAATATTCACATTGTTGCAGCTTAACAAAACCAAGTTGTCTAAGTGCTATCTGAAGATTCTTGTCTTAAAGGATACGCCAAATTTTTATTTTTTACGTGTCTTGCCTCACTCCCGAGTCCATGACAAGCAGATAGACACCATCCTTTCAACTGTGCATGCAGTAGCTAACAAGGGAGATAGAGCCGTATCGCCCGTAATTAGCTTAGCTCAAATGCTTGAAGTGTATAGGTAGTGTTAGCCTGCCTCCACCTAAAGTCATCAGAGAAACTCTTCAGCAACTCTAAACGGAAACCGGTGGGCCGATCTTCGTCTCAGAGCTGACAAATCTCTCCGGTAAGGCATCTTGAGCGGTCAAATGCCGGTAACGGGACGAGATCGGTCAAAACGGAGGGTTCAAGCAAAGATGGTTTATTTCGGTTCAAGCGAGCTACATCGAGGGTAGGTCAGCTTCCTGTTTCAAAGTAAAAGCACAAATTCTATCGTCATGGTTTTCTGTATGTAAAGAGCAACGGGTGTTTTGTTTTATGAAAGTGTAGGGACTCAGCCCAGTCAAAATGGAGGATAAGACTGCATGGCTTCTTTGTCTCCCAGACAAAGGAAAACCATTGAACTCAGCCTCCCAGCATCCTTCACCTCTTCGCACCTAGGTGTGAAACCTCCACTACTGACCCCCCATTGGTCAGGTATGGCCCCAGGACCTGTGAGGTCACAGGCCATATAAAAGGAGAAGTTCCCTTCTCTCTTCGCTCTCTTCGCTCTCTTCTCTACCCTCTCTTCTCTCTTCTCAGTGGTTCTCAGAAGGAGCTGCCGCTCCTCTGAGTTCCCTCTCTTCGCTCTCAGCTCCTTACCTGGAGCTACTGCTACAGCTCTCCCACCTCCATGAGGCCTACACTGGAGCAACCCTTGGCAGCGACGCGAGTGCCTACCAACGGATTAAAGAACAGAACCAACTAACACGACACAAAGGTCTGCTAGTTGAGTCAACGGAGCCACAACGCCAAGCAGAACAACCAACAACTCTGCAAGGAGAAGGACTCTCCTCAACGGAACTCAACTACACAGCCAGGACGGCTGTAGTTCACTGGACAAAGACACAATCACTGGACTTAACTTCCACAACAGGACCGGCAAAACCCTGCAACCGCAGGAATCCCCGCCAGCACCGGGACTTCTCACCTTCACGTGACTTGGTAACGTAACTGGGCCTAGTTAGGATTACCTTGCACCTTGACTAAGCATAGAATACCTCTACCTTGCTAATGTATGTATTGATTGGAATCAGTTTAAATACTTGAGCTTTGTTGTTGTTATTTGTTGTTGTCAGTTAGAGCCTGATCTTCACTTAAGCTGTATGTTTAGTTTGTGACCTGATCGTTGAACAAAGGGACACCTCTGTTCACCTCCCCCACATCACATGTGACTGGCCTTAGAAGTCTCAGGACTGGCCCCTCCATCTTTTCCATTGTCTGAGATCACACTTCACACCTCACAGACACATGGTCACCGACACATAGACATACACTCTCACCAACACACACACACACACACACGTGTACATAGTGTATGGAGCTTGTCTTAGTTTCATGTTTTGTTATTCCATTTTCTAGATGTGTCCAATAAACTTCCTTGAAACTTTACTTGTCTGTTAATGTTGTACAATAGTGAGTATGCCAACCTCTACGCAGTAGAACTTCTAAATCCTTCAACTTTGCAGCTATTGATAATGTTAATTTGTTTATAATTATTAATTTAATCATTAAACAAGGTTCTATATTAATAGTTAGCACACCCTTATGAGACTGACTTTGGTACATTGGCTGTCTGGTGCCCCGAGGTGGATTTAATAAAATTAAATCCCATTAATAATTTTTATAGTAATTATTAATATTTTGGTATTGATATTTTACTAATTTGATAGCCAATAACCCTCTTAATAGTAACTTTACTTATAGTTGGTATAACCCCAACATAAATGGTGCTTCCGTTGTGAGGCATCATAATATTTCTTAATCCTTTTCTTATAAGTTGTGTTAAAGCACAACATAATGGTGCCCCCTTTGTGAGGCATCATAATAAATCTTAAATACATTTTCTATAAGTTGGGCTAAACCCCTACATAAATGGTGCCCCGTGTGAGGCTGTGTACTGTTGGCATTTATTCACATTTGTACAATATTAATTTTGAGCAAAAGTTTGGACATTACTGAAAGTGAAATCCAAAACCGAACTAACCCAAATGTTGCCTAAAAACAGAGTCTGCTACACGAGTAGACATCTGACTTTACATGCAGAAAGTGAATTGTGCTGAATTTTGATTTATTCCTGAGTTTTGCTAAAACTCCATGAGAATTAAGCCCATTGTGCTGCATCAAGAATTTGCGACTGTTGCTAGTCTTTCCAGTTGAGTCTTCTCTGTAGGAACTTTAAGAATTCCTGTCCCGCATTTGAATACCACGTATTCAATGCTACTTTGTTCTGTCAAAATTGGTTGTTTAGCTAAGTGCTCCCCTTACCCTTAACTTTAAGACACAGCGTGCCGCCGGCCCTGTGTAACCTTGAGAGCTTGTACCGGTTGTTACTGCCATGCATTTCAACCTGATTAAGAATAGAGCTTGAAGATAGAGCCACAGTGTGCTGCCAGCCCTGTGAAGTTGTGTACCTTGCTGTCACTCCCAGCTTGAGTTACTGTAAGAAACCACTCGAGTAGTGCATAGCTAAAGCTACACTACAAGGTGTCTGCCACGCAACACCACTGCAAACCAATTTGCTTTGCTTTATAGGTTTCTCATATTTGCTTAATCTCACCTCCCAGAGTAACAATGGAGAACCCCTCTGTAGAGCAGTTCATGTTTGCCCTGGCTGAGAGCCTAAACCCCGGCTACTCTGAACTCATCAACAAGTCGAATCTCAGTGAGTGTAGGAAAGAATTGGACTTGCTACTTAATGACAAATGGGATGCTCAGAGAGCATCCAAGGGCCCGTTGTTACGATGCATGCTTCTGATCTGCCACAGACAGGCCAGTCTTTCAGCTCAGACCAAAGCAACTCTGGAACAAGAGGTAGAGTCCCTAAGAGTGCAAAATGCTAGTCTACTTCAAGAAGTGAAGACAGCAAACCAGAAAGCTTTACGTTACCTAGAACATTTGCACTCAGCAGAGTTAGATCTCTGCTCACAGAAGGAGGAGTTGTTTAAACTTAGGTCAGAACGCTCTGACTCTCCACAGTCTTTCAGACAAAGTGATTCAGGTTACTCTGATTCACCCTCCTCCCTTGGAGAAAGGTTAACTCATTCTCCATGCAGATGGGAACATTCCCCACCTGACCTTAAGTCCTTGGGAACTAAGTCAGCTCCCCAACCTCCACTAAGGTGTCGAGGTAACAGCCACCTGACTTCCCATCTTCCTGATGTAGATAGTGAGGAGACATGTAGTGTAGTATCTAGCGTGTATAGTGCATCTTGTTCTCCTCAGCCAGTTAATCAAGCTTTCACCTGTGCTCATCCCTCCAGAGGGGGGACTAGAACATCTCAGAACTGTCCATCCTCTTCCCTGCAACACCAGGAGAGTGATGACAGGTGTTCAGTCCCTGTCTTCCCACCTGAAAGACCCAGAGCACAGGCGGTAGATGTCCAGGATAGCTTAGTCTCGCCTTCATCTGACAGGACCACCCAGTATCCCCGCCTTGAAGTGCTTGAGTTCCTAGCTAAGGACTTACAATTCTTTGATCCTGACAATGGTAATCATAACATTGATGATTACCTCAGTGAACTAGACCACAGCCTAGTTGACTTACCAAGTGCTACCCACAGGGAGAAAGTCAAACTTGTGTGGAAAACCAGCTCAAAAGCTGTTCACAAGTTCATGCAGTCACTTCCTCCCAGAGTCAGAGACAACTACCATGATCTTTGTCAAGCACTGTTAGATGAGTTTTCTTCCCCTGTTGATGAGGTCTCAGGAAGAATTGCAGCTTCTCAAATTAAACACTCCCGTCTTGAGCACCCCAGAAACTTTTACAAACGTTTCAGACATGCATATTTTCAGGGAAAGAATGCACCAGGCATGGAGGAAAGCCCCCTTTTTAAGTCTATGTTTGTTAAAAATCTTCACCCATCAATATACATGCAGGTTGCACTCATGACAAGGAAGGGTGAGCTCTCAATGCATGAAGTTCGGAAGATGACATATGTGACCTGGGAAACTCTAGTCTCTTTCAAGACACAGGGGAAAACAACTGAGCCCAGCAGCTCCAACACCCATGTGTCACACAGACCTGCAAGCTCAAGACGTCTCCCTCTCAACACGCCAAAGGGGGGTGACAGTCGGCCACGTCCAGACACTGAGCGCAACCGCCGTGTCCACCAGCTGCATAGAGATAAGCATTCACACGGTAGAAGCTGTAGGAAGCCTTATGCTCAAATTGTGGCCCAAAACTATGAGCAATCAGATGATAGCCCCATCATCTCTGACCACAGTGTAAAACATGGTCAGCACCTTTCAGATAGTGACAGTGCTTCTGAATGCCTCTCTGTCTCCAGCTACCCGGAGTGTTACAGCCCTGAGCCATGTGTGAGGAAACACCAAAGACACAAAAGCTCCAGAGCTTCCTCCTCACACCACAGACAATCAAACAAGTACTAGTGCAGGATTCCTTGATTTTCTTACAGTTCGAGCTCAGCATGGTTTTGTTAGCAACGGCAGCAAATTCTGATTTGATTCAGCCATCACTGTGATTTCTGCAAGTAATCTTGGATCGACTCCTCTGCAGTATCTTATTAATGGCATTGTATTCACTGTTAGACACCTATAATGACATGTCATTCCAGGTGCCACACCCTTTCTCACCATAGCATCACTTACACTTATGAATAACTAGAAGATGTTATTTGTTGTGTGTTATGTTTCATTCTGTATGTAAGTGGATTTTGTTCTGTAGTCTGTCTATGCTTAGTCAAGATAGATAGAAACCAAATGCCCAGTTGGTTTGTGAACTGCCCAGATATCATTTTGAATGGACTATGGACTATGTATGGTGCTCACAGGATCACACATCACGTGGGATCCTGAGACCAAAGGGGGGATGTAGGGACTCAGCCCAGTCAAAATGGAGGATAAGACTGCATGGCTTCTTTGTCTCCCAGACAAAGGAAAACCATTGAACTCAGCCTCCCAGCATCCTTCACCTCTTCGCACCTAGGTGTGAAACCTCCACTACTGACCCCCCATTGGTCAGGTATGGCCCCAGGACCTGTGAGGTCACAGGCCATATAAAAGGAGAAGTTCCCTTCTCTCTTCGCTCTCTTCGCTCTCTTCTCTACCCTCTCTTCTCTCTTCTCAGTGGTTCTCAGAAGGAGCTGCCGCTCCTCTGAGTTCCCTCTCTTCGCTCTCAGCTCCTTACCTGGAGCTACTGCTACAGCTCTCCCACCTCCATGAGGCCTACACTGGAGCAACCCTTGGCAGCGACGCGAGTGCCTACCAACGGATTAAAGAACAGAACCAACTAACACGACACAAAGGTCTGCTAGTTGAGTCAACGGAGCCACAACGCCAAGCAGAACAACCAACAACTCTGCAAGGAGAAGGACTCTCCTCAACGGAACTCAACTACACAGCCAGGACGGCTGTAGTTCACTGGACAAAGACACAATCACTGGACTTAACTTCCACAACAGGACCGGCAAAACCCTGCAACCGCAGGAATCCCCGCCAGCACCGGGACTTCTCACCTTCACGTGACTTGGTAACGTAACTGGGCCTAGTTAGGATTACCTTGCACCTTGACTAAGCATAGAATACCTCTACCTTGCTAATGTATGTATTGATTGGAATCAGTTTAAATACTTGAGCTTTGTTGTTGTTATTTGTTGTTGTCAGTTAGAGCCTGATCTTCACTTAAGCTGTATGTTTAGTTTGTGACCTGATCGTTGAACAAAGGGACACCTCTGTTCACCTCCCCCACATCACATGTGACTGGCCTTAGAAGTCTCAGGACTGGCCCCTCCATCTTTTCCATTGTCTGAGATCACACTTCACACCTCACAGACACATGGTCACCGACACATAGACATACACTCTCACCAACACACACACACACACACACGTGTACATAGTGTATGGAGCTTGTCTTAGTTTCATGTTTTGTTATTCCATTTTCTAGATGTGTCCAATAAACTTCCTTGAAACTTTACTTGTCTGTTAATGTTGTACAATAGTGAGTATGCCAACCTCTACGCAGTAGAACTTCTAAATCCTTCAACTTTGCAGCTATTGATAATGTTAATTTGTTTATAATTATTAATTTAATCATTAAACAAGGTTCTATATTAATAGTTAGCACACCCTTATGAGACTGACTTTGGTACATTGGCTGTCTGGTGCCCCGAGGTGGATTTAATAAAATTAAATCCCATTAATAATTTTTATAGTAATTATTAATATTTTGGTATTGATATTTTACTAATTTGATAGCCAATAACCCTCTTAATAGTAACTTTACTTATAGTTGGTATAACCCCAACATAAATGGTGCTTCCGTTGTGAGGCATCATAATATTTCTTAATCCTTTTCTTATAAGTTGTGTTAAAGCACAACATAATGGTGCCCCCTTTGTGAGGCATCATAATAAATCTTAAATACATTTTCTATAAGTTGGGCTAAACCCCTACAAAAGTATAACCAGAAGTAACCGGAAGTGCGTTGGTCACAACAGCTAGCTTGAATAGCGCCAAATTCGTCCGAACAAAATTGTAAACAGTTGGTATTTAGACAAATTAACGACACACTGCTAATCTAAACGGCTACTTTCTCGCCTAAAAATGTTTGAAATGTTAAAGTGATAAAGAGTTTAGAGCCAAAATTAAATCAGCTTCTGACTGCTGATTTCGGCTCAGGTAGGAGGCAGGTTAACACTACCTATACACTTCCAGCGTTTGAGCTAAGCTAATTACGGGCGATACGGCTCTATCTCCCTTGTTGCTGCACGCACAGTCGAAAGGATGGTGTCTATCTGCTTGTCATAGACTCGGGAGTGAGGCAAGACACAGAAAAAAAATATTGGCGTATCCCTTTAAAATTTGGCGTAAAGAAACTAAGGAACCTACGGGAAAAAAGGCTCAGAAGAAAGGAACATCTGCTGATGTCACTCTTACCCATGTTGGTCCTGATGTGAGCTTTGTCCAGTTTGGTGACGATGTCGTCCTTCACTCCAGAGAGCTGAAACACACAGTCGTACCTCCTCCAGTCTTCAGCTTTGACTGATGAGACGTCCAGGTCAACACTCATCTGGAAGGATCCATCATGGTTGGGGAGGATCTCTCCTTGGTCCACGTCCTCATGAAGCTCCTCTCCATCTTTGGTCCAGAACATCAGGGCTCTGTGAGGGTAGAAACCTGTAGTGTGGCAGCTGACTGGAGAGGAGGGAGTCTTCTGGAGGAGAGACACTGAGGGACGGACTGGAGAGAGAGGGAGAGAGACAACAGGTAAGTTAGACTGGTGGTCGTTGGTCTCCACTACATGTTCAGACTCACACATTCATCTTCTGACAGCTCCACAGCATCTCTCTCTTCTAACAGTGAAGAAGTGAAAGTGACTTCACTCACACTAACTGTTCACTGACTATCACCCGTCAACTGAGAGTGATGTCAGAGCACCAAACAGGTCAGTCTCTCCTGATTGGTCAGGACCAACTCAGATCTTAAAAACAAGGTGATGTCAGACTGAGGAGTGATGATACAGTGGTGATTCAGTCTGATTGGTCAATATCAACATTGTTGTGATCATCAAACTACATCAGGTCATGTGACTCTACCTTTTTTCAGCAGAAAGTCCTTCCCATAGTTCATGTACGTCTTCAGCCACTCAGGACAAATTTGAGTTATGAAGTTCACAGTGTACTGGGTTCTCCATTTCTCAGCATCCCATCTCAGTTTGGTGACGACAGCCTGTGGTTTTGGAGCGACCCATGTCAGTGTCTTCAGGTCCAGTGATATGAAGTCTTCTCCATCATAACCAAACTGGATAAATCCATCAACTTCTCCAGTCTCATCGTCCCATTTACAGCCACTCAACCTCTGTAAGACGTGGACACCTGAGACAGAGACAGTTAAAGGACAGATGATGTCACCTCTGGTCAGATGATCAGTGTTAGACCTTTCTCTGTTGCTCAGTCAGGATTCAAAATCAGATAATCAGCGATTTTTTCTGTATCCATAGGAGCCCTCAATGATTTGGGGAGTGGATTTGTTATTTATATTTTGGTTGGTTATGGTTCTGTTTTTAGTATTTGTGATATAATTAATGAATATCATTATTTTTCAACAGCCACAGTGATTATAGAGAATTGGGTCATATTAATGTGGGTAGTGTCTTAGTCTAACTCCTGTTCATCTGTGTGGGGAGGTGGAGAGTGTATGAGGGGCCGTACAAGCCATAATTCATTCTTTCACTCTCACACACATACATTCTCCTTACACATACATATATTTTCACTCACACATACATTCTCCTTACACATACATATATTTTCACTGTCACACACATACATTCTCCTTACACATACATATATTTTCACTCACACATACATACATTCTCCTTACACATACATATATTTTCACTGTCACACACATACATTCTCCTTACACATACATATATTTTCACTCTCACACATACATTCTCCTTTCACATAGATATATTTTCACTCTCACACACATACATTCTTCTTACACATACACATACATATATTTTCACTCACACATACATATACTTTCACTCTCATATTTATACATTTTCATACTAGAAGTAATATATGTATGTAAAACGAAAATGTATGTATGTGAGAGTGAAAATATATGTATGTGAAAGGAGAATGTATGTGTGAGTGAAAGTATAGTGGAAACGGAAGGCAGCATTTATCGTCTACATACTCCGGTACAGTAGGTGGCGGTATACACCTAATAAGCAATGGTTGCAACCCGAAGGAAGAGGAAGAATAAGATAATTTCTTTAATAATTTAATTTTCATTTTACATACATATATTACTTCTAGTATGAAAATGTATAAATATGAGAGTGAAAATATATGTATGTGTGAGTGAAAATATGTGTATGGAGAATGTATGTGTGAGAGTGAAAATATATCTATGTGAAAGGAGAATGTATGTGTGTGAGAGTGAAAATATATGTATGTGTAAGGAGAATGTATGTGTGTGAGAGTGAAAATATATGTATATGTAAGGAGAATGTATGTATGTGTGAGTGAAAATATATGTATGTGTAAGGAGAATGTATGTATGTGACAGTGAAAATATATGTATGTGTAAGGAGAATGTATGTGTGAGTGAAAATATACAGTATGTGGAGAATGTATGTGTGTGAGAGTGAAAGAATGAATTATGGCTTGTACGGCCCCTCATATGTGTGTGTGTGTGTGTGTGCGCGCGCAAGCATAAGCATCTCTCAGCGCCATGCGCTGTTCACGTGAGCCATGCGCCATGCCCTGGGCACGGACCGTGACGGCGCTCCGTCACACCAGAAGAATACAGAAGAATGATGAAAAAGAGCAAAGGAAAAAATGTCACCTCTCGGCCGTATGGAGAAGGGTAAAGGAAAAACACAGATTGCACACACAGGTGTGGTGCGTTTAGACTCCACTGCGCTCAATAACATAGCATAGGACAAATTAAACCTACAATGCAAACAGAGTATAAACAGGCAAATATCACGTAAACAATGTGGGCTTTCTAAAATGTTGTAGAATTTACTGGAATACATGATGAATCAGTGTTTCAACTTTGACTTTTGTAATGACTGAAAACCTTTGACATCAGACTGTCCAGTCATGAAGACTCCCTCAGTGTCAGAGACTCATTATAATCTGATAAATAGCAGTGGCCTCGTCTCAGTTTGGTGTCAGAAGGACATAGGAGAGGACAGAGTCTATGAACTTCCTCATGTGTAGAGTCTGTTTCCAGAGTGTGAAAATGCAGAACTTCAGGACTCTGATGTGTTTAGTAGTTTAGTGTGTGTAGTAACATCAACAAAGTGACACAGGAAACAAACAACACAAAGCTGTTTTACTTTGAAGAGTCTGTCACTGATTCAGAGGTTTATTAGAAGTTTCAGCTGAACTTCACCCTCCTTAATGTTCACTGATGATTATGTTGATGATCTGTAGATTGACCATTGTTTAACAGCAAAAACATTAATGACATAATACAGACTGTACCTACCTCCACTGTGGTTAAAACGCTGCTTGATTTGGTCCATCCTGGCTCTAGAGAAAGGCAGCTCTTCAAAACACTCTGTTTTGTACCACTGCAGGTGTTCAGGGTTCTCATCCAGCGCTTGTTTTGCCAAGGTCTGCTTTGGTTCAACTGTGTTTGTGTTGCTGTTGCACTGAGCAGCCTCAGTGTCGTCAACCAGCGCAACAGCAACAAACTCAGGGAGGTTTGTGACTCCAGAAGATACAGTGGAGAAAAACGCTATGGTGTGTTTCACTGTAGAACAGACACATTTTTTTAATTATAATATAAACCTCCACTCATCATAAATGTAACATATTCTGTCAGATTCAGCTAAAAATCCTTTAGAAAAAAGTGAAAACAAACCATGCAGCAGTGTAACACAGGAGCAAAATCCAGAGCTGAGCAGAAAGTAAAGAGAAGAGTTCAATATTTGATTGTGATCCTACCTGCTGATGAACTGTGACAGATAAGAAGAAACAACAGTGAAGTCTTCATTTTGTTTTTCCAGACGAACAAAGGACCGATGATACAGACGCTTTAACTTCTCTCTGCTGTTTCCACAATGAGGAAGGTTGAGGCGTTGACGTTCAGGTGTGGTGTTTTGGCACGTGATGTCATCGTCACCACATGTAGTGCAAAAGGACATGACATAATTCTTATCAAAAATGTGTTTCCATAGCGATGAACTGGGCCTCCTGAATCTGTGACTCGTGTCAAAGATTATTCTGTACAAGTTTCACACCAGTTTTTTCTGTTCTGTTTCTTCAGAGCTCTCTGTCTCAGCTTGTCTGCTACTAAAGTAAACTCAGATCACTTTCTCACATGATGATAATGACAAAGTACTTTTACTTTTTATTTAGTTATTTTAGTTATACTGTATTTCTTTAGGCTATCTGCAGTATTCATTTCTGTGGTCATATGTTACTCAGGCGGGCGGTCCTATCTCGGTCTAAAAACTGATTCGTTCTAGACGTATGATTGATAAACTGGATTACAGAATGGTGGGAAAGTGGTGTTGCAATCTAGTGGCGAAGTACTGAAACACACCCTTACATCTAATTGGTGGAAAACATATATAAACATACAAATTACATCATTTGAAAAGAAAAAGAAACACACTATGTACAGGACAAGAGGAATTAAGTACGGTGCTATGTTAATATTTAGCAGGTAGGCACTGTATCATGTTTACCATGTTCTTCATGTTACTTTAAAGGGATATTCCGGCGTAAGTTTAACCCATGGTCCAACGCACCGTAACACCGAGTTAGACCCCCCTCGAGAGATGAAGTCTGCTAACCGCTAGCTTCTCTAGTTGTAGCAACTTTAGCAATGGCCGCACCATAACAAACAGCGCAGTATACGGATCCACTAGCCACCAATCAAAAAGCCACTTATAGCCACAAATAAGGCTCAAAACAGCACCAAATGTCATCAACAGTACAATCAGGGTCCCAGCCCATAATACGAGGCATCAAACATCTGTTAGCTTAGCCTGGTTTCTATTGAAAAGAGATGAAAACAACTCACCCACCCTGCTCCAGTTATACGCTATGCAGCAACTTTCCGTGCCCAGCACAGAGTCCAGGCACTGACAACACACGTCCGAGTCCAACTGGCAGCACAATCATCTGGTTTCAGCGGCCACTGGCAGGCAGTGACCACACTGACCACTTGAATCCCCCCGGTCCAGCACATATCCTCCACCAGCTCTCTCCCTCTGTCACTTTTAGCCTCCATTTCCAGAACATAGTCTTCACCGCAGCTGCCCCTCTTTGACTTTACGCCTCCATTTCCTTCAGCTTGTCTTCAGTAAACTCGGTCTCAAACTGGTAGTGGCGCCCATCAAAATGAAACCAGTTGTTGTTGTTCTCAAACTCCATAAACTCAGCCGTGTTGTCCCTTATGTCTGCTTCACTATGTTACAGACAGTCTCTTCCGGCAACGAACGGCATCCTGATCAGTCTATGGTCCTAATCGCGCGTGTGACGTTGCGTCCAATCTTCGGCTTGTTTACGTAATTCTCTCCATTCATTTCCCTGTGAACACTCGATAATAACTTTTATAAAATGATAAGCAAGATACATAGGAACTTGGCTGCATTACATGGAGTAATACACACACATTCATCCTTGAGCGCGGGACTCTACTTCACTCTGTAATCGCCTCCACGCTGTTAAAGTCTGTTACTTCATCACACGAAGCGTACACTTTCTTACTGCTTAACCCTGCTGGGTTACAAACTTTATTAAACTTCAGCACGTCAGGTTCTACATTCAGCTCGGTCCGGTAACTCCAGTGGTGTCACTACAAACATGTCCGTGTGTAACACTGAACTGAATAAAGGTTCCTAACAAAAATTCCCATTGTTACACACGCCAGCTGACCTGTACTGTAACCATGGCTGTAACAAGCAGACATCACAGATAGGATATGGGGGAATCAAGTGGTCAGTCTGGTGGTCACTGCCTGTCGGTGGCCACTGAAACCAGATGTTTGTGCTGCCAGTCGGACTCGGACGTGTGTTGTCAGTGCCTGGACTCTATGCTGGACACGGAAAGTTGCTGCATAGCGTATAACTGGAGGAGAGCGGGTGAGTTGTTTTCATATTGTTTCAATAGAAAGCAGGCTAAGCTAACAGATTGTTACCTTTTTAACCCTCTCTCTCTGTCCGAACCGTAGTTGGGAGCTGGTTATTATATTTGGCTCGTTGCTGGTAACTGGCGTCTTGGAGTCCGGGCCAAAGTGTAGGAAGGAAGGAGGACGAAGTCGAACCGTTCGTGCAGAACCGCACATTTAATTCCTCAGTGTATCAAGAGCAGAACACAATACTGGGCCTGGTCAAACTCTGGACACTGTTGCAGACTAAACACTATAGCATTAACAGCACCTAGCTCTCTTTTTGTGCCTCTATCACTGTAGATGTCTTTTTCGTTTCTGTTTACCTTCCTGCACCACTACGTCACACACACACACCGGCCACGGTCTTAAAGGGACAGGGCTGGCCGGTGACACTACCCCCACTCTGGATGATGATTCACACTTTAACATCACTCCAGCATGTTACAACTAAGGAAAAGAAACATGAGACATTAGAAATTCAAACATTTCCCATAGCAACCCTTGTTTCCCACAGTCTTTGAATGAGCCTTCCTCTTGTGGCAAAACAACTTCAGGTGAAGGACAATGTTGATATAACGTCCATGGAAGCGTGCTGCATATCCTTCCCATAGAGCTGTAACCGAGCAGCAAAATAACATTCACAGTCCATACTGAAAGGAAGTAATGTCGTCCATTAAACTATCTACTGTAAACGAGTCTTCTGTTACTTTAAGACACAAGTGAAGTGAATTAGCTATTACACCTTAATTACATATAACAAATCAAAGTCTCTTTTGTTTGTGCAGGTTTCTATTGTATTCTCAAGTTAACTCAAAGGTGCAGGGTGTTAAAACCAATAAATGCAGCTAAACAGTGTCCAGATCACTCAAATTAGTCAGTTAACTACTAAATAGGCCCATAAAAGTATGCAAAAATGTACAAACGTTATAGAACAGTTACAGCTTCAAACATTTATGGAACTTTTTTTTTCTTTTTTTTTCTCTCTGAGGAGGGCAGCGATCCGCCTACACCCTACCTCAGGTCAATATAAGTTCTTCTCTTTCCTTCAAACTGGGTTTAGTGACTTACCCAGTCACCAAACATGTCTGGTGGTCGGCGACCCCTCTGGGGTCTCTGGAGAGGCATAGAGTTCAACAGAGGACGATGATCCTGTCCCCCGGCAGCCGACTGAGTGCCAGCCCCATCCAGTTGGGGCTGAGCAGGAAGAACAGGGAGCTGGCTGCAGCTAGGCTGGTCTGGAGATGAGGAGTAGAGACCCGGAAGGGCCTCCAGGGCTCCATCCTCTGTGTCTGATGAAGCGTTGTCCCGGTTACGACTGTCGATGTCTGGAGTGAGGGAGCTGGAGTCTGGTGAAGGCGGCAACACCTCCACTGGTGCCCAGGTGCCAGCATCTTGGAGGACCCAGGTAGTGTCCAGCGGGGCCCTGGAGTGGTAGGGCTTGAGCCTGTCGTGGTGGACTACTTTGGTCTTTGCTCTTGGGCTCTTTTTGATCCGGTAGACCAAGTCGTCCAGCTGTCCCACAACGAAATAAGGGCCCTCGTAGGAAGGTAAGAATTTCCGTACCCTGTCTTTCACCCTCTTTGTCCCTTTTATCAGGTACCAGACTGCATCACCAACTTTGTGTTGCACCTGACAGATGTTTTTGTCGTACTGTCGTTTGGCCCGTTCAACAGATTTTCCCAGCACTTCCCGTGCCAGCTGGTGTGAGAGCTCCAATCTTTTGTCTGAGCTGCTGGACATACTGTGGAGGTGTGTTCAAGTTGTCAGTATCCGGGGGCAGACCAGCAACCAGGTCAATTGGCTCAGTTATCTCTCTTCCAAAGAGCATCATGTTGGGCGTCAGGCCTGTGGAACTGTGTTTGGTTGCTCTATAAGCCATCACTGCATATGGAATCATGACATCCCAGTCCCAATGGCAGCGCTCAGCAGTGGTGGCTAATATTTTCTGCAAGGTGGCATTAAAGCGCTCCACTTGGCCGTCAGACTGAGGATGAAATGGTGTTGTTCGTGTCTTGTCAATTCCCAGTAGTGCGCACATCTCCTGGAACACGGCTGATTCAAAGTTGGTGCCCTGGTCACTGTGCAGGCACTGAGGGGCTCCAAATCTACACACCCACTCGGAGGTGATCTTTTCTGCCACCGTCACTGCCTGCTCGTTGGGGACAGGGTAGGCCTCCACCCATTTGCTGAAGTAGTCCTGTACTACAAGTATGTAGCGGTTACACCTCTCTGTTTCGTTCAGGGGTCCCATCAAATCGACTGCTATCCGCTCCATGGGAGCACCAACCCGCACTGTACCCATAGCAGCCTGAGGGGTTTTCTTCGGGCGAGCCTTCGAAGCGCAGCTTGTGCAGGTGCGGCACCAGAGTGTGACATCATCTTTCATATTATACCAGAAGTACCTGGTCTTAAGGCGTGCAAGGGTTCTCTCCACCCCGAAGTGACCGCCCACTGGCCCATCATGCATCTGTTCCAACACGGAGGCACGGTACAGGCGGGGCAACAGGATCTGGGGGTAGAACACTTGACCTTCTGTGCAGTAGAATTTCCTCAGCAAGACTCCATCCT
Source organism: Trachurus trachurus (assembly GCF_905171665.1). Classification (NCBI taxonomy): domain Eukaryota; kingdom Metazoa; phylum Chordata; class Actinopteri; order Carangiformes; family Carangidae; genus Trachurus; species Trachurus trachurus. The sequence goes on from NC_139904.1 coordinate 5,355,094, forward strand.
TCCGATAGAGTCGTTTCCATTGCGCCCAGTAGGCTTTGGCAGCTGGACTGCAGGGGGCCACGTCAGTCCACGATGGTCGGTCTCCTGCGTCCATCCACTCCCTTACTGGCGATATATCCGGGTCAGTTAGTTGGGCGTGGTTCAACTGTTCCTGGGTCCAGCCGCAGAACAGGTTAGTGTGAGCTGGCTCACTCACCTTGTGGATGCTTGGACGGGTGGGAGCACTGCCATAGCTGTCGTCGCTGGAGGTGACCTCTACCCCCACTGGCGGAAACTCTGGCTTAGATGTTAAACGGCCCCCACAGTAGTCAAGCTCCACTACCCCCACTGGCGGTTGCTCTGTGAATGTTTCCGTGGCAACTTCCTCAGCCGAAAAGTCATCTAGGCTGCACTGCACCGCCTTATGCTGACGCTGGGCACTTAGATTAGGCTCTGGCACCGTACATGGACATGACTCACGGCACGGCCTCCTGGAGAGTGCGTCCGCATTTTGGTGGTGTCTCCCGGGGCGATGGATCACCTGGAAATCGTACTCTGCCAGTTTCTCTAACCAGCGGGCAAGCTGGCCCTCTGGCTCTCTCAGTCTCGTCAACCAGCGCAGGCTGCTGTGGTCTGTCCGGAGGGTAAACGGCCGTCCTAGCAGGTATTGCCTGAAATGGGAGGCGAACTCCACCGCTGCCAGGAGCTCGCGTCTGGTGGTGCAGTAATTTTGCTCCGTAGCCGACAGCCGCCTGCTCCCATAGGCTAGGACCCTCTCCTCACCCCTTTGTGTTTGGGAGAGGACTGCCCCGATTCCCCAATCACTGGCGTCGGTGTCGAGAAACAACTCACCGTCGTCGAGGGGGTAGCCTAGCACAGGCGCAGATGTCAGCTGGCTTTTCAGCGCCTCGAATGCTTCCTGGCATTCCGTTGTCCAGTCGAAGCGGGCATACTTTTTGGTGAGTTCATGGAGCGGCTTGGCAAGCGTGGCAAAATCCTGCACGAAACGTCTGTAATAAGAAGCCAAGCCGACGAACTGACGTACCTCTGAGATGTTTCGGGGCGTCGGCCACTCAACCACTTTCTGGATCTTTTGGGGGTCAGTGGCGACACCTCTGGCAGAGACGATGTGCCCCAGATAGGACACTTCCTCCCGGAACAGGCAGCACTTGGAAGGCTTCAGCTTGAGGTTGGCTTCCCGTAGCCTGGTGAACACTTGGCTGAGGCGCTCCAGCATTTCAGTAGCATCCCGCCCCAGAACAATAATATCATCGAGGTACACCAAGCACGTCTCCCACTGCAGCCCAGCCAGGACACGATCCATGAGGCGTTGAAACGTGGCCGGCGCGTTACAAAGCCCGAACGGCATCACGTTCCATTCAAAGAGTCCTTTCCGTGTGCAGAAAGCTGCAGCTTTGCGGGCCCTTGGCGTCATTTCCACCTGCCAGTAGCCGGATGTTAAGTCCAAGGTGCTGAAGTACTTGGCAGTGGAGAGTGTATCCAGAGTATCCTGGATGCGTGGCAGGGGATAGGCGTCCTTGATGGTCCGTTCGTTTAAGGGTCGGTAATCCACACATAACCGTAGGCTCTGATCTTTTTTTCTTACCATCACGATCGGTGCAGCCCAGCTGCTGTTGCTGGGTTGTGCTACACCGCTCTCCAGGCTCTGCTGCACCTGTTGGTCGGCTGCAAGCTGTTTGTCGCTGGCCATCCTGCGTGGGGGGTGTTTTACAGGTGGCCCAGGGATGGTCAGGATATCATGCTGTACGAGGTTAGTGCGGCCGAGGTCTGTGGGCCCCGTGGAGAAGACGTTGCTGTACGATTGCAGCAGGCGGGCCACCCTACTGCGGTCATCCTCCGACAGGCTGGCACAACTCTCGGCGTACAGAGACTGCAGGTGACTGGGGACAGAAGCAGAGACAGAATTAACAGGCTCAGACACTGTTGAGGCCTCCATTGGCTGGAGCTCTACCTCTCCCATAACTTTCGCTGGCTGAAGGAGCCCGGCCACGGCCCCCTTCCTTAGGGTGACAGGTGCAGTGCCAGGGTTGAAGACTCTGATGGGGACGTTGGTAGATTGCTGCATCTGAACAACAATGCGGGCCACTAACACATGGTGCTTTTCGATGAAACCTTTGGTGGGGCTCAACATCATGTCTCCCTCAGCAGCGTGGCGGAGGCGGGCAGTGCCGGGCACTACATATTCACAACCCGACGCCAGCACGGTTGTGCGGGCCACTCGGACGATATGTACCTCGGGCTGGTGGTTTGGGTTGAAGCGGGGAACCTTTTCGCCGAAGAGGGTTATCTCTCTGCGCCCATAGTCCAGGTGCGCACGTGCCTGCCGCAGAAAAGGGTGCCCCAGGATAATCTCGGTGCCCTCAGCGGTGTCGGCGATGATGAAATTCACATTGGTTATCCTGCTCCCCGCGTGCACTGGCAGATTGACTTCCCCCATGACTGTCAAACCCTTGGGTCCGATGCCCTGCAAGACCTCTGCGGTGGAGGGCTGGATCTGAGGTCTGAACTCGACAGGAATAGAGTCAAAGTGGCGGAGAGGTAGCACATTTCTCTGAGCAGCGGAGTCTAGCAGAGCACACATTTCCAGTCCATGCACCAGTATTTTAACACTCATCTCACCTTCCAGGCCGCTGGTGCAGGTAACCACTGTGCCTGGGTGGGGAGCTGGGGTCAGGTTGACACTCGAGGTGAGCTGTTTGGGTCGACGAGGAGAAGGGCAGTTCCTCTGCAGATGCCCTACACCAGAGCAGTTGTGGCAGATGATCTCCGCTGAGGTAAGTTCAACATTTCTGTGTCTCTTTGGCGGCCACCGCTGGTGAAATCTTGCTTTTCTGTCTGGTGGGTTGGTGGACCCAGCAGCTACCCCTACTGGCTCATCACACAGCATCACACTTGTCTCTTCTCTTACCGTCGCCGCCCTGGCTCTCCGCTCTGCCAAACTCCGTTGACCTGGCTGCATCAGCTGGGTAACCGCTCTGGCAGCCCTTCTGGTTGTCTCGTACCTGTGTGCTACTTCGTATGCTCTGGCCAGGGTGCGAGGCTGCTCCTCCAGCAACCTTTGAACCACCTCAGCATCAGCCAAGGCGTTGGTGAAGACCTCCACGCTGATGGCGTCCTGTTCCCGCTCTGTACGATCAGCATACACGATGGAAACTTTCTCGTAGATATCATCCCTCAGACTGTGCAGAGCTTCACTCGGCCCTCTCACTCTCTGTCTCAGTTCAATGCCTATGGCTGCTGCATGCTCTGAACATGGCCCGTAGGCAGCGTCCACTTCATCCACAATCCGCTGGTAACTCCATCGAGTAGATCTGGGGTTCTTATGGACAATAGCACCAGCAGCACCGGTCAGGCTGAATCTGAGCTGGACAGCCATGGTCTTCTCCGACCAGTGGTTAGCCTGGGCACAGCTTTCAAACAGGTAAAGAAAGTCTTTCCATGAGCCTGATCCATCAAAACGACCCGGTTGTAAAGTGGGGATTCTCTCTCTTCTCTCATACTGTTCCTCATCGCTACTGTCCACACAATCACCGCCACGCACCATGCGGGAGGAAAGACGTTGTGGTGCGGACTTGGCTCTTCTCCAGCTGGGCTGTCCACTGGAGTCAGGCTCTCTACCCCAGGGGGTGGAGTGGTGGAGTGGTGCATCACAGTGGGGGGGAGAGTAATAATCATGAGTCCGTTCTGCATAACCGCGTCTCACAGACTGGGACATACATGGCGTGAAGGGGGACACAGCAGGCTGGGGAGCGGGTGGACGGGCCAGAGCGGATGGGGCGTTTTCCGCGGCATACACATTGTTCACGGGGGAAAAGGGGTTTGCCGGCCGGCTGTCAACATTGTTCACGGGGGGAAAGGGGTTTGCCGGCCGGCTGTCAAAAGTCTGATAAAAGTCATTGTTTGTGCCATAATGTACGGCCGCGGCTGGGGTAGCAACCATATTTCGGGGGCCATCATAACAATATTGAGGGGGAAACATAGACTCACTGTCCGCTGCGGTCTCCTGCTTTGCCGGCGTACGGAAAGGATTAGTCAGTACTGAAGGCGGGGGGGTCGGTAACCATGCACCGCCGAGCAGCGCTGTCCCTGGACGCACCGCCGCTCCGCCCGTGGTTAGCTCCGTTGCTCCGGTGGTTAGCTCCGCTGCTCCGGTGGTTAGCTCCATGCTAACGCAAAATGGGTTGCAGCTCTCCCCGCCGCCGACACATCTGCCACCCGTTGGGTCAACCGAGTCCACATCAGCTCGAACAATGTCTCTTATGTCCGTTAAAAACGGATTGGTGCTAACGTTTGGGCTGCTTAACGTTAGCTTCCCGTGTCTCACAACATCAACATTAGCGCGTACCGCCGCCATTTTCTCGCATTCGCGGCTCTTTTTATTTCTTCTTATCTTTTCTCCTCTTTCTTGGGCAAACTTTGTACCCCGGGCGAGCCCCCAGTGTTACCTTTTTAACCCTCTCTCTCTGTCCGAACCGTAGTTGGGAGCTGGTTATTATATTTGGCTCGTTGCTGGTAACTGGCGTCTTGGAGTCCGGGCCAAAGTGTAGGAAGGAAGGAGGACGAAGTCGAACCGTTCGTGCAGAACCGCACATTTAATTCCTCAGTGTATCAAGAGCAGAACACAATACTGGGCCTGGTCAAACTCTGGACACTGTTGCAGACTAAACACTATAGCATTAACAGCACCTAGCTCTCTTTTTGTGCCTCTATCACTGTAGATGTCTTTTTCGTTTCTGTTTACCTTCCTGCACCACTACGTCACACACACACACCGGCCACGGTCTTAAAGGGACAGGGCTGGCCGGTGACAAGATGTTTGGTGCCTCGTATTATGGGCTGGGACCGTGTTTGTACTGTTGATGATGTTTGGTGGTGTTCTGAGCATTATTGCTCTATATATATATATATTATATACTTTAATGTACTTTCTTTTTTCATCATTATTATGATCACTGCTATATATATATATATATATATATATATATATATATATATATATATATATATATATATATATATATATATATATATATGTGGTGACTATTTAAAAAAAAACAAAATCTGTCACCTGGTGGTTTGGGATGGTTCTTGACTCGATGCCAGAGTGAATAAAAAAGAAAGGTTGCAAAGGTGATCTCTTTGGGTGAGGTTCCCGTTTATTTCAACAAAAAAGATAAGGTAAGTTGACAAACAAAAAGTTTTCTATTGATTCTCTGGCTGTCGTGTAAAAACTGTGTTTCTCCCACCACCACTCAACTCAAACTAATCAGCTCTTCTGGTCTCAAACAGCTGGGGCAGATGCTGGGGTAAAAGAAAGCAACAGAAACAATACTGCACCCTTGTGGAAAAGTAAATACCTACACAACATAAAAAATGGCTCCTATATAGTTTTTATGCCTTTTTTTTCTTTTGAGCACCTGGCCCTCCAAAGGTCTCTGCACGGGCCTGCAGAAACATGAATCAAGACCCTGTTGAACTCAGTGGACACTGATCTGTGAGGAGACTGACTGCTCAGCTAACATCCATGTCCCTGGAACAACAGACACAACATGAGGACTTTGACTGTTGGAGGTTTTTATTGAAAAGTGAAACATCAGAGAGAAAAGACAGAACAATACATGTGATCTCTGATGATCCTGTAACGACCAGTTCTCCAGTCAGATGGCTTTGGGCCTGTCATCAGACCTGCAGTGGGTGTCAGCTTGTGTCGTCATGAATCTACTGAGCCTCTGACAGACAGACGATGCCTTCACTGACCCTCAGTTAATGTTGCTACAAGCAGCTTTTAATTCTTCCTCTCACTCAGTCAAAGAGCAGCCACTCTGCAGCCGCTTCCTCGGCCTTATTATCTGGTTAGACTAAACCACATGGACTGGTCCAACTGGTTTGATATAAAACTTCATGTCCCACTTATCAGTCCAACCAGCATCACTGATTATCTGGTTTCCACCAATTTTACTAAAAATGTCATGAATGTTCTCCAATGATCTTCGTCTTCATAATAAAACATCAAGAAAGAAGATTTCAACACTGTATTCAGTGTTTATGTGCACATGTGATTCATGAGTCATTGTAAAACACTAGAGTATAATCAACACAAGATTAATGATAAAACAAGAACCATGATTAAAAAACAGAATAAAAACATCCTACTTATGTTAAAAGGAATCAATAAAGCTGCTGAACACTGAGACTCTTTTAGCTGGATAATATGACAGGGTTAGTTAATGTTAAAGTGTTGACTTCTTCCATCCCATGTGAGGTCACTTATTGAGTGTTTGTCAGTCAGGTTTCTGGATTCAGACGCTCAGAGAGTTCAGAGCTGTTTTCAGGAGCTGTAAGATCAGAAACACACTGGTTGTGTCAAACTGTGGGAAGTCCATTTAACCAGCACTCAACTTTTAGATACAACAGTCTTAAATGTAGAAAATCAACACAATTATCCAAAAATCTAAGTTACTGTACAAGGTAATTTGAAATATATATTTTTACGTACAGGATGGACGGTCTTTGGCTGAAAATGAGAGAAAAGACAAATTAGTTGTAAATAACAGGATGTGGTTGATTGATCTAAACTCAAAGACTAAAATCATTTGTCTATTTTTCTCTCTCACCTTTCTTCTGTTTATAAACCATGAATCCAGTGACAGCGATGAGGATGAGAGCCAGAGGAACCAGTGCAGAGATGATAGGGACGGTGGTGTTACTGGGCTTCTCTGGTCAATATAAAATATCACATTTTAAGACCAGAACAGATAAACAGGTCAGAACACAAGAGTGTAGGAGCTGATGTCTGTTTACATTAATCTGGTAATTTACTGCCCCCTTGTGGAGGCAGCAGGTTATTGTCTCTGGAAACTTGTCAACCATCTCTAGTTTGTGCACAGTGCTGCCCTGCTGCACTTAGTTGATGAGGTTTATTAACCAAGAGATGAGCTGCTCAGCTTTTAAACCACTGTATCTATGTTCACAACTGTTGTTGAAGATGAATTCACAACTCAACTGTAGAACAAAGACTAAAATACCCAACAAACCACAGGCATGATGACATCACATCCAGGAGCTGCTGATGTCACTCTTACCCATGTTGGTCCTGATGTGAGCTTTGTCCAGTTTGGTGACGATGTCGTCCTTCACTCCAGAGAGATGAAACACACAGTCGTACCTCCTCCAGTCTTCAGCTTTGACTGATGAGACGTCCAGGTCAACACTCATCTGGAAGGATCCATCATGGTTGGGGAGGATCTCTCCTTGGTCCACGTCCTCATAAAGATCTTCTCCATCTTTGGTCCAGAACATCAGGGCTCTGTGAGGGTAGAAACCTGTAGCGTGGCAGCTGACTGGAGAGGAGGGAGTCTTCTGGAGGAGAGACACTGAGGGGGGGACTGGAGAGAGAGAGAGACAACAGGTAAGTTAGACTGGTGGTCGTTGGTCTCCACTACATGTTCAGACTCACACATTCATCTTCTGACAGCTCCACATAACAACAACAGCATCTCTCTCTTCTAACAGTGAAGAAGTGAAAGTGACTTCACTCAAACTAACTGTTCACTGACTATCACCAGTCGACTGAGAGTGATGTCAGAACACCAAACAGGTCAGTCTCTCCTGATTGGTCAGGACCAACTCAGGTCTTAAAACAAGGTGATGTCAGACTGAGGAGTGATGATACAGTGGTGATTCATTCTGACTGGTCGATATCAATATTGTTGTGATCATCAAACTACATGGGAACTGCCCATTGGTCCGACCTCCCATTGATTCGACCTCCCATTACTCCGACAAAATACCCACTGGTCCGACCTCCCATTGGTTCGACCTCCCGTTACTCCGACAAAATCAACCAAGTCGGACCAATAGGAGGTCGAACCAATGGGTGGTCCCGTTAGTTCGAACTGTCATCGCTACTTTGTGACAAGCTCACTTCACGGGCGCGAGCCTGCTGCAGCCGCCGCTCCTGCTGACAGCAGACTGAGTTAGGAAAAAAGGTAAATTTCGCTTTGGTTAGGTTCAGGCAATGGAGAAAGGAGTTGGTTAAGTTTAGTAAAAACACCAGGTAGAGGCTAGACAGGCTGGAAGCATAATGAGCGTTATATGTTATTAATATGAAGTGCTTGTTTTGCACATGATCCGTTTGATCCCAGAAAGGAAAAAAGGATCAATGTGCAGCCTCCGTTTCCTTTCTGATTGCGTCCGCCTGTCTGTTCGGAGTGGGAGAGAGAGAGAGAACCCAATCCACCTGTCTGTATACCTGTCTGTAATGTAAGTTTGATTTGATATGAATGTCAAGGTTTAATTATGGACACTAATGAGCGCGCAGCAGTGCGTAAAAGTCGTGCGTAATGACAGCTCCTCGTTGGTAAAACACAATAAACTGCACGTCTTCTTCCACGTGTGTCTTATTGACAGGTGGAGCCTATATGAATAATTATATAAATGCATAGTGAACGGTAAGAATGGAGAGTTGGACTAATGTTAACTAGCCCAGTTCGAACTAATGAGGACCTCCCATTAGTTCGAACTCTCATTACTCCGATTGTCGGACCAATGGGAGTTCGAACCAATGGGAGGTCGGACTAATGGGAGGTTGGACCAGTGCCATGGACCCAAACTACATCAGGTCATGTGACTCTACCTTTTCTCAACAGAAAGTCCTTCCCATAGTTCATGTACATCTTCAGCCACTCAGGACAAATCTGAGTTATGAAGTCCACAGTGTAGTGGGTTCTCCATTTCTCAGCATCCCATCTCAGTTTGGTGACGACAGCCTGTGGTTTTGGAGCGACCCATGTCTCTGTCTTCAGGTCCAGTGACAGGAAGTCTTCTCCATCATAACCAAACTGGCTAAATCCATCAACTTCTCCAGTCTCATCGTCCCATTCACATCCATTCAACCTCTGTAAGATGTGGACACCTGAGACAGAGACAGTTAAAGGACAGATGATGTCACCTCTGGTCAGATGATCATTGTTAGACCTTATATCCATAGGATCCCTAAATTATTTGGGGAGTGGATTTGTTATTTATATTTTGGTTGGTTATGGTTTTGTTTTTAGTATTTGTGATATAATTAAAGAATATCATTATTTTTCAACAGCCACAGTGATTATAGAGAATTGGGTCATATTAATGTGGGTAATGTCTTAGTTTAACCCCTGTTCATCTGTGTGGGGAGGCGGAGAGTGGGCCATTTTTTCTTTTCTTTCTTTTTTGACTAACACTTTATATTTGATCACTGTGGTTATTATGTTGGTCAGTGTTTTTTTTCACCTTCAGTTCATTTTTTTGGTCCAGCAACCCCCCCAACATTGGGCTACGGGGATGTGCGTGCTTTTTTCACTTCTATTCAGTGTTTGCATCATAAAATAATAAAAGGTTTCATTTTCAAGACTCAAGACTACTTTATTAATCCCTTAAAGGGCAATTCCATTTGGTGGCTCGCACACCACATGCTCATAGCACAAACACATAACAGCACAAACACACACATAATAATAATAATAATAATAATAATAATAATAATAATAATAATAATAATAATAATAATAATAATAATACATTTTACAGTATTTGTTGGCGCCTTTCAAAAACCCAAGGTCACCTTACATGTAAGAAGAAACAAAACAGGTATAAATACAATAGCACATACATGAATACATACAAAAAAAATACAGTGTGGCTAGAAACATAGATAAGGTGGATAAAATGGTTAGGGGACAGAGTGTTATAGGGAGTAGGATAACTTAAAAAGGTGTGTCTTGAGGTGGGATTTGAAGGTGTCGATGGAGTCCAGAGTGCATATGTGTAGTGGGAGTGAATTCCAGAGTCTAGGTGCAGAACAGCTAAAAGCCCGAGCACCAAGTGTGGTAAGTGAGAAGGAGGGGGTGGAAAGCAGTGCGGCAGATGGGGAACGGAGTGAACGGGGTGACATAACATAAGAAGAGCTCTGGTGTGTTTAGTTTGTAACATCAACAAAGTGACACAGGGAACAAACAACACAAAGCTGTTTTACTTTAAAGAGTCTGTCACTGATTCAGTTGGTTATGAGAAGTTTCAGGTGAACTTCACCCTACTTAATGTTTACTGATGATTATGTTGATAATCTGTAGATTGACCATTGTTTAACAGCAAAAAATATTAATGACATAATACAGACTGTACCTACCTCCGCTGTGGTTAAGACGCTGCTTGATTTGGTCCATCGTGGCTCTAGAGAAAGGCAGCTCTTCAAAACACTCTCTTTTGTACCAATGCAGGTGTTCAGGGTTCTCATCCAGCGCTCGTTTCGCCAAGGTGTGCTTTGGTTCAACTGTGTTTGTGTTGCTGTTGCACTGAGCAGCCTCAGTGTCGTCAACCAGTGCAACACCAACAAACTCAGGGAGGTTTGTGACTCCAGAAGATACAGTGGAGAAAAACGCTATGGTGTGTTTCACTGTAGAACAGACACATTTATTATTATAATATAAACCTACACTCATCATAAATGTGATATATTCAGTCAGATTCAGCTGAAAATCCTTTAGAAAAAAAGTGAAAACAAACCATGCAGCAGTGTAACACAGGAGCAAAATCCAGAGCTGAGTAGAAAGTAAAGTAAAGAGAAGAGTTAAATATTTAAATGTGATCCTACCTGCTGATGAACTGTGACAGAGAAGAAGAAACAACAGTAAAGTCTTCATTTTGTTTTTCCAGACGAACAAAGGACTGATGATCAGACTGTAGGTTTTCCAAAAGTCCTATACTTCAGTAAAGTTGGAAAGATATTCACGCATTCAAACTTTCGAGATCAATAAGTCTGAGGTCAACTTTATATGAGATAGGCTTGTACATGTAGCTACACTGATGATAAGTTCTACAACATCTTGCCAGTCTGCCCTCTCTGGCTGCATGTACTGTATATGCTCACTCACTGATGAGTGGTTTGAATTGCACACAGCCAAAGGAAGAAACATAAAGTGAAAGAGAAAAGAGGAAGGACATGAGTCGATGGCTACTAAAGTGGTGGAGATCATGAGGGGTGGAGCGGTTCACGAAATTAATCCTTCCTGTTGAATGTGTGTCAAAAAATGTTCAAGACAAGTTGCTGATATGTAAGTTTCTGAAAAGTTGTGGAGTGAAGAACACGTAGCCTACTAAGACTCATATGTGGTTGCTGTCACGTCTGAGCACTGAAGTGAAACAGATACCGAGTTGACGTGACTGTGAGTGTGTATCCTTCTGTCAGAGTAAGAGAAGTAAAATCCCCTAGAACCGGTTCAATCTGCAGCAACATGAACATTTAGGGGAGGTAGCCTATATGATAACAGACATGGAGCTGCAGAGAAGCAGGGCCAGTCTACTATAAATTGACATAAATAAAAAAGACTACATTGTATCTTTATTTATTTATATGTATTAGATTTTGTTCAACCTGTTTGACCAACTGATTCAGTCAGGATGCTCCTCGAACTGGCAGCATCCTACAACTGGCTCTACAACCACTGATAAGTGTGTAGCCTACACTTAAGTGGTTGTAGAATATATATATATATGTATATAGTATATAATACATATAAATAAAGATACAATTTAAGTAGATAAGGCTGTAGTCTTTTTATTTATTTCAATTTAGGCTGACCTTGTGTAACGGATGTGCACTCACTCCACCCATAAAAGACCTGCTAACCAACCTGCCAAGTGGTTGTCAACCTCTTGGCGAAGAGGTTAGCATTGTCGCTTCCAGTGCGGGGGGTCGTGGGATCGAACTCCACCTAGGGCAGGCCGTGAGAAACACAACGCAGAGGGCCAGATATGACATCGGCTACACTTGCTTCTCTGTAATATGATAAAGCAGCAGCTCCATGTTATCCTATTCGGCCATTTTCTTCCGCCTTTTTACGGTCTTCTTCTAGTCCTTCATACTTTGTGCTATTTCAACAATTCATATCAAAACGTGCAGCTTTTTCTGGACTTTATCGGATGTATTCAAATTTTTCATACTTTTTATACTTTTTCAAATATTTAACTTTTTCTGATTTTTTTCAGCTTTATAATGGGTGTGTGTTGCGTCTAACGAGCAGAGCTAGAGTGGTGCCAGAGTGGAGAGAGGCAAAAAAACATTCTAGAGTTTTTCTGGCTAACTGTCAGCACGGCCACAAATTAAACTCTAGACAAATTATTTTCTCCAGTTTTGTAGCCACACTTGTCTTCTGGCTAAAATTCTGGTAAAAAATGCAAAGAGACTTAGATAATAATTTAAAATAATTTTTAAATGCAGCCAGGGAGCTCTCTGCTCTCATTCAGCCCAATGCATTTTTTTCACAGCAGCAGGAGAAGGAGCTCAACTTTGTAACTTGCTGTTAAGTGCTTTTTAATTCATTTTAATTCACCAAAAAATAGTCACAGGTCACAAAAAAGTCCTCTACTTACTTGTTGTGGCTCATTTATACTATTTTCTTCTTTTTTTTTAAGCATCATTGAAAAATCTCACATTCATCAAAGTCTCAACCTCTCTTCTCCACAACTCTGTCTGTAGTCCAGTTGGTAAGGTGGCAGCTTGCCAACCCCAAGGTCACTAGTTCGAATCCAGGCTGAGCAATCTTGTTATGTGATGTTGAATTCTGCTCCCCTCCCCCACCCTCAATTGGTTACAGGTGTTCGTTAAGAGACGCATTAATTGCTACTGCCACCGTTTGCAGCACATCATCACATTACAATGGCAACAGGCTTATGTCTGTGCTCTCTGTGGCGAAGCGGCAGAGTAAAGATTAGTGATCATGAGGTTGTGGGTTCGATTCCCAGTTCAAATCTTGCCTCAACAACAATTATAGTGAATTATTTTCCCAGTCGTCCTCTGTTGACTTCTGATAACTTGCTTCATGTTGAAACTGCTGCTCTCAGCCTGAAATTCACAGAAATTTTCATTCTAAGTCATTCAAGCTTGACTCTCAAGCTTTCTTGGTGTTGACACAGTGTGTTTCCAACAGGTGCAGCTTTGGGCTCGTTAACTTCAGAGTGAGACAGAGTGCAGCTCATCAACAGACAACAGTCTCTGTAACTGTGTGTACACTGTGGCTTCGAGGCAGAGTGAAAGTCTACTGACCATGAGGTTGTGGGTTCGATTCCTACCTCAGTCAAACATTTGTATGGTGATCACTGCTTGCACTATTTGCTAATTCTGCAACAGCGTTCAGCTGCTTTCAGCATTCACACCATTTCCATTCTTGGAAATGCTTTTTCTAGTTTATGTTGATATACCTCCCCTAAATGTTCATGTTGCTGCAGGTTGAACAGGTTCTAGGTGATTTTACTTTTCTTACTCTGACAGAAGGATACACACCCACAGTCACATCAACCGTATCTGTTTCACTTAAAGGGATAGTTCACCCTCATGTCGACTAAGAGCTGTGAGAATTTTCAGAGTCCTCCGTGGCTTCTCTGAGTTACGGGGGGATCCGCGCAGCAGAATTTGTCCATATAATGGTTGTCAATGGATACCAACTTTCTTCGTCCAAAAAGACACACCAAAAAACAACAATTAAAGCACAGGCACTAAAGCAGAGTCACATGATTAAACAGACACAATAAAATGATAAATATACTTGCAACCGCAGGTGATAAAAGTTCATTTGTAGAAGTGGATACTATAAGATCAATAATCTGGTTTTATTTGGAGCATGCACCTTATTCCCAGTAATTCCTAAATGTTACACTCATCACTTTTCTCCTTATTATTTAATAATTTCCCCCTCACTTGCTCACATTGCTGCTGCTGCTGCTCGGTTTTTATTTGCCGTTTCTGGTCTGTACATCAGGGATGTCACAGATTCAGCAGCACAGCCTTTTTTTTTTAAAGTATATTTTTGGGCATTTATGCCTTTATAGATAGTACAGTTGAGACAGACAGGAAATGGGGAGGCAGAGAGAGGGGGAATGACATGCAGTAAATGGCGCCCGACGCGGGACTCGAACCAGGGCCGACTGCAGCGAGGACTGTGCCTCTATACATGGGGGCGCCCGCTCTAACCACTACGCCACGCGACGCCCCAAGCAGCACAGCCTTTGAGTTGTAATTTTGACAAAGGTCTAGAGAGGCATCGACTTCAGTGTAAAAGTTCCTGAGATGTTAAAACAAAAAAAGTTCTAAGAAAATGTGATTTTACCTGGAGATGCTGCGTGACAGCAGAGGAGCAACACAAATATCGTTTCCATCATGTTGTATGGGAGCTACTTGTTCAAACCTCACACTCACACAGCTGCTCACATGTCGACAGAGAAAGGAAACAGTGACAGCCGAGGGGAGCAGAGAGGTCTGAATGTGGCTGCACAGAAGGAACAACACCAGTGCCCACGAAATTCACACCTGTGCAGCTCACAGGGTCTTTAAAATATGTTTCAGCTCCAAAGTGTGAGAAATAAAGAGGACAGTGGTGTAGGCGGGAAAATAGTAACATCTTTTTGTTGTGATTTATTGTCTCACAAGGTGCTAAAGCCACCAACAGACAACAACAACAACAACAACAACAACATGGCTCCTCCTCTGCAGCCAAACTCCAACTGACTGAGCTGGACCAAGGCCGCCACTCACCTTAGTGCAGGTAAAACACAGTTCCTTACAGGTAAGTTTACATTCAATGGGTCTCATTCATGAAACGTGAGCAGCACGGATTTGCGTGTAAACCCTGAGCAGCGCAAATTTACGTGGATTTCCGCATTCATCAATCTTTTAGTAGTGCTGATTTTTTCGTAGCTACTCACAAAATCTACACCTGCTCCGGACTGTGTGTAGCGCTTGTGTAAATGTAGGAATGCAAATAAATACTGCTTGTTACTGTTGAAAATTACAATTTTAATCCGTATTACTCTCTCTCATGGTTAAAATACGCCGATGCCTTTGAAACACGTAATTTAAACATGACAAACAATTAGAAATATTTGGAGAGAGAGGCGTTTTAGGGATCGGACACGCACAAACACGTCAAGGCTCCATCTTATGATGATAATAATCTAATATAAAACCGGAAAAAACTTTTTCTGTGTTGCAACACGCTTGGTGGGCGGGCGCACACATTACCCTGCGCAGCAGCGCAGTCGGCACCGGTTTGGATGGAGCTGTGACAGACGGCTGGTGCTTCTGTAACAATATAACCTGCCTATATAACTTCATGTGTTGATACAACCATGTTCCTCTACAGCTGAGGCTGTGAAGAGCCTCCTCCTCCCGTCGCTGCTGTAGCTCTGTAGTTGTGTTTTTTTTTTTTTTTTTTTTTTATGTTTCATATCGAACTATTCTGGCTTTACTTCTTAAAAACGGTTCTTTAACAAACCAAGGACACTTATTTCACTACATCTGTTTCTTCCCTCCAGCCTTTGACCTGTCCCAGTCACACCACTACTAACAGAAGAGAATTAAATATTTTTTCTGGACTCCACTTCACCCAAAATGACTTTGATCCGTGATCTCTCTTTTATCTCTCTCTCTCTCCCTCTTTCCTCGTTTGCGTCATGGCCACAGGTGTAGGTGAGCAGGATGCACCTACCTCCTAATATGGTGGTCAGGATCTCCTTATATGGCTATTCATGTATGGAGATCTATGCTAATTGCTGATCACCGGGGGCGTGTTGTTAGTTTACGATGGGTTGGCATTCATCATCTTACACACGTGTTTACGACCAAATCTGAGTTTCCCGCACCGTTCATGAATCCGGAGTAGAGTTTTAGTAGAGTGAGCTTTTATGTGCAAATCTACACACAGATTTACTCACGTTTCATGAATGAGACCCAATGTCTTTAAAAGCTGCCACATGGTCAGAAACTGTTTGCTTCCCATCTGCACCTGCAGCTCGTTTCCTGTCCTACTGCCCCATCTAGTGGTCAAACATAAAAACTACATTATATCTACATTTTACAGTAACATTATAACTACATTTATTTTCTCAGTGTTATGAAACATATTGAATATTGCTGAAAATATCACAATTTTAGACACTGTCACTCTTTCATCCTTCATCATCCAATCACAGTGCAACAACATCTTTTACATTAATAATGTTCATAACATAGTGTCACAGTTCTTTAGATGAGTTTCAAAATGGCAGAATCTCCTGATCACTGTCCAGAGTGCTGATCCTGGAGCTGCTTCAGCTACATGATGTCGGTGCAGCATCCTCTTCTCCTCCTCACCGTCCTTCAGTCAAAGACAAACAGGAAATAAAGGGTGAAGATGAAACCCTTACTTATTATATACACTGAGAGTAACAACAGCAGGTAGAATACTTACTGTTAACAAGCTGAAACCCTGAAATACAAATAAGAGATATGATGTCAAAGAAAGTAAGTGACTTTCACAGAGAACAGCCCATAATATGAAGGACAGGACTGTCACAGGTTCATCCTGACTTCATCACTGGAGGATAACAACATTGTTGCTGACCTTGTATCTTCTTTCTCCACATCAGTCCACAGATGCAGAGAATCAGCAGCAACACAACAACAACAGCTCCACTGACAGGACCGACAGGAAACTCTGAGGGAGGAACTGGAGCCAGAACAATAATATTTACACTTTATATCAACATTGTTGCAGCTTAACAAAACCAAGCGTTCATTGTTGTGTCTCAATTTGAATACTTCCATACTCACACTAACTATTTGGAGTAAGTAAGTGCGTTCACATTGACTAGTATGGCAAAATGCAGTGTGATGTAAGTACCCGGATTCTGCACTCATAACGGTCAAAAAGTTGAGTGTGGAAAGATGGACACTCACCACCCTCAATGATCGCCGTCTTGGCTTCATAGCAGAACATAACATAGGCCTATGTAAATCAACATACTAGCAGGCCAATGTTTTCCGCCAGTAAGAGGAGTCGGCTGACGCGGCGGCGGTGGCATAATCTCCAACTCATATTAAACAGTTGTCCCACACAAGCAAAAACAAAAAGTCTATGAGTAAGGCCTTAATTATTGGCAATTTAAATAACAAACCAAACAAGCCGGTAGATGTGTTCAAGGGCGACTGTAGCAGTCCAAAAAAAGAAGGAGACGTTGGCAACTGTTGCAATCGTTTGTTCCAGTAAGTGCACAACGACAGCTTCAGTTTTCAGTTTCTCTGTTGCTCATTTCCTGTTGCCTAAGTGCTATCTAAAGATACTTGTCTTTGGCTTAAAGAAACTAAGGAACCTGGGGGAAAAGAGGCTCAGGAGACAAGAAGACCAGCTGATGTCTCTCTTACCCATGTTGGTCCTGATCTGAGCTTTGTCCAGTTTGGTGACGATGTCGTCCTTCACTCCAGAGAGCTGAAACACACAGTCGTACCTCCTCCAGTCTTCAGCTTTGACTGATGAGACGTCCAGGTCAACACTCATCTGGAAGGATCCGTCATGGTTGGGGAGGATCTCTCCTTGGTCCACGTCCTCATGAAGCTCCTCTCCATCTTTGGTCCAGAACATCAGGGCTCTGTGAGGGTAGAAACCTGTAGCGTGGCAGCTGACTGGAGAGGAGGGAGTCTTCTGGAGGAGAGACACTGAGGGACCGACTGGAGAGTTATGATACAGTGGTGATTCAGTCTGATTGGTCGATATCAATATTGTTGTGATCATCAAACTACATCAGGTCATGTGACTCTACCTGTTCTCAGCAGAAAGTCCTTCCCATAGTTCAAGTACGTCTTCAGCCACTCAGGACAAATCTGAGTGTAGAAGTACTCGTTGCGTTTCATTCTTACTTTCTCAGCATCCCATCTCAGTTTGATGACGACAGCCTGTGGTTTGGCAGCGATCCATGTCTGTGTCTTCATGTCAAATGATATGAAGTCTTCTCCATCATAACCATACTGATGAAAACCAGTAACTTCTCCAGTCTCATCGTCCCATTCACATCCACTCAACCTCTGTAAGACGTGGACACCTGAGACAGAGACAGTTAAAGGACAGATGACGTTACCTCTTGTCAGATGATCAGTTTTAGACCTTTCTCATTCTCACAGTCCTCTGCTGCTCAGGATTCAAAAGCAGATAATTAGTCATTTTTATAGGCTATATCTGTTGGAGCCATGAATGATTTATATTTTGGTTGGTTATGGTCTATATATTGTTATTTGTATTTGTCACAATTGTATATGTTGTGACCATTTATGAATGTCATTATTATTGAACAGTCACAGTGATGACAGTAGAAAGTTGGGTCATATTAATGTAGATGGTGAGTGGATGACTTAAAGAATAGTAACTAAACCCCTAAACCACTTTTTTCTGCTGAAAACAAATATTATTATTACAGGGGCAGTCACTTTTTGGCAAGGCTTTGCCAGAAAGTGACTGCCTAGTAACTCAGGAGTGCAAAGGGTGACATTGGTACCCTCTACTATCACTCCAGAAAATGTTGTTGCTGTTAAACAGAGACTGTACCTACCTCCACTGTTGTTGAAACGTTGCTTGACCTGGTGAATCGTGAATCTGAAATGAGGCAGAATCTCGAGACAGTCTCTATTGTAGCGCTGCAGGTGCTCAGGGTGCTCATCCAGTGCTCTTTTTGCCCAGGCCTGTTTTGGTTCCACTGTGTTTGAGTTGTCGTCACAGTGGCCAAACTCAATGTCATTAATCAACGCGACAGCCACAGCCTCAGGAAAGTTTGTGAGTCCAGAAGATACAGTGCAGAAAAATGTCAGGGTGTGTTTCACTGTAGAACAGACAAGGTTTTTATTTGCACCTTTAATATTCCCTTAACTGGTGTGCACATTAATAAACTTTGTTTTGTCTTGACCTGTTTAAATGTTGTTAAGGTCTGGGGTTACATATAATTTATATAATTTATTTTTGGACAATGAGTTTATTTTAAGGAATAATATGATGGTGTGTGGCCTGTGTTCACCATACATGGCTTGTCAGATTAGTTTGTTAACGAGCTAAATAACCAATAAATGAATTACTGTAACACTGCACTGCACAGTGAGACAGTGGTCAGCCCCTTGGTTCCTTGGCCTGGAGCCTTTCTGGGTGGAGTTTGCATGTTTATTCAGTTCATCTGAGGGCTGGCACATGTGAACGTCTAGCTTGTGTTTAAAAAAGATAACAGATTATGGATCTTATTACATCCTTACCAACAAACAATATACATTATGTATATGATGATGTTACCTGCGGGTGCTACGTGGCAGAAGAGCAGCAGTATCAGGAGCTTCTCCATGTTGCTCTGACAGACTGAGCTCGCCTGAAGTACCGACAAGAACCAGTTGGTTTTCCTTGTTTATATCACAGATGATTCCCGGGGCCTGTTGTTCGAAAGTAGAATAAAGAAATCCAGGAAAGGCCGGTTAGACAGTCTCATGGTTGTTTGCACTCCGAAACTGGCTGAGGAGGGGCGGCTTTGTCACTTCCAGTCAGTGCGCGGCCACAGTTTTCTTCAGTCGACCACAGAGATTGACCACAGATTCACCGATAAGGTCTGGCGTACTTTCCTCCAATGAACAGCGGATCTTAATCCTGACGTAAAGTGACACACCCCTTTTTTTAAAAAGAAAAAGAAAAAAGGAAACACCACCGCTGAGCAGAGAGAACTGCTGACTGATTGAATGTGAAAGTAATCCAAAACTATAATCCGTCATAACTAAACTCCTTTCACAAACAAGTGTGCACTTTCCCTTAATGATGAGCAGTGGAAGTTGATTCATTGCACAAATTTCTTATAATCTAAAGTAAAGTTCATACAGCACAAATACTACAAGCGGCCAAAAGTGCAACTGGTGAAAATTAATTAAATATAAGAACATTATGCAGTCTGGTGCTTCAATAAATTGCTGATAACAATGTTCAAATGAGGTGTATAAATTATTTGGAAGGTGTCTGCTCACACATTTAACTTTATTCTTATTTTCTGAGGCCTATATATTTTGTAAAAGAATAAAAATAAATCTGTAGCTCTTTTTGCTCTATTGCTTTTTATGAGAAGCCAGTGGTCATAGAAAATATCATATGGACACAGATGCTGAACACCCTGACAGCCTGCCTGCTAATTGTGAGGATTGCCTGACATCTGCAGTGTCCACAATACTGTGCTAATATGTGTTTTACAGAATTCACAAACCGTCAGACATCTGTATGCCCTGAATCTGAAGAAGCAGGCAGCGCTGGCAGATGCAAAGATTCAGTGTGAGAAGAGAAAGTTGCAGGATATGGAGCTTGATAGAGAATTACAAAAAAAAAAAAAACCTTCAGAAAACTGGAACTGGAAATCAAGAAGCACATGAATAGGCCTAATTATGAAAAAATAATGTTTCATGTTTTTTGATTATTGTGAATGTACAGTATTTAGTTTGTTTAAAAATCAGGCCAATGTGTACATAAGAACATGGAATAATTGTATGAAACACAATTATTTCTGATCAGAGTGTCTGCTGACTTCACAAATAAGACAACAGAATCAACTAAGCCTGGCTGCTGAGAATAAATCACCATAGTAACTTGACCAGGATAAATTTAACTTGTTTTTGAACAACCGACTAAATTCAGCCAGAATAACCAACATATCCCGGCTTAATCCTATAGGTTTCGAACAACAGGCTACTGGTTTTGATAAATAAGTCAGTGTATATTTTAGACGCGCTCACCTGTGAGTGATTCACTGCAGGTGATCAAGGATGGAACATCCCACTTTGTGCAAAGTTCAAGTCACTCTCTGTCTCAGCTTGTTTCGGTGAATATGATCCGTCCTCGCCTCAAAAATGATCAACTTTGCACTCATCAAATGCTGATGATAATGAAGTTTGCAGCAGTAGAATAGTTTTCCTGACACAAGTGATGATAATATCTGTAGCTACAGTTGCGCAGAAGAACTCGTTCAATAATCAAAACATTTTGTTTTTGTGTAGCCTACTTGACTGGATTGGCCTGTAGGTCGTGTTGCTTCTAATTACTGCTGGGTCCTGGACAGGCCAGTGGGTTCAAACTGTGACTGTTTCCTCAAAAAGAACTGACTGACTTTCTGTTTTTAATCCACATCAACAGGGTCAATGTCAACAATGTTGAGTATGAGGCTCAAGTTTGATTTCACTTTTCTTCTTTGTGATCGTTATCAACTCACTCCTTCACTCAGTTCATTAAAACACAAGTCACAACGTCTGTGGTTCTCTTCCTCCATAACTACAGATTTAATGCAACAAAATGGAAAGTTAAGAACAGATAACATCTTATTAAAAAACACACAAAAAAATACAACTTTTTTTCATTATAAAAGTCTTCACAGCCACACTGAATAAATTACAGCTGAAGATCAAAACATGGTGAGAAAGTGGTGCTGCCATCTAGTGGTGATGTACTGAAGCACACCCTTAAATCTAATTGGTCTAAAATGCCTTTTGTTTTTATTAAACACACAAATTACATCAATTGACAAGAAAAAGAAACACACTATGTACAGGACAAGAGGAGTTAGAAAGTTTTTCTTTCCTGGCTAAGTACAGTGCTCATATGCTAATATTTATATTTAGCAATATTAGCATATTTATCCATATTAATTCAATGTGTTGCATGATAATTAGCAATTGTGGCTGCAGCATTTGTTTTGTGTTTGTTTATGAACTAAAGTTTCTCTCATTAAAGTTTGGACCTGGCGATGGTCCAAGATGAAAAAATGTAATACAGAAATTAGTCCTTATGTGTATCAAATTTTCAAAACGCCAACATCTGTGGGTCACTGAAAAGAGTTGATTCTCACTTCCGTTTTCTCGCACAGAGGATCATTCCGGTAACACACCCGGCCAGCAGGAGAACTATCCCAACGGCTCTCAGGATACCGATGTAGAGAACTGAAAGATCAACTGAAACAACAGAATAATTATTCAGACTGGTTGAAGATGAAGTGCTGAAAATATTCTACATGAAGTGAACATTCAATTGGACAATGGACTGTGTCAGCTGCAGCCAGCGTCTTTTAAAAGGGCCTGAAATGCATTTTCTGCCCACTGGTCTATCCAGGCCCCAGCAGCTCAGTCCATGCTAATGGATTAAATTTAGATTGAGACTGTTGAAGCTTTGTTGTTTTCCTGTCTGTACGTGGTGAAACTGTCTGTGCTACATTTGTTACCCACTGTACAGACAAACACATATCAAACAACCAGTGTGTTCACCACAGTTTACAGAACACCACACCACCAGTAAACACATCACTCAGAGTCATGTTGGTAGGTTGATCGGGGAAACTCGATCATATTGTTACATGTCACTTCATTGAGTTGATTTAACATTACAGCCCATTATCGATGCTTGCAGTGAACACACACTGCTGTAGTGTTGCTGGTGGTGATGGTTTACCTCAGTGATAGAAGAGGCAATGAATCAATGTCAAAAATATAAAACACCCACAAATCAGCACAACAAAAAATCACATGCAGAAAATCTGATGAAATGAATCAATAAAACAACCAATGTGTCTGATTCCAGGTTTACCTGAGTTGGTCCTGATCTGAGCTTTGTTCAGTTTGGTGACGATGTCGTCCTTCACTCCATCGAGCTGAAACACACACTCACAGTTCCCCCAGTCTTCAGCTTTGACAGATGAGAGGTAAATGCTCTTCTGGAAGGATCCATCGTGGTTGGGGAGGATCTCTCCTTGGTCCACGTCCTCATGAAGCTCCTCTCCATTTTTCCTCCAGAACATCACAGCTTTGTTTGGGTAGAAACCTGTAGCGTGGCAGCTGACTGGAGAGGAGGGAGTCTTCTGGAGGAGAGACACTGAGGGAGGAACTTAAGACGGAGAAATGTGTTTTACTCCATATTCACTGTGATGTTAAATGACTTGTTTAAATCTACATCAGGTCATGTGACTCTACCTGTTCTCATCAGAGAGCTCCTTCCATAGTTCACATAGTTCTTCAGCCTCTCAAGACACTGCTGGGTGAGGAAGTTCTGCAATTGAATTGATGAAGCTCTGTCCTCGTCCCATCTCTGGTTAATGACAACACTCTGCCATTTGGGAGCGATCCATGTCTGTGTCTTTAAATTAAATGCTAAGAAGTCTTCTCCATCGTAACCATACTGGTTATAGGCAGAAACCTCTTGAGTCTCATTATCCCATTCACATCCAAACATCCTCTGGTAAATGTGGACGCCTGAGACAGAGACAGAGACAGAAACTACTGTCAACTACAAACTGAAACTGTTTTCTGTGAAATAACATTTAGTCAGTTTAGTTTAACAATAATTAGAAATTAGAGGGTGCGGCAGCTATAAGCTTTGCTTCAGCCGCAACCCTTTTCGACCAGCTGTATAGTATTTGTTACTACCTTGAATTTGTTGAAATTTTGATGCTGTGATCGAAATAAACACTCATTCATTCATTCCTTCATTCATTCATTCATTCCTTCATTCCTTCATTCATTCATTCATTCATTCATTCATTCATTCATTCATTCATTCATTCATTCATTCATTCATTCAATAACATTTAGTCAAACAGTATTTCAATTCAATTACTTGCTCTGCAGTATAGGTTAGAAACATTCACTTTTATACAACATAAAACAGAAACAAAAACTATTTATTTGAACAAATACTAGAATGATATGACAAATCACAAATTGACAAACACAATGTTCATATGTGCGATCTCTAAATGTGTTTGCACAACACACTAGAATTACAATATTTTAGTAGTGAGACATGAATTTACCTTCAGTGTGGTTGAAGAGCTGCATCCACTCCTTCATGTTGGAGTTGAAGGAGCTTTGACCAACACGACACTCCTCAGTGAGTGTGTCCATGTGTGTTGGATCCTGTTCCATCCAGTCCTGTTTGGGTTCAACTCCTCTGCTGTTACTGTCACAGTAAATCACCTCAACATCATCAACTGTCGTCACGGCAACAAACTCCGGCCAGGTTTGGATTCCAGAAACTCCAGTGAAGAAAAACTTCAGGGAGTGGATCACTGCAGCACATTTTCACAAATAAATAATAAATACATAAACATAAATAATAAAATAAGATGAATTTTTGAACAAATTATTATCATTCATCCATTTTCTTGTGCACCCTACCTCAGATTAAATAAACAATGGCCCATGTTACAGAAATTAAAGCACAAGCTGCTCTAAAGCAGAGTCACGTGATTAAACAGATACAATAAAATGATAAATATACTTGCAACTGCATGTGATAAAGGTTCATTTGTAGAAGTAGTTACTATAACATCAATAATCTGGTTATATTTTGAGAATGCACCTTTTTCCCAGTAATTCCTAAATGTTACACTCATCACTTTTCTTCTTATTACTTCAATTTTCCCCCTCACTTGCTCACATTGCTGCTGCTGCTCGGCTTTTATTTGTCTTTAGTCTTTAAAGCAGAAGTAAGTGATATATTTGTGTTAATATAAGTCTTAAATAGTTATATCTTCCGACAGCAATCACTTACATAGAGTGTTTGGACTGAAACACGGGTCTGTCAGTCCCTCTGCTCTGCTCTGAGCCGAGGAGAAAACATTTATCGTATCCTACAGTTTTTATCCAATGAGGAGAGAGAACGGCATGCAGGGCTGTGTGTGCAGCCAAGGGACGCCGTGAATGTGGCGACGTAGGGACGAGAACTGTTATGGTGCGTTCAAGGAAACTCGTATTTTTCCGACCGTGAAGTGGTACCAGTTCAATCTGGTACGAGTTCACCGGTCGGAAGTTACGAGTGGCCGTTATAGTGACTTTCACCGGTAAAACAGGTCGGAAAAACACGAGTGGGTTGCCTGGAACGCTACAAAGTCGTAAGTTGTGACTTGAAGCTGTAATTTACGGTTTCAAAAGCCTGCCTGGAACACAGCATTAGCGAAAACGACCGGACCACTTACTTCTGCTTTAAGTCTTTAAGTCTTTAAAGCTATAGTGCGTAACTTCTATCGCCCCCGAGAGGATTTCTGGGTTACTACAACGATACGGCCGGCACCTCATGGCATATGGCCCGGTGTAACCCGCCCCTCCCTTCCCCACCGCTACCGTTTGTCTCTTTCTTCGCAAACAGACCTTCTGCCGAACAGGAACAGGAAGAGATTTGACAGAAGACAGTGTTGTTAACCACAGTTAACAGGAAATCACACCAGCAGTAAACACATCAGTCAGAGTCATGTTGGTTGGTTGATCAGGGAAACTACAGCATTCACATGTCACTTCACTGAGTGGATTTAACATTACAGCCCATTATAAAGCATCATATCAACACACACTGCTGCAGTGTTGCTAATGGTTTACCTCACTGATATTAGAGTCAATGAATGAATGTCGAAAATATAAAACACTCACCAGTGGTGTGCACAGACTTTTTGAAGGGCAGGGGCGAAAAGGAAAAAAAAGGGCACATAATAGCGTGTCCTCGCCACTGAAGAGGGCACTTTAGCACGCGTCTTGGCTTCCCTGAGGGCACTTTAACACGTGTTTTAGCTCCCAAGAGGCCACTTTAGCACATGTTTTGGCTCCTAGATGTGGCTCCTAGAGGGCACTTTCAGGGCTGCCAAGTTTCAGAAAATGACAAGAGTGAGACTGTAGCGACTGTAGCAAAAAATTTTAACATCGATTTGGCCTTGGTGTTTTGGCCCCCAAGAGGTCACTTTAGCACACGTTTTGATGGTGTCGAAGGCTGCTGTGAGGTCGAGGAGGATGAGGATGGTGAGGTGTCCGGAGTCTGAGGAGAGGAGGAGGTCTTTGGTGACTTTCAGGAGGGCTGTCTCGGTGCTGTGTTTTGTACGGAAACCAGATTGGAATGATTCAAACAGGTTATTGCAGCAGAGGTGGGTTGTGAGTTGTGAGGCGACAGCACGTTCCAGGATTTTTGACAGGAAGGGGAGATTGGAAAATGACAAGAGCAAGAGCGACCTTTTTTAACATCGATTTGGCCTGTTTTAATATCGATACCATAAGACTAAAAAAACGCAGATTTGGCCTGTTTTAACACGTGTTTTGGCCCCCAAGAGGTCACTTTAGCACACGTTTTGGCTCCTAGAGAGCACTTTAGCATGCATTTTGGCTTCCAAGGGGGCACTTTAACATGTGTTTTAGCTCCCAAGAGGCCACTTTAGCACACGTTTTGGCTCCTAGATGTGGCTCCTAGAGGGCACTTTCAGGGCTGCCAAGTTTCAGAAAATGACAAGAGTGAGACTGTAGCGACATGGTGCGTTTGGGTGGCGACCATAGGTCGGCGGCGAAAATTTTTTGGCCTTTTTTAACATCGATTTGGCCTGTTTTAAAGCAGAAGTGAGTGGTCCGTTGTTTTCGCTAATGCTGCGTTCCAGGCAGGCTTTTGAAATCGTAAATTACAGCTTCAAGTCACAACTTACGACTTTGTAGCGTTTCAGGCAACCCACTCGTGTTTTTCCGACCTGTTTTACTGGTGAAAGTCACTATAATGGCCACTCGTAACTTCCGACCGGTGAACTCGTACCAGATCGAACTGGTACGACTTCACGGTCGGAAAAATATGAGTTTCATGAACGCACCGTAACAGTCCTCGTCGCTACGTCGCCACATTCACGGCGTGCCTTGGCTGCACACACAGCCCTGCATGCCGTTCTCTCTCCTCATTGGATAAAAACTGTAGGATACGATAAATGTTTTCTCCTCGGCTCAGAGCAGAGCAGAGGGACTGAGAGACCCGTGTTTCGGTCCAAACACTCTATGTAAGTGATTGCTGTCGGAAGATATAACTATTTAAGACTTATATTAACACAAATATATCACTCACTTCTGCTTTAATATCGATACCTTAAGACTAAAAAAACGTCGATGTGGCCTGTTTTAACACGTGTTTTGGCTCCCAAGAGGGCACTTCAACATGTGTTTTGGCTTCCAAGAGGGCACTTTAACATGTGTTTTGGCTCCTAGAGGGCACTTTAGTACACGTTTTGGCTACCATGAGGGCACTTTAGCACACGTTTTGGCTCCTAGAGGGCACTTAAGCACGCGTGCAGCTCCTAGAGGGCACTTAAGCACACGTTGTGGCTCCTAGAGGGCACTTTAGCACACGTTTTGGCTCCTAGAGGGCCCTTTAGCACACGTTTTGGCCCCCATGAGGGCACTTTAGCACACGTTTTGGCCCCCATGAGGGCACTTTAGCACACGTTTTGGCCCCCATGAGGGCACTTGAGCACACGTTTTGGCTCCTAGAGGGCACTTTAGCACACGTTTTGGCCCCCATGAGGGCACTTGAGCACACGTTTTAGCTCCTAGAGGGCACTTTAGCACACGTTTTGGCCCCCATGAGGACACTTTAGCACGTGTTTTGGCTTCCAAGAGGGCACTTTAACGCGCGTTTTGGCTCCCAGGGGGCACTTTAGCACGCGTTTTTCAACAATTGGGCCACGAGGGGGGGGCGGTCGCCCCCCCTGCCCCCCCCCTGTGCACGCCACTGACACTCACAAATAAAAATGTATGTGCATGAAATCTGACAAAATAAACCAATAAAACAACCAATGTGTCTGATTCCAGCTTTACCTGAGTTGGGTGAATTGGTCCTGATGTGAGCTTTGTCCAGTTTGGTGACAATGTCGTCCTTCAGTCCAGAGAGCTGAAACACACAGTCGTACCTCCTCCAGTCTTCAGCTTTGACTGATGAGACGTCCAGGTCAACACTCATCTGGAAGGATCCATCATGGTTGGGGAGGATCTCTCCTTGGTCCACGTCCTCATGAAGCTCCTCTCCATCTTTGGTCCAGAACATCAGGGCTCTGTGAGGGTAGAAACCTGTAGCGTGGCAGCTGACTGGAGATAAGGGAGTGTTCTGGAGGAGAGACACTGAGGGAGGAACTTAAGACGGAGAAATGTGTTATACGTCATATTCACTGTGATGTTAAATTATTTGTTTTTTGTTTTTAAAAAAACAACCAGAAAGGAGTATAGGGACCAGAGCCACCACAAGTGGGGACTGTGAGGTACAATTTAGACGCACAACATTTTCTCAAAATGTGTTATCAGTCCAAGGATGTTTAGAATGGAACAAGTTACCCATCAATATTAGAGAGGTTCCGACTTTTAAGACCTTTAAAGCACAACTTACAGACTGGATATTAGACAAACAAACTTGTGAGCACCTCTAATCATGTTTAACCCGGGTTAAACATGATTGCAGTTGTATGGCTATGGCCAGTGCGTGTGCAATAGTCAAGCATATGTAATTATGTGCGAATGTTTATGACCGGTATGTGTGCAATAATGGAGGTATAGTTACTATGTGTGAATGTTTATGGCCGGTTCATGTGCAATAATCAGTCAGGGTGCAATCATGTAAGCATGCTCGGTCTGGTGAAAGTAAATCTAGCCCGAGCATGTGTAATTATGTTTTTTCAATTAATCATGTCAGTCACAACTACATAGATCCGGATGGAACTTAGCATTGCTGCTATAATCCGGCACATTTACATGTTTTTATATGTAGATTGATGTGCACTGTCCCACCCAAATAAACAAATAAAGTAAAGTAAGTAAGTAATATATATTTTTTATAATTCAACGAACCATGTATACACATCTGTATAGATATATATATTTTTAATTTTATTAAAAATGAATCATGTCAAGCTCAACTGTATAGATTCATATTTTTATATTTAAAATGAACCATGTCAAGCACAACTGTATAGACATATATTTTTATATTTCAATGAATCATGTTCATTCATGTCTAACCCTGTAACCATGTAAATGTACTTTTCCTGTTATCTAATGGTCCTCTGTCCTTTTGGACTTTTTATGTTAATTTGTTGTATTGTTTTGGGGACTACGGATGTAAATTAGCACATGTGCTAAATCCGGTGTATTTACTGTGGGTACTCTAGCACTCACTGTCCATTAATATGCATTTTCCCGACCAAATAAACAAATAAAGTAAAGTAAAGTAAAGTTTAAATCTACATCAGGTCATGTGACTCTACCTGTTCTCATCAGAGAGCTCCTTCCATAGTTCACATAGTTCTTCAGCCTCTCAGGACACTGCTGGGTGAGGAAGTTCTGCAATTGAATTGATGAAGCTCTGTCATTGTCCCACCTCTGTTTAATGATAACACCCTGTTGTTTGGAAGTGATCCGTGTCTCTGTCTTCAAATCAAATGCTAAGAAGTCTTCTCCATCGTAACCATAATGATTAAAGCCAAGAACTTCCCCAGTGTCATTGTTCCATTCACATCCAAACATCCTCTGGTAAACGTGGACATCTGAGACAGAGACAGAGACAGAGACAACTGTCAACTACGAACTGAAACTGTTTTAGGAAAAATAGCATATTGTTACTCAAATTTTGTTAACCAGTTCATGATTTCAATCACTCGTTCTACAGCGTAGAGGTTGGAAACATTCACTTTCATACGACATGAAACAGACAAACACTCACAAAAACTATTTATTTGAACAAATACTAGAATGAAATGACAAATCACCAATTGATGAACACAGTGTTCATGTACGTGATCAGACATGGATTTACCTTCAGTGTGGTTGAAGAGCTGCATCCACTCCCTCATGCTGGAGTTAAAGGAGCTTTGACCAACATGACACTCCTCAGTGAGTGTGTCCATGTGTGTTGGATCCTCTTCCAGTAGTTTTGTCATCCAGTCCTGTTTGAGTTCAGCTCCTCTTCTGTTACTGTCACAGTAAATCACCTCAACATCATCAACCATCGTCACAGCAACAAACTCCGGCCAGGTTTGGATTCCAGACGTTCCAGTGAAGAAAAACTTCAGGGAGTGAATCTCTGCAGCACATTTTCACCAATTAAATAAATAGATAAATAAATAAATATGCAGATTTTTTAATTAATGATTTCCATTCATCATAATGCATGACAGGAACACCATGAGTGTTTGCACAATTCACACCTGTGCAGCTTGGGTCTTAAAATTATGTTTAATTTCCAAACTGTGAGGAATAAAGAAGTCAGTGGTGTAGGTGGTAAAATCTTTTTGTTGAGATTAATTGTACTAAGGTGCTAAAAATATATACAAGATTGAGAAAAGAAACAAAGCCGACAACAACATGGTTCCTCCTCTGCAAACACCAATTGACTCACTGGTTGTTTTTTAAAGCAGCATTAATTGGTAAATTGTAAATTAAATGTTTGGTTGTGCATTTACTCTAATATCTTTTTTTCTCTTTTTTCTGAATTTCCTTCCTATAACATGGCCCATAGGCAAGTGCGTGTTAAGGGGTTTAATCGTGGTAACTGTGTCCTTAGAGACTTATTAAGTTTTGGTGTTTTTCTGTCTGTACGTGGTGAAACTGTGCTCGACTTGTTACCACGTTGTTGCTACAGAGGAACAGATCTTCCCACGTATCAAACAACCAATCTGTTAACCACAGTTCACAGGAAATCGCACCAGCAGTAAACACATCACTCAGAGTCATGTTGGTTGGTTGATCAGGGAAACTATAGCGTATTCACATGTCACTTCACTGAGTTGATTTAACATTAAAGCCCATTATAAAGAATGATATGAACACATGCTGCAGTGTTGCTGATGGTTTATGATCCATATTGAAGACAATCAAAATCAGCACAACAAAAAATCACCTGCAGAATATCTCATAAAATAAACCAGTAAAACAACCAATGTGTCTGATTGCAGGTTTACCTGAGTTGGTCCTGATGTGAGCTTTGTCCAGTTTGGTGACGATGTCGTCCTTCACTCCAGAGAGCTGAAACACACAGTCGTACCTCCTCCAGTCTTCAGCTTTGACTGATGAGACGTCCAGGTCAACACTCATCTGGAAGGATCCATCATGGTTGGGGAGGATCTCTCCTTGGTCCACGTCCTCATGAAGCTCCTCTCCATCTTTGGTCCAGAACATCACAGCTTTGTTTGGGTAGAAACCTGTAGCGTGGCAGCTGACTGGAGAGGAGGAGTTCTTCTGGAGGAGAGACACTGAGGGGGGGACTGGAGAAAGAAAAATGTGTTTTACTCCATATTCACTATGATGTTAAATGATTTGTTTAAATCTACATCAGGTCATGTGACTCTACCTGTTCTCATCAGAGAGCTCCTTCCATAGTTCACATAGTTCTTCAGCCTCTGAGGAC
This sequence comes from Trachurus trachurus, assembly GCF_905171665.1. Classification (NCBI taxonomy): domain Eukaryota; kingdom Metazoa; phylum Chordata; class Actinopteri; order Carangiformes; family Carangidae; genus Trachurus; species Trachurus trachurus. The sequence continues at coordinate 5,386,107 of NC_139904.1, forward strand.
ACTGCTGGGTGAGGAAGTTCTTCAATTGAAATAATGAAGCTCTGTCATTGTCCCACCTCTGTTTAATGAATAAGGCCTGTGGTGTTGGAGCGATCCATGTCTCTGTCTTTAAATCAAATGCTATGAAGTCTTCTCCATCGTAACCATAGTGATTATAGCCAAGAACCTCTCCAGTCTCATCGTCCAATTCACATCCAAACATCCTCTGGTAAATGTGGATGCCTGAGACAGAGACAGAGACAACTGTCAACTACAAACTGAATGAACTGACAAAACACAAATTGACAATCACAATGATCATGTTTGAACTCTAGATTTCTTTGCATAAATATAGTGAGACATGAATTTACCTTCAGTGTGGTTGAAGAGCTGCATCCACTCCTTCATGCTGGAGTTGAAGGAACTTTGACCAACACGACACTCCTCAGTGAGTGTGTCCATGTGTGTTGGATCCTGTTCCAGTAGTTTTGTCATCCAGTCCTGTTTGGGTTCAGCTCTTCTGCTGTTACTGTCACAGTAAATCACCTCAACATCATCAACCGTCGTCACAGCAACAAACTCCAGCCAGGTTTGGATTCCAGAAACTCCAGTGAATAAAAACTTCAGGGAGTAGGTCACTGCAGCAAATTTTGACAAATAAATAATAAATACATAAAATTAACAAAATAAGATGAATTTTTGAACAAATTATCATTCATCCATTTTCTTGTGCACCCCACCTCAGATTACCAGAAACGATGCCCCATGTTACAGAAATTAAAGCACAAGCTGCTCTAAAGCAGAGTCACATGATTAAACAGATACAATAAAATGATAAATATTTGCAACCGCATGTGATAAAAGTTAATTTGTAGAAGTGGATACTATAAGATCAATAATCTGGTTTTATTTGGAGCATGCACCTTTTTCTTAAATGTTACACTTATCACTTTTCTCTTTATTATTTAAAATTTTCCTCCACACTTGCGCATTGTTGCTGCTGCTTGGTGGTCTGTACTGTACATCAGAGATGTCACAGATTCAGCAGCACAGCCTTGAGTTGTAGTTTTGATAAAAAGTCCAAAGAGGCATCAACCTCAGTGTAAAAGTTCCTGAGATGTTAAAACAAAAAAAGTTACAATAAAATGTGATCTTACCTGGAGATGCTGCGTGACAGCAGAGGAGCAACACAAATATCGTTTCCATCATGTTGTATGGGAGCTACTTGTTCAAACCTCACACTGACACAGCTGCTCACATGTCGACAGAGAAAGGAAACAGTGACAGCCGAGGGGAGGAGAGAGGTCTGAATGTGGCTGCACGAAAGGAACAACACCAGTGCCCACAAAATTCACACCTGTGCAGCTCACAGGGTCTTTAAAATATGTTTCAGCTCCAAAGTGTGAGAAATAAAGAAGTCAGTGGTGTAGGCGGGAAGATAGTAACATATTTTTGTTGTGATTTATTGTCTCACAAGGTGCTAAAGCCACCAACAGACAACAACAACAACAACATGGTTCCTCCTCTGCAGCCAAACTCCAACTGACTGAGCTGGATCAAGGCCGCCACTCATCTTAGTGCAGGTAACATAACATATCTAATTCTTAGATTGTGTTTTTCGGACTTTTGTATTACAGCACTTTTTAAATGAATGTTGCACTGTATTTTAACTTTTAACTTATATCTAGGTTGCTCCTTTGTTGTGTATATTGTCTAGACATTGCAGGATATATTTTTATCATATATTTTCCTCTTTGTATCCTATTTATTTTCTTTAACTAAGTTATTTTCCTCTGGAGCGGCCTGGCCGAATAATTTTCTTTGGGATGAATAAAGTTCTATCTATTTATCTATCTATCTATCTATCTATCTATCTATCTATCTATCTATCTATCTATCTATCTATCTATCTATCTATCTATCTATCTATCTATCTATCTATCTATCTATCTATCTATCTATCTATCTATCTATCTATCTATCTATCTATCTATCTATCTAAAACACAGTTCCTTACAGGTAAGTTTACATTCAACGTCTTTAAAAGCTGCCACACAGTCAGAAACTGTTTGCTTCCCATCTTGCGCCTGCAGCTCGTTTCCTGTCCTACTGCCCCATCTAGTGGTCAAACATAAAAACTACATTATATCTACATTACATTATATTTTTTTCTCAGTGTCACGAAACATATTGAATATTGCTGAAAATATCACAATTTTAGACACTGTCACTCTTTCATCCTTCATCATCCAATCACAGTGCAACAACATCTTTTACATTAATAATGGTCATAACATAGTGTCACAGTTCTTTCTCCTTAAAGACAGCAGAGGAGTTTCAAAATGGCAGAATCTCCTGATCACTGTCCAGAGAGCTGATCCTGGAGCTGCTTCAGGTAGCTACATGATGTCAGTGCAGCATCCTCTTCTCTTCCTCACCGTCCTTCAGTCAAAGACAAACAGGAAATAAAGGGTGAAGATGAAACCCTTACTTATTATATACACTGAGAGAAAAGACAGCAGGCAGAATACTTACTGTTAACAAGCTGAAACCCTGAAATACAAATAAGAGATATGATGTCAAATAAAGTAAGTGACTTTCACAGAGTACAGCCCATAATATGAAGGACAAGACTATTACAGGTTTATCCTAACTTCATCACTGGAGGATGTTGCTGACCTTGTATGTTCTCTCTGCACATCAGTCCACAGATGCAGAGAATCAGCAGCAGCAACACAACAACAGCAGCTCCACTGACAGGACCGACAGGAAACTCTGAGGGAGGAACTGGAGCCAGAACAATAATATTCACATTGTTGCAGCTTAACAAAACCAAGTTGTCTAAGTGATATCTGAAGAGACTTGTCTTAAAATTTGGCATAAAGAAACTAAGGAACCTATGGGAAAAAAGGCTCAGAAGAAAGGAAGATCGGCTGATGTCTCTCTTACCCATGTTGGTCCTGATGTGAGCTTTGTCCAGTTTGGTGACGATGTCGTCCTTCACTCCAGAGAGCTGAAACACACAGTCGTACCTCCTCCAGTCTTCAGCTTTGACTGATGAGACGTCCAGGTCAACACTCATCTGGAAGGATCCATCATGGTTGGGGAGGATCTCTCCTTGGTCCACGTCCTCATGAAGCTCCTCTCCATCTTTGGTCCAGAACATCAGGGCTCTGTGAGGGTAGAAACCTGTAGCGTGGCAGCTGACTGGAGAGGAGGGAGTCTTCTGGAGGAGACACACTGAGGGACGGACTGGAGGACAAACAGATGAGTTTATATTGAGGTATAATATTTGACGATGTGGTGGTAGACTGTGTTTATCCATTGGTCCAGGCAGACTCTTTTGGTCCCCCTACCAATGGAAGTGTTGTTAAAATGTCAATGTTTTATTTCGTTAAAGTCGTTTGTTGTTGTCTGCATTACGTCTTTTATAATACTATGTTGTTCTGACACTGTACCGTTTTTATGTTTTGGGACTCCGGATGTTGCTACAATCCGGCACATTTACAGGTTTTTATATGTCCATTAATGTGCATTGTCCCACCCAAATAAACCAATAAAGTTAAGTAAAGTAAAGATGGGTGTTTCTGGTTATTCTACCTGTTCTCTGAAGAAAACTCTGCCCATACTTCACATACTTCTTCAGCCAGTCCGGACACTTGTGGATGTAGTAGTTTTTATTGTGCTCTAATCTCGCTTTGTCAGCGTCCCAACTCAGTTTGGTGATAACAGACTGTGGTTTTGGAGCGACCCATGTCAGTGTGTGCAGGTCCAGTGCTATGAAGTCTTCTCCGTCATATCCATACTGATTAAAGCCAGTAACCTCTCCAGTCTCGTCGTCCCATTCACATCCATTCATCCTCTGTAAAATGTGGACACCTAAGAGCAACAAGAGTAAGAACATCAGATCAGATCTGGTGACCAGCTACAAGTTTTTATCATAGACTGATTTTATTAATCAATTTGCTTCTATCAAACAGCAGACCTAGCACCACCACCAAGCTATCTGATAGGAAATTCACATATTATTATGCACCATGGTTGGTCAATATATCTGAGTGACTGATCAGCATTAATAACTGAACACAAACATAGACTACTGTACCTTCAGTTTGGTTTAATCGCTGTTTCAAACTGTGGATGTTGGCTCTGAAGACTTGCTGATTTCCAAAACACTTCTGTGCGTACCAGTCCAGGTGCTGCGGGTCGTCCTTTATGATCTTTTTCATCCACTCCTGTTTTGGTTCTGCTGCCTTGGTGTTGCTGTCACAGTAACCCATCTGAACTTCATTAACCACTGCAGCACCAATGAACTCAGGAACGTTTGGTATTCCAGAGGTTGCAGTAAGGAGATACTTCAGGGAGTGTCTTACTGTTGGATATATTTTTTAAAAAAAAGGTTTGAATGGCTTTTTTTCAGGGAAAATGATAAATTGGTTGCCAAGATATTCAGAACAGATAATTATAGTAGCTACAAAATAATGTTATAGACCTTTTTTAAACTGTTATATTTGCAATCACAATCACGTGGCACATCTCCAATGTATTGTAGTATTAAAATGTATTATATAGGCTATATAAACATAGTCTATCTCATTTTTATAAAGGTCTAATGTGTGTACACAATAAGAGTAATAATGTCGATCATCTTAATTTATGTCATGTAAGGTGGTGACACTAAATCAACTTCATCGTAGTTTAAAAGTGAAAGTAAAACTGTAGTTCCCCAACAACAAATCTACAAATAACAACTCAAACATCCTTCACTGCACCACAGTAACAGAACATAACGGTTAAGTCTCGTCTATGGATTACAACATCCTCTTACCTGGAGTTGCAACATTGCTCAACAGGAGCAAAATAAATACTTCCTTCATTTTGTTTTCATAAGCACACCCTAACAATCAGGAGGTGGAGTCAAATGTGAGGCGTGTCCTCTCAGGTGTGACACAAGCAGCGCACGCATACACGCACGGATAGACACGCCTGTGCAAACCGGGCTGCAAACAGCTGCAGAAGTTGCAGACAAGTCATACGGACCTGCATCCTGCTCTCCTGCAATACTTTCTAATGAATCTCGCGATATTTCCGTTGAGCCTTGTGTAATGTGTATCCCTCTCCAGTCTCCTTTGCATCATCACAGATAAATGACCGGTGTCATTAATGAATGGGCAAAATGTATCATACGTTGTAAAACACATTTTTGTAACACTTAAAACAGTCTCATGGAAAAAAGGACATGTTTTTAGTTGGATCATAAAGTCTAAACGCCGGGAGCGCGGCATTTGGAATGAGACGAGTTCTCGCGAGATTTCAATGAGTTGAGTTGAGTAAATGCCACGTCTTATTCACACACACAAGATACCAGCAGCATCAGCCTCGTCCCACTATCAGCACTTTATCGCACACACACTGTGGGCAGGACACGGACTTATCCGACCGGCACCGAGACCGGAGAAACAATCGGTGAGAGTCCGCCGTTTGTTTTGTTTTTGTTTGTTTTGTTTACTGCGTTTCCCTCTTAGTGACGTTTCTCCTGCTGCAGCAACATGTTAGCAAGCCGGCGGCTAGCAGCTAGCTAGTTAGCAGGCTCCATTCACAACTAATGGAGACAGTAGTGGTGGTCGTTGTTGTTGTTATTTGATGACCCGGCGTCTTGTGTTTACTGTGGGATTAAAAGAGACACTTCTGTTTGCGACATGCAGAGATTATCCGCTTTACAAGTGGTTAGCAAACAAACAATCACAGGACAAAGCTAACTCAGACTGAGTCAGGATGCTAATCGAGTTAGCACAACAAAAAATCCGGAGTTATTGTTATAAAAGAGTGTGTGCACACATCAGCAGGGATCATCTGTTGTTGCACATATATTAAATACTTGATAACGTTACTGGGCTAAATGAGGACATAGCAGCCAGTGAGAAGTAGTAGCAGCAGCAGAAGTTAAACCCAGTGCTAACTCAGATGCTAACTGTGCTATACAGAGAGGAATAATAGGTAATATATATTTTAAAAAGTCCAGTGCAAATCAGTGCAGGTTGATGACCTGCAGCAACTGATCTGATCTGACGGAGGCTGTGTCACTGAAGCTGCAACCATCGTCCTGGTGCTTAAACCAGATGTGTTGGTAATCTAGAACACATCTGGCTACTACTCACTGGCTGCAATGCAATATGAATGGAAAAAAATAACAACAAACACAACAAAATCTGATACTGAAGATGTTAAAGCAAGTTTCACTGTGTTCACACAGGATAGCACACATAAAAGAAATCTACTGCTCTCTACTGGGCTGCTTTATGGCTTTATTTGTCTCTGTCTCTCAGCTGCTTCTGTTTCCCATTTGCAATAAAACTCAGTTAATTGCTCTGATCATGACTGAGATAAATGCTCCAATAAGTTGTTGTGTTTCTGTTTGATTCCTTAAAAACATTCCTCTAAATCGGCGTCTCTCCCAATACTGATCATGTTTGACAACAGTTAGCCTAACATATGTCATGAAATAGATTTGGTGTCTTCTGTTTCCAGGTGTGAGCATAGAAGGGTTTAATATAAATGTAGCTTTTATTTCAACCACATTGCACATTTAGTAATTTTAAAAACCATCAGAGAAATAGAATAGACTGAAATATGTGGTTAGAGCTGCTGAATGTGGTTGCAATTCAGATTGATGCAAGAATTAATTAAATAAAGTGTCCTAAAAGAACTGGTAAAATAAAGAAGTAAATTGGGGAAAATACATTCCTTAAAAGGAAAATTAGACACAAGACTGTTGAACATGACAGTTTTTGAAAAAGTAGCAGCATGCAGACAGGTTTGTTTGCAGGGCTGAAATCTTTATGATGCAGAGACGCATAAATTAAATAATTATTCTTCTGTTATCTGGCATCAATACGCCCATAACGCAAACAGAGACATGAAGTGTGTTAAACTGAAAGTTATTAAAGCAGAAGTAAGCAATCCGGTCGCCGGTCGTTTTGGCTAACTTCCTGTCAGCCGATGGAGTTAGCAGTCCCCGCCCTCGTCCCTACGTCACCACATTCACGTGCATCCCTTGGCTGCACACACAGAGAGGACCGCCCCTTTATGCCGTTCTCTCTCCTCATTGGATAAAGGTTGTAGGATACAAGGAAAGTTTTCTCCTCGGCTTACAGCAGAGCAGAGTGACTGACAGACCCGTGTTTCACACCAAACACTCTATAGAAGTGATTGCTGTCGGAAGATACAACTATTTAAGACTTATATTAACACAAATATTCTGCTTACTTCTGCTTTAATGTTCATGAGTAACGATGAGCCTGTGTCTGTTTCTCTCCGCCAGAGGGTGAATATGGGCTGTGGACGTCTGCTGGCGCTGACTCTGGCCTCCTCTGCTCTGCTGCTGTTCGCCTCCCGTTCAGCCTTCGCTCACAGCCACTCGCACGGCGACCACGGGCACGGCCACGGCCACGGCCACCATCACCATGGCCACGATCACCACGGCCACGATCACCACGGCCACTCTCACGGGGAGGACGACGGCTCTCAGGTGAAGATGTTCCACGGGGCGAGCAAGTGGAGCGCAGAGGCCAACCTCCCGACGGAGGAGGAGGAGCTCCATGACCACGGGCACGGGCACGCTCATGACCACGGCCACGGGCACGCTCATGATCACGGCCACGGGCACGCTCATGACCACGGGCACGCTCATGACCACGGGCACGGGCACGCTCATGACCACGGGCACGGGCACGCTCATGATCACGGCCACGGGCATGCTCACGATCACGGCCACGGGCACGCTCATGACCACGGGCACGGGCACGCTCATGATCACGGCCACGGGCACGCTCACGACCATCATGAGGATATAGTTCGCGTGCACAAGGAGGAGAGCGGTCACGGAGGAGAGAGAGTGAAGAGGGAGGTGAACGGAGAGAAGAGGGACACGTTGGAGCTCTGGATGCAGGTGTGTGTGTGTGTGTGTGTGTGTAGAGTCATGGGTTGTAATGGGATCCATGTGTTAACCTTTTGAAATGTGGGAATACAGTGCACAGCAGCTCTTGGTGTAAAACTCTGTGCAGGGTTCCTACGCAAGTACGAAAAGTATGGAATTTGTACGGAATTTTATACATTTCCAGGTCTGGAAAATGGAAACTATTGTATGAAAATCTTATCTTATCTTAAAGGGCAATTGCAGTTTTTTTACAATCTGGACCTTATTTCTAGCATAAAATACGTCATTTACTCACCCAGATAACTTTGGTGTCATTACAAGTCGTTCCGACGCAATTAGATCCAGCCGAGAGCCGCGTATCTGTATAATGCGAGTACACGGGGCAGCGCAATGCAGCCTCTAAATAACACATTATCTGCCGCAAAACTCGTTAATTTCACCAATATTTAGTTATGATACGCTAGTGCTATTCCCCTCTGAGTCCGGGGTTAGCTGTTATCAACATCCAGGGTCTGTAGGTTGACCTACTGACCTCTGACCTGGATGATGTCATCTCTGAGCGCCGCGCGGCTCATTCTGATAATAATCATTCCGCTTCGGCATTCAGATCCATTTTTATCTCAACTAGCCGGAGCTTTAGTGAGTCCAGGTTGAGGAGAGGAAGCCTGTGGAAGCTGAACTTCATCCAGCTGCTCATTTTGTTCTGACAAGTCGGAAACACGCAGAAACGAACCGTAGCATTAGCGGTAGCAACAAGCCGCACCGTGCGGCGGTCGGAGATGACATCATCCAGGTCAGAGGTCAGTAGGTCAACCTACAGACCCCGGATGTTGATAACAGCTAACCCCGGACTCAGAGGGGAATAGCACTAGCCTATCAGAACTAAATATTGGTGAAATGAAGGAGTTTCGCGGCAGATAATGTGTTATTTAGCTACAATCTCCTGGGAATTATTAGGTGACATAATGGCATACAGATTTACAATAATGAAAACAAATGATTTATTTACATGATACACATCTAATTACTCAAATGTCACAAATTATTTTAATTTTTTGTACCGAGAAGTCTGGAAATTATGGTCTGGAAAAAGTGTGTAGGAACCCCTGTCTGTGTTCCAGCTTCACATTTCCAAGTAAGAACGTATTGAATCGGCCTCAAGCTGCTCGATAAGACACTTCACCCAGGAAGTCCTGATGCGTTCAGGGACCTAATAAGTCTCCGGGAAAAAAAAACCCCACTTATTTCCTTTGCTGCCGCTGCATCCGGCCAAGAAACAGGGTGAACCGGTGACGACCGTGAGAAACTGTGGAGACAGAACAGACTCTGTGAGAAAAATGTCAACTTGGCACCGAGAAGAAAAAGAAGAAGCTTGTTTCACTTATTCTTGTAAATCTAAAAAGAGTTTTGTTTCATAGCTGGTCAAGCCACTGAACAAACGACGCACACATCTGGAGCTGTGATCACTATCCAGATGTTAGTTTGTTGTTTTCTATTTGACAACATGTGGATGCAGTTTTTTTTTCAGCTCCACAGAAAACAGATTTTCTTCCATTTTTAGTCTCAAAGTGACTTTTTCCTTTTTCCTGTGTCACTTTTCATTAGTCATCAGTCGTCTTTGTTTCCTCTTTATGATGATGATGATGTTGCATTTTGAGGATGTTAATGAAAAGTCAACCTCTCTTTCTCTCTGTCTCTCTGTGCAGGCCATCGGAGCGACGCTGTTGATCAGCGCGGCTCCGTTCCTCATCCTGTTTCTGATCCCGGTTCAGTCCAACAGCGACCAGCACCAGAACCTGCTCAAGGTTCTGCTCAGCTTCGCCTCTGGAGGTCTCCTAGGCGACGCCTTCCTCCACCTCATCCCCCACGCTCTCGGTAGAAAGTCCATCCCCATTACTCTGATTTTACTCTTTTATTTTTTTTATTTTAGCTGGCTATCTTAAAGGGATAGTTCAACATTTTGGCGAATTGGCCCATTGCCATAATCCCTATAGTCATACTACAGTAGATTCGTTACCTTTAATTGTCGGTGCAAGCTGTTTTTAGAACGGCGGAGCAGAGCCGCGAGCTGCTCAGAGCTACGCTACGGAGGCTAATGGGATTTCTTGGTTTCCCTCATCAAACTCATCAAATACACAATCCAACAACTCCACAACGCTCTGGTGGACAAGTTGTGACCTGCACATTCACCACGCTATGAGATAATAACACAACGTTACCAGACAGAGTTGTTTTAGAGACAAATTCATGCAAAACCACTGATGCGCGTTGCCTTCAGGGACAGTTTTTCTGCAGGCAGTCTCTGTATTTCCCTCTAAAACAACTCTTGTCTGGTAACGTTGTGTTATTAACTCATAGCGTGGTGAATGTGCAGGTGTGTATCTGATTAGTTTGATGAGGGAAACCAAGAAATCCCATGAGCCTCCGTAGCGTAGCTCTGAGCAGCTCACAACTTTGCTCCGCCGTTCTAAAAATAGCTTGCTCGGACAAATAAAGGTAACAAACTTACTGCTATGACTATAGGGATTATGGCAATGGGCCAATTTGCCAAAATGTTGAACTATCCCTTTTAAAAAAAACGATATCATTAAATGTGTTTCATACACACACAACTCTGTTTTAGGTCATTGAAAATGATTATTGCTGAAAACTTAGAGTGGAGATGTGGGACAACAGGAGTTTTAGGTTCCTTCCATCCACAGTGAGATCGTGATGCTGTGAAAGCAGAGCTCTGATCACCGTTCATCCAAACACTTTTTGCTTCTTTGCACAAATTTTCTTCCATTTTTAGTCTCAAAGTGACTTTTTACTTTTTCTCCATTACACTGAGGAGCGACGAGGAGGAGGAAGAGCTCTTGTTCACTTGTTTAACTCCAACTTTCACTCTAAACAGAGAAAAATAAACACACTCGACAGTGTATTTATTTAACCTGGTTTGTGTATATAAAGATGTTTATGAGAACTATCAGTGTACGATCTTATTATTGAAAACTGAGAGGGAAAAATATTCATCTTTATAAATATCCAGCTGTGTGTCCATGGCCTCAGTTAATCACAGCTGCCACATCAACATTTGTTAAAACATATAAATGAAAACCTCAGCGTGTGTGACTCCTTTTAACATCAGTAAATACAAACACAACATGTTGAGTCAGACACAGACTCGTAAACACAGACTCGGCTTCGTCAGTTTAACGTCTGTTTTGTTTCATGTGTTCTTCCTCACAGAGCCGCACTCTCATCATGGAGAGGAGGAGGAGGAGGATCACGGACACTCGCATGCAAGTGAAGAGTCAAACGACCACGGCCACTCCCACGGTACGAAGCAGCAGCAGTTACAGTTTTCATTCAGCAGCAATGTCTAAAAATCTCTTGCATCTACTTTTCTTTGTTGACATTAACCTGTGTCCCTCCTCCTCTTCCTCCTCCTCCTCCTCTTCCTCCTGCACAGGTGCTGCCCACGGTCACATGATGTCCGTGGGTCTGTGGGTGCTCGGTGGGATCATCGCCTTCCTGGTCGTAGAGAAATTTGTGCGTCTGCTGAAGGGAGGACACGGACATGGACATTCCCACGGCCACTCACACGGTGCGTCAAACTAACACAAATACTCTCACAAATAATCTTTATTTGTACAATTTATATTTCTTCTGTCTAAAACTAGGGATGGGCATTTTGAGTAATTTTCAAACCGAGTAACCTAACCTGGTGTTACCCGGGTAACCGATTACTTTAATAAAAATAAAATGACGTCATGTCTGAAGGACAGAGCGCAGCCGGGGCATAAATGCACTCTGTCCGTCAGACAGTCCGCATCACTGACACAGAGTGTCAATATAATATCAGGTGGATAATAAGAGTAGAGACTGGAGTTTAAAGGAGCTTGAGGCAAGATCAAGGAATAAAACTCATTAGCGATACAACGGCCGTAGCGGCCGTCGGGGTTACTGCAGCCATCAGCCAAGCTGGTGCGGGAGCGCGCATCAACTCTCCACAGCAGCAGCTGATGCTGTGACAGTGACACTGTGGCTGAATTGGAAACGGCGTAACGTTACTATACCAGTGTTTTCTATTAATCAGCCGCCACAGTTTGGTTTGGGTCCGCCGCAGCAGTCTCTCACAGAAAAAAAGAACAGCTTTCACTATCTCATCTCTGCCAGTCAGCCCCTCTACCTGCTGTCTCTCTCACGACACACACACACCGCACACACCGCATGCAATAAAATAATAAAGTGACGTAAGAAGAAGAAAGAATGTAAGAAAGTGACGTTATTTCTCTACTCGCTGCTCACATAACTGTTCAGGCTGCAAGACATCCGCCGACCGCTGGGCGCAAGCGGAGGAAAGCCGAAGCTGTCGAGGACGCGCATGCAGCGTCATTTGACGTCACATCCGCGGACAGCGCGGGAAATTCGGACCCAGAATTGCAGCGCATTATGCAGCACACAGCCTGTTCAAGGCAACGGAGAGATACGCGAGTGGGCTCATTCTTTTTGGTTTTGAAACGCTTCATCGCCCATTAGCAGTAAAAAACTTAAAACGCATGTGCATTTCTTGCCTCATGAACCTTTAAGATGACACACATATAGTATACAGTATGTGCATCTTTATGCCGCATTTATGCTGCTTCGGAGGAGAAAACTTTTTTTTTCTTCAGTCATTTGCGGTGCTTATTTATTAGTCCATACTACATTTTGGCGACTACACTCCCCTCTGCCTCGCATCGTCTCAGGAAATAACTGGGAAGGTTTCATAATGTTTGTTGGTGTTGTGGTTATCGTTTTAGGCGTTGTAGGTGCAGATGTGAGTGCTTGATCTGGAGGTTGTGGCTAATCTGATGCAACATTTTCAGGTGCTGCCAAGGAAAAAGACAGCGATGGAGAGGAGGAGAAGGAAAACAAGAAGAAAGAGGAGAAAGGAGGCAAAGCACCAAAGAAAGAGGAGACGCAGGTCACAGGTGAACAAAGGAGTGGGTTTTCTTTTCACAGATGAACGCCGCCCCCTGCTGGTCTGTTTCTGACACTTCTCCACCCTCTCCCTCTCTCTCTCTGTCTCTACTGGTGCAGACATCAAAGTGTCGGGTTACCTGAACCTGGCGGCCGACTTCACGCACAACTTCACCGACGGTTTGGCGATCGGCGCCTCCTTTCTGGTGGGTCCGGCGGTGGGCGCCATCACCACCCTCACCATCTTGCTGCACGAGGTCCCGCACGAGATTGGAGACTTCGCCATCCTGGTCCAGTCGGGCTGCACCAAGAAAAAGGTACATGAGCTCTGAAGCTCTCAAGGTTATTATAGAACTGTTTCCTCTAGGGTTTTTTAAGATGTGGCAAGATTATAAACAGAAACTGTTTGGGCTATAATAACCTCGTTGGCGTTGTTCATTGACAAACCGAGCGCCGTCCAGTGGATCAAGACACTTGAGGAAGTTTTCAAAGTAACAGTAACTGGTAGATTATTATTGTGCATCTGTCTTGACCCGATAATTGGAGTGGCGGATCACCACAACTAAATGTATATAACTAACTATACCCTGTATAGTTTTCAAATTTTGATTAGTTTTTAGTTTTTCAGTGCTTTTTTATTTCAGTTTTGTTTAAATTAGTTCAACAAGTCATTAAGCAGATTTAGTTTAGTTTTTATATTTGAGGAATTGCCTAGTTTTTATTTAGTGCCTCACGTTACACGTCACTGCTCTGGAAACACTGGTACAAGTGTTTTTTAATAAGGGGTTGCTAGACAACCCCGTATGATGTTGTTGTTGTCGCTGTTTGTATTGTTTTGTTTTTTTTCCTTCTCTATCTTTTTGTATTTGTTCTTAACTGGACTTAGACTCTGTAATAAAATGTATCTATCTATCTTAGTTTTAATTTTTCAGGTTTTAGGAGAAAGCCTCTGAAGATGAACTTCCACGTTTGTGGTATTTTTCCCTTTTAGTTGCACCCATAATGTTCCCATCAGTCCTTATCTACCTGTGGGTCGTGCTCCAAGTCGTCCCATATTTGAGCTGTGGCGTTTTCTTCCTGAAACTTCAGGATCTCTAAGAAAACTAAAACTAAGCTGATGTTATCTGACATTCACCATAGTTTTAGTTAGTTTTGCATTGTTCCTTGTAGTTTTTATTCAGCTTTTATTCAGAAATTATAGAAAAGAAGAGTTCCCGCACACATGGCCAACTTGCAGAATTTATTGCATTGCAACGTTTCGGTGCAAGACCTTTTTCAAGCAACGGTGACGGTGCTCCCAGAGCTGCTTCTTCTCCTTATTAGAAAAAGGTCTAGCACCGAAACGTTGCAATGCAATAAATTTTGCAAGTTGGCCATGTGTGTGGGAACTCTTCTTTTCTCATTTGGACTTAATTGTCACCCTCCGACGCACCTGCCAAATAATAGAAGATTTTAGCTTTTTTTAAATTTTTTAAATTATAAAAATTCTGCTTCTTCTTCTTATTATTATTATTATTATTGTTATTATTATTATTATACGGTAACTAAATTATATTTTCACTGCTTGTTTTAGTTTTAATGAACTAGAATAACCCTGCTCTGAAGCAGCAGAGTTTATTAAAATAATAGATAATGTTTAGCAGGACTTTTAAAAGACAGAGCGATGCTGCTGATGTTGACGACACCTGAACCATCTAAGTCTGTGTCCGGTGTGTTGACGCTGTCGCTCCTCTCCCATCAGGCCATGTGTCTGCAGCTGCTGACGGCGTTGGGCGCTCTGGCCGGCACGGCGTGCTCCCTGTTGGCGGAGGGCGTGGGCGCCGCGGCGACCGCCTGGATCCTGCCCTTCACCGCCGGCGGGTTCGTTTACATCGCCACGGTGACGGTGCTCCCGGAGCTGCTGGCGGGCCGCTCCAGCTTCGGCCAGTCCCTGATGGAGATCCTGGCGCTGCTGTTCGGAGTCGGCATGATGGTGCTGATCGCCGAGTACGAGTGAGACGCCGCGGTCAGACAGAGAGAGACAAGAGAGGGCAAAGGTCAACTAAAGGTTAAAAAAGGAGGTTTTTAAGTAGAGTTCAAGTGGATTTTTTCTTTATCAGGGGTGTGTCCTCTTGTTTTTTATTGTGTTCTATTTTGGGACAAACAGCACCCACTTATGGCCAATGGATGTTTTTTTTTTTTGTTGTCTTGTGTGTTTTAGCAGTTCACGGTCACATCCCTGATTTGTGTTACTATTTTGTTGTTGAGAGGCGAAGTGTCGGCTCGGTGGAGCGGCGGAGACTCGGGACAGAGAGAGAGGGAAACAAAAGAGATGGAGATGGCGTCTCTGAGGACCGAAGGCCTTTCGTCAGGTCCCAGTAATTCCCTCGACCACCTCCACTACACGGATCACCACCTGCACTTTGAATGACTGCAGCTTTAATTAACTGACAGTTGCTTCCCTCCAAAAGTGGCTTCAAGTAAATCAGATTCGTCGCCATCCATGTTTGTGTCGTCAGAGCGGCGGGTGGTCCTCTGGTGGCCGGTCCTTTCAATCACACATTTCAGAGTCGGGTCAGAGGAGCAGCAGAACCAGCTCTGTGGGTCTGGATCCGATGTTGGATAATGGGAACTGAATGAATGTTAATATTTTTACATTCCGCAAAATAAAATAAAATCTTGAGGCTTCTAGATGTGCTCAATATGGCATCATGTTCATAACAGGAAAACTTAGAGGTCCCATATTGTAGAGAAATTAATTACACAGTGTCATAATAAAATGACCCATAAGGTTTTCTGTAACTTTATGATGTCGCAACAAAGCAGTCACCACGGCCAGGCTTTCTTTTTTCTTTTTTTTAACCTTCGATCTGCTTTGTTTTCATTTGATCGCTCAGAAACCAGCCAATCAGAAGACAGGCTCAGAGCCTCCTCTCCTCTGATTGGTTGAAACCAGCCAGAGCTCCAGATGTAAAACCACACGTGACATGCTTTTTTTGGTTTTTGACACAACAAATGTATATCATGATTCATGTTATGTATCAACACTTTAAAATAAAACCCAGGAGAATAAGTGTAAAATATGGGACCTTTAACCTACAACACACTTTTCCCCACCTGTTGGATGATAAAAACGCAGACGGCTGTGATGAACATTCCCAATAAAGGTTGATAATCTTCAAAGTGATTATTACTTTTCAACATACAGACACACATAACTGCTGCTTTCAATTTGAAAGTTGAATTTAACCAAACATGACATTGACCACAAGAGGGAGTAAGAGGGCCACAATTGGTAAATGTGACTTTTCTTTTAAAGCACTGCAGAGATGGGTGTTTTGCTCAGACAGGCAGCAAGTATGAGACTATCTGACCTGACGTACAGTTAATCACGTGTCACATCGATGGCATGAAGATAATGAGCGCTGATGTGCTGGTTCTCGTTGCTGCAGCAGCTGAACAAGTGCAACTTTCTACAGCTGTGGCCAAAGGTTTTGAGAATGACACGTATTGGGTTTCACAAAGTTTGCTGCCTCACTTTTTTTTTTAAGTGTTTTTAGATCTTTTTGTCAGATGTTACTGAAACACGATTACAAGCATTTCATAAGTGTCAAAGGCTTTTATTGACAGTTTAATCAAGTGTATCAAGTTTCTTGGATGGTTGGGAAATGTTGCTCTTGCAGGATGTTTTTTTTTTTTATACAAAAGCCGCATTTTCCACTGCAGGAGAACTTTGCCTTCAGTCATATTTCGCAGCAAAAATTGACATGGGATTAGGCTACTTAGCCTACAGTAGGCCATGTGCCCGTTATGCAGCAGTCCCCGTGAAGGAAAGTCAGACAGCAAACACACAGACGTCTGAAGGATGGTGCGCTAAACAAACAAACAAAAAAGAGGACGGCACAGCTTTAGCAGCTTGCCTGTAGGGCCTATTATAGCAGCCAAAAAAAACATTGTTAACCAATCTCTCAGGATGGATGATCGCGTTGCCGATCAGCATAAGCCTAGTCACATTTATTTCCTATCAGTTAACGGTTATTAATGGGATAACGAGCTTCTGTTATCAGTTAAAAAAAACAATTACGAATGTGCATCCATAACGGCTACGGGTGCGTCCTCTCCAGCATCTGATAAATGTTTTCCTCTGACCAAATATCAAGGAGGCAGCGTGTCTATCTGTGCTCCATGTTGACCCACGGCTCATTGTTGATCATTTCCACATTTTCTGACAACAACAGAAGCCTGTTGAATCCAAAAAGGCGCTTGGATTTTGCATTTGGTTTCGTAAAAGGTTCGGTTTGCATTCACAACATACACGAATCGCATCAGGGTTCTTTTCAGACTCTGGTGCGGACCAAACAAGTGAACCGAGTCCCAGCTGCAGAGGTGGTCTTGGTTCACTTGTTTGGTCCGCACCAGAGTCCGGTAGTTTGTATTCACACCTCCCCAAATGGTCTGCACCAAGGAAAAAGTCAATTTCAAGTGAACTAAACAAGCCTGGTGGAAATATGCCCTTAAACTCTGCTCTGGTGGTGTCCGGATCCTGCAGCTGAATCCCCTTTAGGAGACAGTCCTAGGGTCTTATTTATTAAAATTGTGCGTAGGATCATTACTAGAAGTGTGCATACGCATGGTTTTATAAATCTGAATATTTTTTGGTGCACACAAACTTTGGCTTTTGGACGTACGCAAAAAATATTAAGATTTATAAAACCCTGTGTACGCACACTTTTAAGCAAACTTCCCTTTATAAATCACAGAGTGCCAACAAGTGATTCGGCTTCACGACCCACCCTGTACACGCCCTTTTTTTTTACGGTCAATGCAAACCACCACACAAATGAGCCTGACATGCTATTGTTCTGTTTTTGTTGTGAATTGGCGGCAGATGTTAAAGTAGCAACGTGACATGTTGCTGCCGGCGGCTGCCAGCGGCGCCAGTGGCTCAGAGCGCGTCGTGCTGTGGTTTGGGTCACTGCCCTCTCAAATGCTGAACCCGCCTTGGCACATAGTTACAACAATGACAACAGCTCTAGGGGATCTGAAACAAGTTATTAACCAGTCGTCATCATCATGGGCCAAAAAGTCGCCGCTCCCTGAAGATCATCCTCATTCTCCTCCAGCAGCGTCATGATGCATTACGCACGGGGCTCGCCGCTGTATTTATATATTTACAGTAATTAGACTGATCGATGAAACGTTGAATAATTAGCAGAATCAGTTAAATTCTGATGAATGAACAAACATTTCTTTATCCCGTTTTTTGTTATAAGTAGGACTGATAACAAGAAAACAGAACATCGTCTGTGCGAACGATTACTGGCTTATTTCCAGGCTTTGAGATGTAATTGACTCTTAATCATGTTCACAGTAGGAAAAGGCTCGCACACTGATCATAGGAAAATATCTAGTTATTCACACCATGTTAGGACTGGATGCTTTATCCCATGCAGCCGCGCCGTCCTCTACTCCTCATGCGCTCCGGGAGTGGACACTATGGCGGAGAGACGGTGGTGATTAAATATAGAGAAGGAATTTTGATTTTAAATTTTCAATTAGATTCTAAGAAGATGTTTCTGAAACATCTGTCCAATGCAAAATAACACTCTTGAATTAAATCACCATAGCATAACATGAATCTAACACATGATAGAGGTTGAAATTAAATGTGTGTGTGAAATTAAATTAAATCTCACTCCACATTTCTTCAATCTGACTTCAGTTCACCACCACACCGTCTGTCGCCAATTCCCCTTTTCCTCCAAACTATGTGTATGGGTCAGAGTTTGCTTCGGAGTGCGCACATTCTCCCGTCAAGTTTTTTTTAAATTTTTTTATAGATCACAACCTTTGCGTGTAAAGTGACGTGCGCCACTTTCAGGCCCCGTTTTGCAAGTAGCCTACGCAGTGGTTATAAATGAGACCGCTAGTGCTTGCAGGACTTTCTTCTTCACAACAATTGAGCCTCTCTCTTTTTTGAGTTCATTTTTTTGACAAGGAGGGACTGTGCAATTACATCCAGGTCATGCATTCATAACATTCTTGAGTAATTTGCAAGTTATGCAAATTGCCATCATAAAAACTGAGGCAGCAGGAAATTAATATTTGTGTCATTCTCAAAACTTTTGGCCACAGTTGTACTGCAGTCACAAAAAAACACTTTTTTGATTCTTAGGAAACTAAATTTCTCTTCTTACCCACTTTACTTTAGGACTGTCTGTACCAATAGTTTCTGTTACAGTAACAGGCTGAGAGCAGGTAGATTATAAAAAAAACCCATCAGAGGATGCCTTGCGCAGGGCCTGGGAGGAAATTAAAAAAGTTAATAAATGAAGCATGAGGGTGTGAAGGGTAATAATAGGTAACGACGATGAGTAATAATAGGTAACAACAGAAACATGTCACTTTTCTGGAATCAAACTGAGCGAAAGTCCCACACGATGGAGTTTCACCAGGAAACTACAGGTATTATTTTTAATCCAACCAGCTCCTTGAACATAGTATTGGGGTCAGAGTTTAATGTGTCACAATCTAGAGGCATTTTATTTTATTTTTTTTATTTTATTGGTTTATTTGGAATGGGACCTCACATATTCATGAACATACAAAAAAAAACAATTAATTGCTGTAAATATGTCGGATTTAGCTGGAAAGCTAATTTCCATCCGCGGTCCCATGGTACACAAATAAATACAATTACACTCAGACATTTAAAACGATAGACAATAACCTCCATAGGGTGTTTAGCAGCAATTACAATTACAATGTTGCAAATTACTCAGCAGGTGACAATGCTAGGCAATGCATTGCCACTTGCAGAGAAAGAAAAATAAATAATGAACAAGAAACAATAATAATAATAGAGAGAGAAAAAAAAGAAGAAGAAGAAAATAAATAATAATAATAGTGCAGGGGACAATGCTAGGCGACGCATTGCCACTTGCAGAGAAAGAAAAAAATAATAATAATAATAATAGTAATAACCACAGTGGTAACAAAGGTAGTGTACAAAGTTAGCAGCCATTATAACAATAAAAAATGAGAGGCCAGATAATAATATCTGCATAGATATAAAAGAGGTAATAACATCATTTAAGAAAATGAAACACAAGAGTAATCAATGAAGGCAATAAAATGTAAGAAAAAGCAGCAAAACTGTGTGACATTCGGCCAAATGTAAACAAATCAGTTCTAAGGCTCATGGGTTTTTTTTATTACTTATTACTTACTTATTACTTATTTACAGTCTGTCAGCAGAGAGAGGGTGTGTGAGTGTGTGAGTTTGCGTGAGTGTCTGTGTGAGTGGATGTGTGTGAGTGTGTGTGAATATGCATGTGTGTGGATGTGAGTCATTATGAGTCAATATATGTGTAAGTGGATTTGTGTGATGGTCAGTGAGTGTGTATAGGTGTGTGTGTAGATGCTCAGGCTGTGTTCATTAGTTTGTGGCAAGAAGAAGCTGCTGGGTTTTTATGTTGTTTTTTTTTTGACTAAAACATGTCACATTCACCTGAGGGGACTTCACAGTTTCTCAATAGCCGCGTTTCCACTGCAGGAGTTTCTGGTAAAAGGAGAGGGAACTGAACCGTCCTCTCACTCGGCCCTCTCGGTGGCCGTGTCTCCACTGCAGACAAGACCCACCGGGCTCTTACGTATGGTGCTGTGCGACAGTTTTGATCATCGTGAGGTCGTTTTTTTATGGCAGTATAGACGCTTTCAAAAAAAAAAAGATGGGGTTTATTTTGGGGCTTTGTCTTAGCATCACATCCTGCTTTGAGTCTGACCAATCAGCACAGAGTAAATTTCCAGCCCCACCAGGACTTTTTCAGGGCCGATCTGGGTACCTACCCCCAAACAGGGACGTTCGGCCCCGTAAAGGTTCCTGTAAGCGGCCCTGTGGGGGAGGTTCCTGCAGTGGAGACACACACCATCGGGGCTGGCCCCGTAAAATTATCCTGCAGTGGAAACGTGCCGTGGAAACGTGCCGTGGAAACGTGCCTACTGAAACTTCTTCCTCTTTGAGATGATTAACAGTTAACGTCACTCTCGTGCTGCGTTCCATAAGTGACATTTTCCATAACTCCAACGAACTGCAGCTGCTAATTACTGAACCAGCTCACCCTGAGCTTCCGATCAGAGCTCTTCTTTTCCTCTATTGCACAATGTACACATCACCTCAGGCACTTATTTATGTATGTAGCAAATGTGGCAGGGACGAAGGAGGTCCATGGGCAGGTTTGAACCCCAGTCTCTCGGGTAAGAGTCATGTGCGCTGACCATTCGACCAAAGGGATATCCCTGTGGCACTTATGCTGCGTTCAAGACAACTCGGAAGTTGGAAAAAAACGAGCTCCGAGTTGTAAAAAATGAATTGAACGGCGTCGAACTCGGAAATTACAGGTCGGGAACTCGGGTATCATATCAGAGCTCCGACTTTCCGACTTGACGTCACGACAACATGAAAACATGGCAGCCCTCGTCTTAAACAGTTAGAATTTAGAAATTTTAAGTTATTTGTTGAGGTTTTAATGCATATTTTTGTGTATTATTGCA
Organism: Trachurus trachurus; assembly: GCF_905171665.1. NCBI lineage: Eukaryota > Metazoa > Chordata > Actinopteri > Carangiformes > Carangidae > Trachurus > Trachurus trachurus. Next base: position 5,407,498 of record NC_139904.1, read on the forward strand.
GTAGCCTATATGAAATACGTTTATATTAAGCTGTGATTGTTGTATGGTGTGAAATTGTGGTCCTCGTATGTGACGGAAATAACGTTTAACTGTTATCAAGGCTATAACGTTATATGTGCACTCATCTGCGGCGTCTCCTCTCCTCTCCTCCAAAATAAACATAATTTACTGCTGCATTTATTTTTCGTATTCAGCTATGAGCCACAATATGCCAAACTTCCTTCAGGTATCCATGTTTTTTTTCTCCCGAGTTCCTGCAGCGTGAACGCAATGATGTCGGAAGTCGGAAATTTCCGAGTTGGGAATCCCGACCTCCGAGTTGTTATGAACGCAGCACGTGTTTCTGAAGTTCAGGCTTTGCTTATTTTCATGCAACCTCCAGCGAGTCTTCATCTTCTTTCTTTGTGTGCCTTGTTGGATATAAAAATTGACATGACTTCTCTGTGGAGATTGTCTCCAGATTATGTTGTTTGTTTGACTTCATGCTCTCCTCTTAGTGAGGTCAATTTCCTTGTTTCACTTAAACCAAGGGACGTTTTTCAGGTGTGACGGACCTTTGAAATGTGACATAATGCAAACTGCATCTTTTAAAAAAAACCCTCTCATCTTTCAAGGAAGTCTCTGTTGGATTTCTTATTGTTGTTTTTTTTTTTACAAATTTTGTCTTTCTGTTTCTATTTCATTTTGCTTCATTACTTATCTGTTTTATTTTCTTTCCTCCTTAATTATTTTGTTGTTGTAGTCCTTACGGTACGCTATAAAGAAAACATGAGGAACCAGTATGTTTCGGCCGCCATCATTCATCATACCATTCCAGTCATGTTTGTGTGATGTTCGTCACCTCACTTGCTGCTTTTCTGAATCATAGATTTACAACCAAAAGATGCAGTCGCTATATTTTACACAATGGTCAAATGCACCAAAAACTAGACGGAATATTTTCATTAAATCTTTTGAAGCAAATGAATGAAACTAACAACAACAACAAATACAACAATTGAAAATAAATCTCTTTCCCTGAAAATTTGAATGAAGTGGGGAATGACGTCACATGTTGTTGACCAGGTTCCAGTTCATTTTCAGGATCAATGTCCATGTTACCCTTTTGTTAGCCATTACTGTAATTAGCATTATTAGCTAATAGCAGCTGATAACAACACACCATGTGATAGTTTGTGCATTAAAAGCAACATGTTTGCAGTTAAGAAGCACAACACAATACTGTTAGAACTGCTTTAATGTCACAACATCTAGACTAAATGGTGGATAGGCAGTGTGATGATAAGCCATCTTAGATTGTGACCTCAGGGTTACTGAAGTGCCTCTGAGTTTCCAAGTTGTGTGTCTGATGATGGAGCTGACTGTATAGGCTATATAGTAGGATATATACAGTATATAGTATATATACAGTATATAATACTATAAATACAGCCCAATACTATATACATAATAGTATATTTTGGGGCTTTTTCACCTTTAGCCGATAGTATATGACATGCAGCAAAAGGCTACCTGAGTCAGGATTTGATACAGGGCCGGCTGCAGCGACGACTACAATCTCTGCACCAACTGAGCTAAACAACGACCCCAACTTCAGATTTCTAATGGACACAGTACAGTGACATGCAAAAGTTTGGGCAACCCTGGCCAAAATTTCTGTTAATGCGAACAGTTAAGCAAGTGGAAGATGAAAATATCTAAAGAAAAAAAAACATACAATAGATATAGGTTTGGGCCCCCTGCATATTAGTACCTAGTAGCCCCCCTTTGGAAACTATCACAGCGTGTAAATAGTGTATAATAGGTTCCAAGATGGCGGCGTAGAGGACGGACGCAGTAAAACCAGCTCCTGTACTTAATCCTACTTTTCGCTATTGACCCGCACTAATTTGCCATAGAAACGACTACATTACCCTCTTATAACTAAACTAACAACCCAGGATGCCGCCGAAAAAAGCTGATGTAGGGGCGAAGGAAGACAAAGGTGGAAAGCCCACCTCAGCAACAACATTCGTAGCTAACGCAGCTAAGCCTGCTAGCGTTAGCCCGAACAAAACCAACGCTGAAAAGCCGCCGACATGGTTTCATGAAGAATTTGCAAAGGGGTTCGACAAAATTCAAAGCCTGCTGGACCGAAAGCTGAACTCTCTGGCCACCTCAGTGGAAACACTCATCAGCGACAACCGCGCACTAGGTCTCCGTGTTAAAGAGATTGAAGGCAAGCAGGCCGACCACACTGAAAGTCTCGACTTCCTACACAATGACCTCGGAGATCACAAAAAGAAGACGGAGGAAGAAATTAGCGACCTTAAAGATAAACTCGATGACCTGGAAAACAGAGCCAGAAGGCAGAATCTGCGACTGGTTGGCTTCCCAGAGGGTGTAGAGGGGAGCAACGCCATCACTTTCTTAGAAGAGTGGCTCCCGAAAATACTAGCACTTGAGTCCGGGACCCCTATCGAGATCGAGCGGGCTCACCGTACGCTCCAGCGCCGACCTGATGAGGGTGGCCGCCCCCGGGCCATGGTGATCAGGCTGCTCCGCTTCACAGATGTGACGAGGATCCTGGACGCGGCACGGAAGAAAAGATCGCTCCTGTACGGCAACTCCAATATAATGATTTTCCGGGACATGTCCACAACTCTCTACAGAAAGAGGAAAGCCTTCGCACCACTGAAGAAGAAGCTACACGACCGCAATATATCCTTCAGGCTCCTCCACCCTACTAACTTGGTGATGGATCTTCCGGAGGGCAGACGCACCTTCACCTCCCCGGTGTCAGCTGAGAACTACCTGGGGAAGCATCACCCTGACGTGCTGACTTGAGCCCGTGACTCTAATCATCTGAGGTAACGCACCACACCGAGGCTTCTTGTGCGAAATAAGACTGCATGGAAATCCAAGTAAAGTGGATGTTTTTTGTTTTTGTTTTTTTTTGGACTATCTTTTGTACAAACTAGCTGAGCGCACTGGCAGGGCCGGACTGATCATGTGGGCAACCTATCTGGGGGGCCCATAGCAATAAGAGTACTGCCTAAAAAAATGTATGATTTTATCTTTTGTAAATCCAGTAGATTTCCGCCCTTGTTTATCTACCTTAGATCTTTTCTCCCAACACTTTATTATTATTATTATTATTATTTTTTTTTTTTTTTTTTTTTCCCCTCTTTCTCATTTTTTTTGTGTGGGATGAATCTTGGCAGGATACTCTGGTCTCTCAACGCCCAGTGCGTGTGGTACTTAAAGTCCGCCCCTTGGTTGGATCTAACTATTAAACTCGTTACCTCTAACTTGGCTACGATATTTAGCCTCCTCAGATGTTAATTATAGAGCTTTTTCGGCTCTGAGTTTTTTGAATAATATGTTCATTAGTTCCTTGCCCGCCACTATCTGGGCTATTTGGGTGGCATCTTGCAATGGGGTTGTTTCTATTTGAATCCTTGGCACTTTACTTTAGATTAGGTAGCCTGGTTTTACCTGTCAGGGTTGAGTATGCTAATACGCTTGTCGACAGGAAGAAGTATATGCCAACTCTTTTTTTGGGGGGGTGGGAGGTTTTTGAGGGTGGGCGGAGGGGCTATGGGTGTAGTAGCTTCTCTGATTATTTTAGTTTCAGCTTTGACCTCTCTAGACCATTTGTTTTTTAAGGCACAGGATATTATTTTGTTTTTTACATTAACCAATGACACTAATTGCTTGGCTTACTATACTGTTATGACTGCTGCACCACCATATCTGTGTTTACTCTCTACCAGTTTAACATACATGGCCAGATATGATATATAGATTTTTGAGCTGGAATACCAATGGCATTAATCAACCTACCAAACGCCGAAAAGTCCTCAACTTCATCAGAAAGCACAAGGTTGACATTGCATTTCTGCAGGAATCTCATTTAACTGATGCAGAACACTGTAAACTGGGTAAACAATGGCAAGGCCAAATTTACTACTCCTCATTTACTTCTCAAGCACGGGGAGTAGCTATTCTGCTTAGAAAAGGGGTACCCTTCCAACTGGAATACTTAGAGAAGGATAAAATGGGCCGATATGTCTTGGTTAGAGGCTTTTTAGCCAATACACCAGTCACCATGCTCAACGTTTATGGGCCAAATCAAGATGACGCTGATTTCTTTGTGAATCTCTTTTTCAAAATAACTTGCTCCCCCACCGAACTAATCATCGGCGGTGACTTTAACTTGGTATTGGACCCAAACATGGATAGGTCCTCATTATCTTCTAAACCTTTATCATCAGCAGCCAAGGTCCTTAAAAAAGAGTTGACGGATCTCAATATGATTGATGTATGGAGGGCGAAACACATTCACCTTCGCGAGTACTCTTTTTATTCACACGTACATAACAGCTATTCCCGAATTGACATCTTTTTCATCCATGCAGGGATGGAGCACCTTGTTACGTCCTGTGAATACTTAGCTAAGACACACTCAGACCACGCCCCTCTCCTACTTGACCTGAATAACCAAGACCAAAGCAATAGACCTAAACGCTGGAGGTTCCCTGCGCATTTGGTTAATGACGAGAATTTTGTCAAACTAATTAATGAGCAGATAGATTTTTTTCTCACTGTAAATAAAGGCTCGGCCTCCCCATCCATAATCTGGGAGTCCATGATGGCTTTCATCAGGGGTTCCACAATTAGCTACTCCTCATGGAAAAAGAAACAATATCGAGCCCAAATTTTGTCCCTGGAAACTGATATTAAAACCCTTGAAAATGAACACTCCCACTCTAAAACACAGGCAATATTAGACAAACTAATCGCCAAAAGAGCGGAATATGACGTGCTTACAACACGTGAGGTAGAAAATGCCATGGCTAGGCTGAAACAGAGGTATTACGAACAAGGCGACAAATCAGGGAAGTTACTGGCCTGGCAGATTAGAAGAGAGGAGGCCGCCAGATACATCTCAGCTATTAAATCGCCAAGTGGAGATGACGTGGTCCGTAATCCACAACACATTAACCAGGCCTTCACAGAATTCTATAAAACACTGTACACTTCACAGGGTGAGAACAGCCGTGACATGCACAGCTTTCTGGACTTTTTGGATATTCCGAAGGTACCGGAAGGAGCTCAGATTAACCTTGAGAAAAAAATATCCAAACAAGAATTGCTGGATGCTCTGACCAGATTACCAGGGGGGAAGGCACCTGGCCCCGATGGCTTTACTATTGACTTTTTTAAAAAATTTGCAGAAAAATTAATTGATCCCCTATTAGAGATGTTTAACCATGCAATCGAAAATAACCAATTGCCTCAAACACTGGAACGAGCCCTTATCATTGTTCTGTTAAAACCAGGTAAAGATCCTAGGCTGTGCGGATCATACAGACCAATTTCTCTTTTGTCAACTGAATATAAACTGCTTACTAAAGTTATAGCCACTCGACTTGAAAAAATAGTTCCCCAGCTGGTTAATATGGACCAGACTGGATTTATTCAAAATCGATCATCAATAGACAATGTCAGGAGGTTCCTTAACATAGTGCACTGTGCCAAGTCCCTGAATGACCCAGTTCTGGCAATCTCACTCGACGCGGAGAAAGCTTTCGACCGCGTCGAGTGGCATTTTCTCTTTGCGGTTTTACATAAAATGAACCTTGGCCCAAATATGTTAAGTATGATTCAATTGTTATACCTTAACCCCACAGCCATGATACAGACAAACTCAGACGTGTCGCCTCCATTTTCTCTCTCAAGAGGTACCCGGCAGGGGTGCCCACTATCACCCCTGCTTTTCGCGCTAGCAGTGGAGCCCTTAGCCATTGCAATAAGGACCCACCCCTCGATCTCAGGGGTCACGGTTGCCGATACAAACCATGTAATCTCTTTATATGCAGACGATATAATCCTATTTTTAACGAATTTATCCACCACCCTGCCGGCCCTTATAGATCTGCTCGATACATATAGTGGAATATCAGGATATAAAGTGAATATGCAAAAAAGTGTGGCCTTACCCCTTAACCTGCCAGCTGAACAAATTCCACGGGAAAATTTCCCTTTTCAATGGAATACTCAGAGTGTCACATATCTGGGCTTAGAGATTCCTACCCAGTTAGATAAGGCTTTCTCACTTAACTATGACACACTGTTAAGGAAGGTGGAGAAGGACCTGGACAGATGGATGCAACTACCAATCTCTCTGATAGGGCGTGTGAATTGTATAAAGATGAACCTGCTGCCGCGATTTCTCTACCTGTTTCAAACCCTTCCCATATTAATCCCAACAAAATTTTTCAAGAAACTAGAAGGTGCGATATCCAGGTTTATATGGAGGGGGAAAGTACCCAGAATTAAAATCAAAACGCTGTATAACACCTCCCATTACGGTGGTTTGAAACTCCCCAATTTTGATTTTTTTTACTGGGCTGCTCAGCTAAGAGCTATCTGGTTCTGGCAGACAGAGATGCCCAACCCTCCAGCTTGGAGGCAAATAGAGCAATTCCATGCAGCGGATGTGCCACTGGCTGGTATCCCCTTTATTAAATCCTATTATACTTTGAAGGATGGCACAGCTAATCCATTTATCAACCATACGTCAAAATTATGGTCAATTATACAATTACGTACCCGTAGTGTGAAACTACTGCATAGTAACACCCCCTTTCATAATAACCCAGCACTCCCACCTGTACTAAGAGATGGTCTCACTAAGAGATGGCACAGCATGGGGATTAAAACATTTGGCGACCTCTATGATAATAATATACTCAAATCCTTTGTACAATTAAAAGAATCCTTCAATCTTCCTGCTGCGCATTTCTTTAAATATCTGCAGGTCAGGCACTTTATTTGCTCTCAACAGGGTGGGCATCCAACCCCTCTAGAATCTCCTGTAACTGATAACATTCTGAAGGGCATTCAACACTCTAAGGGCATGGTGTCCGTGATATACAGCAGAATACTAGATCTCCTGACAAATAAAACTCTGAAATCTAGGGCTAAATGGGAGCAAGATCTTGGTTTCACCTTTAAAGACTGTGATTGGGAAGCGCTGTGTAGCTCAGCTCAGAAGTTTTCGTATAATAGCCGCCATAGGCTTCTACAGATTAATCTCATTCATAGAATTTATTTCACACCAGAGAGACTCCATAAAATGTACGGTACTATTTCTGAACTTTGTCCTAGGTGTAAGGTCGCAACAGGAAGTCTTATTCATATGTTCTGGGACTGTGTAAATTTGAAACAATTTTGGGATCATATTCTGGATGCACTCAAGGGCATCACAGGGATTGAGATTCCTCACTCACCAAGATTGATTTTGCTAGGGGATTTATCTGTTTTACCTGCTAACAGGGTAAGGAAAACACGTTTTATTAGGCTATCCCTAATTGCTGGAAATAAATGTATTGCCATACTGTGGAAAAGTGAAAACCCACCCACTGTCTCAATGTGGCTTAAGGAAGTTGCATCATACATGGCCTCTGAAAAAATTATGTTCAATGTGAAAAAGAAACCCCATCTTTTTGAAAAAAGCTGGAGTGACTTTAAAACATATCTGGATAACTTCTCACAGTTAACTAGTTGAGTACTGTCAATGGTGTAGTGGTAGTTGTTGGCTGCTGTTGGTTGTTATCACACCTGTAAGTCCAAGCCAATATCATGACCTTTGTTGAATGTAATTTACTGTGCTTTGTACTTTCTTTATATTTTTTATGGTTTTAATTTATTTTTCTATTATTTACTTAAGTACTATATTTATCTATCATCTACTTTATTATTACTGTTATTATTTTATTTATTTATTTTTCATTATTTTTATTATTAGGGATTAAGGCAAGAGTTGGCCCATGGGCCTGATTTGGGAGGGGGGTGGGTTTGGGTGGCATTTGAAGTTATACTGCTGTTACTGATGCTGTAAACTGTATGAAAAAAATGTCAATAAATAAATTGTTTAAAAAAAAAATAGTGTATAATAATAATAATACTACAGTTTATTTATATAGCACTTTTCACAATTCAACAGTTCATACAAGGACACAATCACAGGAAGAAAAAAAAAAGGGGGGACCATGGAAGGGTAGTGGACATTAACCAAATGTTTGTCTAAACAGATCAGTATAAAGTATCAATATTGAACATTGAAGTTTCCCTCAATGACCTAAATAATTTGAAGAAATATAAATAGGAAGGAGGAAGAAACACAGAAAAAGGGTTTTTCCCATTTCAAGGGCGTGATACAAAGACCTAACTTCCAAAGAGCATGTGAATAAGGTGTGACACATTCTTATGACTCTAATACTTTCCTCCTTGAGCCAGGCGGTCGCTTTAATAAGTTAATTAGCCCTATCAAACATATCCGTGTATTGCAGATTGAAACCTTAAAGGGGCACAAACAAATAAGTACTGCATCTCCAGAAAGCTATTCAACTACATCTATCTAGATTTTGGATTTGTGTATTATATTAGGCAAGGCAAGGCAAGGCAATTTTATTTGTACAGCCCGTTTTTTTTACAAACAGTTTGTCTCAAAGGGCTTTGCATGGCATCATAACAACATCCTCTGCGCTTAGACCCTCACATCGACTGAGCTTTAAACTGAGCACGTGTACTACCATCTCTCACGTGCTGTTTTATTTAGGTCAGAGAAATGTATTAATTATTACATTGAAAAAAAGTTCCTTGTCAGAGGCCCATAATTTCCTCTTATGGGAAACCAGCCAAAGGAATGTTACCTCTACTTATTAAACATGTTTACTTGTTCACTCAGGTGAGCGTGACGATTGCAAATGAAAATGAAAGTTTGGTATTAGGATGTGTAACATTGTGTCATCTTTCTACCTCAATGTTGCTGAAATGATGCTGAAAAAGTGTTATCCATACTCCTGCTGTTGATGTCGATGTTGATATTCATGGTTTGCATGGGATAATTCCTGATGACGTCCTTTCCCTTCAGTAACTATTAACTGTTGTTTCTATGGATATTCAATCAGATTTTAATGCTGATGACCTCCTGACCCTTTGTCCTCTGGACAACCACTGGCAAATACAGTAGTTATGTGAGGCTGCACTTGACCTAAATGCCCTCATCAGTTTGCCAGCATGCTTTCCATAACACTACCCCAGAGATCTTTAGCAGGAAGCCTGTAATGGTCACAGTTGTTTTAACAGGCAAAAAACGCTGGATGGCCAACTCGAGACACTGAATGTTTTCACATTACAGTGGTTTACTGTTACATGTATTTCTACTCATGCCTGTTCATGGCTGTAGTTGTGAATGTCAATATTCAGCCAATACTCTCACTTACTACAACCACACACTTCTAAAGTTGTCATCAGCGATACTCACCTCCAGTTATTTGCATCTCATCAGCAACAAAAAGCAATACAAATACAGAATTAACACATTTAACACCTTTATTTTGTTTATTCCTCTGCCAATTTCATATTGTACTTACAGCTACTGTATATATAAACTACATTAGTGCAATTGCAATGAAGTTTTATTGATCTTGACTGTGTGATCTGACTTCCTTGAATTGATTGGTGCTGCACACACCTCGGGTACTGCCCAACGACACACCTCAGTCACATAAGTACTATAGATGCTCGATCAGTCTTTCAGTATCACAGGAGTCACTTCCTCAATCATCACCATGGATGAAGACAAAGACACAATTAAGTAAGTTAACTGATATCATATATACGCATATGACATTAGATTTTTATTTTCTAGTAGCGTAATACAAATTAATTGTCAGTGATTTCAGAAATATATTCATGATAGTAGAACTAGTGTCTAAGTTATTTGTTTTGTTTGTAATTTGTTTCTGTTGAAAAATCAGTTTCTCCAATGAATTCCAATGTATTATTTCTATAATTATGAGTCTATAAGTGAATACCTTATAATTTCATACCACATTATGAATCGGTTAGAAATAAATGTAACCCTTTATTGGGCAAGTAACCACATCAGCAAACTTATGTTTGACAAATAAAATAAGTTATTTAAGTGTAAGCTACGGTACTTCAGTTTAGAATTTTGTTTTTTTCCACACATGTTTATGTATTTATAACTGTTCCTGCAATTTTATGTTTTTCTCTTATTTTTTAAAAATATTTTCATACGTTTAAAAAAACTTTAAGGAGTGAAGAGCCATACATGGCAACTTCATTGACCTTGATTTGCAGTGAAAAAAATTACACATTTTGAAAGAATTAAAATAAATAAATGAATGAAAAACACTCTTCTAATATCTAATGACGGTTTGAGGTTGAATTTTTTTTTTTAAGTATTTAAATGAGTGACCTAAAAATGGTTTCGGATAATTATGCTGAACACGTTACACATTTTTTTGTGTACAAATTATTGAAAGTTAAAGACATGTTGTGTAAGTACAATGATTATTTACTTTATTAACAGTATTAGTTTAACCTTTATAGTATGTTCTTCAGTATGTTATGAAAGTAAACTCCAAATTCATTTAATGTCACTGAAAATTACGGTAACATTTATTCTACATCTGTTACTCTTTGCAGCTTCTACAATCTTTATTAGCAAAACAAATAATTATTAGCTAAATTTAATTGTTCTTTTTATTTTATCAAATCAGATCTCTACCCTACCATGTATCATTATTAATAACTACATCTGAATTTGATACTTTTAGCAGTCACCTTTCTAACTTGTTAGTGTTATTATCGGTGTCAGTGAATTACTTTTGTGGTCTTTCTATACAAGGCCGTGGGACGCCGGCCGAGAGGTCCCGCTCATCGAGGATGAACAAACACCATGGAAAATGATCAAACTACTGAGGATCGTCTCTCTCATTATAGTTGCTATCATTGTGTTTGGTTTGGCTCTCTGTAGCAAGGTTGGTTATTTTTATACATCTTGTAAATTATATTAATATTAGAAATATTACTGAAGATGGACACTGCAGAAAGACCCTTACACTCAGGATGTCATTTTGAACAGTTTCTGCTTCTTGACATGTAAAATCTCTTGTCCTTTTTGGTAAATCCCTGCTAACAATCCTCAATACTTTTGGTGTAACAGCTTATGTCTGAGGCTCACTTGATGTCTGTGTTGCAGCTGCATTAACCAATTATCGCATTTTTTTGTCACAGACATCTTTCCTCATCCTCATCACAATGGCCAATGAAGGAACAACGACCATCCCAGTAGAGCAAAAACCCGTGGTTCTGCTTTGTATCGGCTGCTCTCTTATCGCCTCCAGTGCCCTGCTGTTTTTGAAAAGCATTTGGAAGTCATGTCACAAAACATCAAAGCTGCCGAGGATAACGACAGTTGCTCTTGTAAGACATGTCAACATCTCTGACCTTTAATAATAATAATGGTTTGCATAGCACTTTTTTCGATCGATACCTGAAAACCAAAGCGCTCATCTCATCTTTGAGTGATGCAAATGTGATCCTGACAGGTAATATGCCCCATTTTTATTCAAAAATGATTTCCTCTGCTTCTCCCTCAGGTTCTGTTCTTTGAGTTTGTGGCGTCTGCGGGTGCAGCAATCCTCATCATTGTAGCAATGCCACACTTCGACATTGTGACCAACGTGTCAATCCTGAGCAGCGTAGCCATCCTCTCTTCCCTGCTACAGGTGATCTCTCAGTGCAGTGCCAAGGAGATGAACCGCTTCCTCATTCCATCCATCACCGCCTTCATCCTCCTTTTGATCGGTCATTGCATATTCCTCGCCTTATACATCATGAAAGATCCCACTGATATCAAGATGAACATTTGGGTGGGTCTGGCTGTTGGTGGGTCCTTCTTGGTGTCCTTCAACTGGTGGGAGAACTACTTCAGATTGATAGGTGAGAACAGCAGCTCCATCTTCCTCAAAAACCTTTCAATAGACATGAGGAGAGGCCAGAACATCCTGCACATCCTCTCCAGCCTGCTCAGGATCGGGGTGACCGCCTGTGTGCTGGGAGCCTACGTCCCTCTGTCAGAAATGGACTGGGAGGTGGTGAAATCCATCCCCAGTCGTGAGACAAGGATTATAGCCATCACTGTTGGGGTGCAGCTAATCTCCTCAGCTCTCTGCCACTGGTTCGTTGTTGCAGCCTGCAAGATGCACGCCATGCGACGCTGCTTCATCCTGCCTCTGTACCTGGCCTATCTGGGTGTCATGGCTCTGCTGGTCGTCCCTGTCATTGTTTACTATCAGGACTACAAAAACAGTGTGACCGGGACTGAAAGCACCAACTTCAAAGGTTACTGCGGTGTGGTTGTGGATGGAAGAAACCATAGTGTGAATGACAGCGTGTTCCTACAACTGGTTATGGATGTTACACGGACTCTTTGCTTTCTGGACATGTCCAACATAGCAGACATTGGAATGCTGACAGGTAATGAAATGTAGCAAGGCATAAGCTAATTTTACATATGGACATAGGCAAACTACTAAAAAGCACCACATGCTGACTTTTATACCTGTCACAGTGCTGTGTTGTGTGCTGAAGAAAAATCTATTTTAGACAAAAGTACTTTGCAGTGTCTAAAGCTTTTCATGAACTTCATCTGCTAATCTTCCCTCAGGTTTAGCAGTGGCCTGGTGTCTCGGGCTTGTGTTGGCCACTCTCTACATCTGGTCCTTCAATTTATATCGTATCCAGAGAACACAAGACCTGTTTGCCAGGAGGCTGTATGAAGGAGCCTTTATCGAACAGTCCCTGCTACTTAACATCCGCTTCGACATCCAGACAAGAAAGAAGACAAAGAAGTAAGTGTGTTTAATACTGGTGTGAGTCTGCCATTCTGTTCTATCAGTTTGTCATGGTCTGTTTGGACTTGAAACTTAGGGTTGAGATTGGGTGTGGATATCTATCTAAGCTCTAAACAAGTCTGTTTCTCAAATTTACAAATCATTCTCATGTAAACCTTCAGAGTATTGGATACGTCCATGGTGTATCTTTGTGCAACAATGTGGCACGAGACGTATGATGAGATGATGAGCATCATTCTGTCAATATTCAGGTGAGTTTTCTAAGAACATCCTTAAATATATAATCTTTCGGCCTCTGACTCAATAGTGAAATAAATACAGCAAACATACTTACCACATTGACACTAGACAGGAACAGTTCTGATGCACACATGCACAAATCTTGTGGCTATCAGACAATAGTAGAAGGTGTATCAAACCCATGATACCATTAAAACTAAGGTGGTTTCCTCAGCCCAACCAGAAGTTTATTCTTCCTTGACCATACTAATTACCCTTCTTTATGTTTTCATGCTCTCTGCAGAATGGACAGGTTCAGACCAAAGGAAGTCAAGGACGACTCACAGAACCAAGATTTCTCCTTTGAAGCTCATATCTACTTTGATGACGCGTTTGAAGATACATGTGGGAGTCGGAAGCGTATCCTCAACAGTTACGCAAAGGACCTTGTGGAGGTCATCACAAAAGCTTATGGGTAAGAACTTCAACTAAGAGAGAGTCTAGAGTCATAAGAAAATGAATTTCTATTAAAATGTTGCTTTATGTCATCAGGATCTTCAAAAACATGGATGAGAAGTTTTTCGCAAAGAAGGAGCAGATCCCAGAACAGACAGTCATCAGGACACCGTACGGAGGTCGCCTCATCATCAAAATGCCTTATGGGAACTCCATCACAGTTCACTTCAAGGACAAAGAGCTCATCCGCCACAAAAAAAGATGGTCTCAAGTAAGAAAATCTCAACTCACATGTATAGTCCATTCTTAGTTCAAAGGAGCATTTGGACATATGCATTGTGAGAGATATACATTTTGGTGATTCTCATTTTGCAGATCATGTACCTTTACTATCTTCTGGGCTGGAAACTCATGACCAAATATTACAAACGCTGGCAGGGAAAAGAGGATGAGAAGGCTCTGAGAGCAGAGATCCAGGTGAGATAAGAGAAAAATATTATGATGATCTTGAATGTGCAATCATCCAGTTTCTCAAAACTGAACCAGTTGTTTGTCTTCCTTCAGAAAGAGAAGCACAACACCTACCTCTTGGCTTTAGATGGTGACACAGACTTCCAGCCAGCTGCTGTGATGCTACTCATTGATCGGCTGAAAATGTACCCACGTGTTGGAGCAGCATGTGGAAGGATTCACCCCACTGGATCAGGTTGGCACCAAGTACAAAAACAGGCAACAAACATTTGACAAAATAGAAAATGCAGGGAGTAGAGTACCTCTGTGTTTCCTCCGCAGGTCCTGTAGTGTGGTTCCAGAAGTTTGAGTATGCCATCGGCCACTGGCTGCAGAAGACAGCGGAGCATGTGATTGGCTCCGTGCTTTGCAGTCCTGGCTGCTTCAGTCTGTTCAGAGCAGAGGCGCTGATGGACAACAACGTGATGAAGAGATACTCCACCAAATCCATGGAGGCAAGCCACTACATCCAATACGACCAAGGTAGCAGATGTTGGTAGAACTTCATGTACCACACTCTGATCCGTTTGGGAAAACTTTCCCCATTAACTTTTAAACCCATTTGCTCAGGTGAGGATCGCTGGCTCTGCACTCTACTACTAAAGCAAGGATGGAGAGTGGAATACAATGCTGCATCTGATGCCTACACCAATGCACCTGAAGACTTCAAAGAACTCTACAACCAGGTGAGAGTAGTGGTCGATCAGAAGTCAATTAAAAACCCACTAAGATTTGACAAAATGAAATCTACATGCTGCTCTCATAAGTTGTCATGTAGCCATTTAGGCATGCTAACGGCTATCTGCCATTCATAGCGTCGTCGATGGGGACCATCAACGATGGCCAATATTGTGGATTTACTGGGCTCCACAACAATGATTTCCAAGAGGAACCCATCCATGTCCAAAGCTTTCATGTTCTACCAGCTCTTTGCTTTGTTCTCAGGCATTCTGGGACCGGCTACTATCTGCCTTTTGATTGCAGGTTGGTGTCACTGTTGAGAATTAATCTATAAAAGTGTTCCCTGACCCTGTAATTGTTTTAAATGTTTACTGAAAGTATAGAATGCATGTAAAATGAATATTAAAGTCAAGAACAACATGTGAAGCTCAGCCGTGTGTGTTTTCCTCTTCTGTTGTGTCCTCCAGGTAGTTTGAACTTTGTCTTGGACATTCATGCTGCTGGAGCTCTGGTTTTAGCAGTGATACCCCCGTTCATCTACCTTATCCTTTGCTTTAAACTCAAGTCGGACACTCAGATCACTATTGCAGGAGTCATGAGCATCATATATGCATTCCTCATGTTGATAGTGTCATTGTCCATTATTGGTGAGTAATATTCAAACAGGTCCAACTTCATCACATCCTGCTTAATACTGCTCTGATCCTAAAATCTGACTCTCTTTCAGGTTCAATGGTGAGAGACAAAACCATCCTGACACCGAGCAGCATGTTTGTCATCGTCATGGCCTCAATTTATATCATCACTGCTATAATGCATCCTCAGGAATTGTCCCTTGTGTTCTATGGCTTTCTCTACATCATCTGCATCCCCAGCGCCTATCTCCTCCTCACCATTTACTCAATGGTCAATATGAACAACGTGTCCTGGGGCACTCGGGAGACCAAACCTGCTGGTGGGCCACGTGCAGCGCCAGTGACCACCCCACAGACAACAGTGCAGAAAGGTAGGTGGCAAACTCTTGGTATAGCTTACAGTGAAACACTAGCACTGTCTGTGTAGCACCAAAGTTAATTTTTTTATCACTTTTGCAGCCAGAAACGTCTTCCAGCGGTACTTTGCGTGCTGTAAATGTAAAAGATCCAGTCCTCAGAGTCCCAGTGTTGGCCAGGAGAACATGATTCCAGATCCCGAACAGCCTGAACCTCAAAACACAATTGTAGAGGATGACAGGATCACAGCAGAAGAGCAGGGGTAAGCTCTAAAGGCTGAACACTGACTTAAATACATCTGTCACAATAGAGTGAATGATGATATTTAAATTTTTTCTGTCTGTCTTTCAGTCACGTGTCCCCTGTTTTTGACGCTCAAAGTAAGTACTAACAATTTACCAAAAATAAATTAAATTAAATTAAACTAAAAAAGTTTTTTATCTGTAAAAATTCCACAGCACAATTGATGTTCCTTACTCCTGCTCTCTTTTCCAGGTTGGGTCACAGAGCTACAGGATTTGTCCAATGACATGCAACTGCAAGAAGCCTCACTTGACCAGGTGTTTATTGCTCCCAGTCAGAATATGAAATTCACATGACATGTTAGGAGTTTGTAGTAGAATTAGTTACTGGATCTACATACGTATAATTGGATTGTGTATTTGATGAGTTTGATGAGGGAAACCAAGAAATTCCACGAGCCTCTGTACCGTAGCTCTGAGCAGCTCGTGGCTCTGCTCCGTCGTTCTAAAAATAGCTTGCATCGAACCTACTCCTAAAACTATAGGGATTATGGCAATGGGTCAATTTGCAAAAATGTTGAACTATCCCTTTAAGAATAAGGAGCAGAGGGCTGTCCTAGTGTCCTGCACCAGAGACAATAAAAACTTAGAGGGTTTTCTGTGTTTCTCTGCAGGAGGAGACAGAGTTCTGGAACGATCTTCAGGAGAAGTACCTGAAACCTCTACCCAATGACAAAGAGAAACAGAAAAAGATCACCAACGATCTGAAGGAGCTGAGAAACAAGGTAG
Source organism: Trachurus trachurus (assembly GCF_905171665.1). Lineage (NCBI taxonomy): Eukaryota > Metazoa > Chordata > Actinopteri > Carangiformes > Carangidae > Trachurus > Trachurus trachurus. The sequence continues at coordinate 5,424,106 of NC_139904.1, forward strand.
CCATGAGGAACTTGAATTGTGCTTCACGTCTAACAGAAACCTGCTGTGCCATTGATCTTAAACTAATCATATTGTTATCATGTTAAACAGATCAACTTTGCCTTCTTCATGGTGAATGCTATGTGGTTGGTGGCGACCTTCACCCTTCAGATATACAATGCCACATTTTCGATCAGGATACCAAAGGTTGACTTTAACTTTGAAACTACTGGAGAAGATGCAGAGATTGATCCCATTGCCTTCATGTTCATCCTGGGGTTTGCGGTGTCGGTGGGGATCCAGTTCTTTGCCATGTTCTACCACAGGTAACATCTTGACTTATACCTTGATGTTTTTCTCCCCAGTTTTCTGAAGCTCATGGTGTTCACTTATTCTGACCAAAACATCTTGTGTTTATCCAGAATCTACACCCTCATCCATTATATAGCCTTTTTGGACACTGTGCCTCAGGAGAAAAAATCCAATCAGCAAGACTTATATCTGCCAGGCAAAAAGGTATTTACAATACAATTGTCCTTTAAGTGTTCCAGATGTGGTGGCTTAATGTGCACTGATGGTCATGTTGACTCCCCTCAGGGCAACTCCGACTCCAACTCTGACTCTATCTCCGACTCCAGCTCCATGTCCTTGTCCCAGTTGAGCTCTATGTCTGACAGCGATGATGAGTATGACTTCATATATTCCAACATGAATCCACATGGAGGGACGATGGTGTAAACACACATTATCACAAACTGGCTCAGTGAATGTGACAAGGAGGGAGACCACGCAAAGTTAAACTAAGAACAATTTCAGTCATTGATGTGGTGCATGGATGAGTGGCATATGTGCAGTGGAGGGGCTGGATGTCCAAAAGCAAAGTCCATAGGATGTCACCAAGTGGAAGGGAGAGAGAGCAAATGTCGCCTAACTTTTATAATGCGAAAGCATTAGCATCAGCTGATGACCCTCAAATATGAATCAATTTGCTGCCAAAATTGTGCAGGGACAACCTCCAAGACAATGGGGGTGGGTTGTCATACATACTCTCTTTTTATTGTGTGTATTACTTGTTTAACATCTTTCAAGAGAAATTTAAAACAATTTAGAGACAGAACAAGAGAAAAACAATTGTTATACATATGCATGTGTGTGTTGTGTGCAAGTGAAAGGACCAACAACATCATGTGGATGAACGTTATATTGTGAATGTTATTTATTTAAAGGTCCAGTGTGTAAAATTGGGGGAAAACCATGACATCCAGCGTTCAGATTCTAGATTGCAGCGCTCGCTCACCTGCTCGCACTCATTAGCCATATTCACAGCGTCGCCATCTTTGCTTACGTCGTCACTCGCGGTGGGAAGATTCAACAGCCAGGGACGCAGCAGTTACATGGTTCTTTACCACCCCAAGTGATGAAGTAAGGAAAGATGGCGACACTGTGAATATGGTCAATTGGCAAAGTGACGGTGGCTGGGACGACTGGGAGTATTTCAGGAGCATGGAGGGATGAGGTGAAGATCTAAATCATTTTACTATATGTCTGCTGTTTCCTACTCCTTCTTCTTTCCTTCCGCCTTCTTTGTTGGTTTATTTATGAACGCAAAACTCACAAAATGTGCTCTCTGGCTGGCTTCCGTTCGGGCTGCTGTACAAACATGGTGGAGCAAGATGCCGACACTCTCTAAAGCAAGACCCTTGCTATATGTACTAAAAGAATAATTATAAGTCTACGAAAACCAAACAAATTTTATTTAATAGCGATTATACAATAATGCAAATACATTCATGGGTAGTATATTCAGATTTTGCCAATAAACCTTGCCAATTATTAAGCCGGTGCATATTCTCATTTGTCCAGGTCATTGCCAATTATTACACACTGGACTTTAATGATCTGCTGTGTCGTGTCACACTGTCAGAATTGCTGCTTCCATATTTAATGCACTGAAGTGAGGAGGAACAAATGAAGTTGGGGTAGTTTTATATTTGGTAGATCTATGTTTTAATCAAGCAAATCGGTTAAAGTCTTAAATCTGGGAATTTAAAAAAAATTAAATCGGACTTGATGAACTGATGACCTCGAGTAAAACGATGTTCCCTCACTACCAAATGCTTGTAATGATGATGAATATTAAAGTATAGTTTCTTAAATGTCTTAGATTATTAACTTTATTTATACTTATTTAGAATGATTGAGAAAAAAATCTAATAAACCAAAGTAAATCAGTTTCTGTGTTGAGTCATTTTTACCTCTAAATGCAACAATTAACTTTCTGTTGGCACACTACAGTATTTTCATGTGATCTTTGTTTTAGTTTTTACAAAATACTTAATAATTATAAATAGTCAGGACTTCCTGTCACTTTGTGATGTCACAACAAAGCAGTCAGGATTTTACCTGAAATGGCAAGGCAAGGCAAGGCAATTTTATTTGCATAGCCCATTTTTGGGCAGTTTGTCTTAAAGGGCTTTACGCAGCATCATGACAACATCCTCTGCCCATAGACTAGGCAAACAGCCCTTTGAGGAATGGTTTGGACATGCTTGCATCGGTAAGGGCTCAGAACAGAATATAAATAATTTCAGTTGGTCATTCACCAGTGATTCCAGGATTTTTCTCTGACAAGAAAGTTTAGATATCTATTGTCCGTCAATTATTGAGATCACTGTTTTCTCCTCTCTTGTACAAAGGAATTACATGAGCTGACGTCCAGATACTGGGAATTACACCAGTTGCTAAAGAAAAGCAAAAAAAACATTTAACAGGGAAAACATACAGACAAGAAAACAGTTTGCAGCACATAATATGGAAAAAACATGGACATTGTTAACAAAAGCTTATGAATGCAGCTTCTGGTGGGCAGGAAAGGCAGGGAGAGCAGGCCAGCTGAAATCTGCTCTATTTTTATTGGTTATCATTCAGAAAACAGTAACCCAATCAGAGGAGAAGCTCAGAGTCTCCTCTCTTCTGATTGGTTGATACCGACCTCCAGACAGAAGTATGGCAATAGGCTTTCAATTTTAGACTTGGACTTCAGCTGTACTTAATGTAAAGCAAGTCAACTTACAAACTCATAGCTGTTAATTATTATAATTTTCAGAAACGTATGCCTTTTGCATCTAAAACAATTTGTCTTGATGATCAGTCATCATATTGTGACCCATGAGTGGCCCACAGGGTCGGTATCATGACATTACTTCGATGTTTTGTGACAAGAAAACAACCTGGGGCATTTTCAGTTTGCTTGTAGGGGGAACTGTTCTGTCAGGTCTGACTGGTTATGGGAGCATAAACGCAATTGTATGTGTTCAACACATTGTCTGCCGTTTCCTGATGCTGCCCTCTAGTGGTGTGTAGATGTTGCTGAATTCAAGAACATGTATGCAAATGTATAATGTGTAGTTCACTTTCACATCTGTTGAATTTTATTTCCGCAGCCACTAGAAAACTGTTGGTGAATTTTTATTTTGATCTGTCTTTGGGGAGAGGTGGAAAATAGCAAGGCTTTAAAACAACTATGTAATTATTCATCATTCATAGAGCATTCTTCCTACATTAATACTAACCAGTATGTCGTTATAAGTGTTTAGCAGAGTTAGGTCGCTTTCACACCTGAAAGTCCGGACCACGGTCCGGACCAGATGGAAGAAATGATACATTGTTGCAATTAAGTTTTGGTCCGGTCTGTGTTCACACTGTCCTTTGTCAAAACGTACCTTTTTTTGTAAACAAATGACATGCGGTCTACAGGTCGTTCAGCTATTGGTCAGAAGATTTGCCAGGGAAAATCACTTTCGGTCAACAACAACAATGGAGCAGCAGCAGCGTATAGCATTGGCTTTGATAGCTATATTGATATGCTGCTGCAACCAGGATAGATGGAGATATGTGGGCCATGACATGATCCTGAGGACACGTTACCGAAGGAGGAGGCGGGCCCTTATGGGTGCCTATGATATGTTTTCTGCGTATTTATTACACAGAAGACGAGTGAGGTATGTTTTCAACATTAGCCTACGTCATTTCTAACCAGGAGTAGGCCTAGGGATGGGATATTAATCATTAAAGACTGTATTGATTTCCGACGTAACGAGTCCTTTTGCCGGTAGTTTCCGAGGTTTCCGCGTCAGCTTCCTCCTCCTCTCTGTCGGGCTGCGAGCGCTCACAGACACTCCGCCTCCTAGCTAGTAGCGGCACCAACAGGCAGTGAATCAAATCAGTAACAGCAGGGGAACAGAGGACAGACTGATGTCAGTGTTCCTCATTTTTTCTAAACTTCACCCAATATTTTGATGTCAGGATATTTTATTGACATTTTTAATGTTTCCAGTGAGGGATTGAGTTTATATAATGCCTTTGCTGTAATATTACTGTTGCTGCTCTATAAACATTTATTCCAAATTTAAAAAATCTCATCCTCTTGTTCTCTTGAAAAAACATTTTTAAAAGCAATTATATAGTAATGAAAAACAAATGATGAGAGTATTGATTGACAAATAAACTGGCAAAGAGTGGGCTATATAGATAAGTAATATTGATAAAATCCTAATGATACCCATCCCTATGAGCCAGTTACTTGCAGATGTCCACCATTAATCAATAAATTAATTAGAAACAAATTATATGAAAGCTCTGTGTCTCTACAGGAGGTCTTTTTTTGACCAATTTTTTTTTTTTTTTTACCAAAAATACAAATTTCTCCAAATTTCTCCAAACTCGGATATATCATCTGGGGGTCCGAGGGGAGTCCAACGCAGAAGGTTTGGTTGAAATCGGGCCGGTGGTTTTGGAGAAAATGACCAAATACCAAACAGGCGATTTTAAAAAGACGACATGCGCGTACCTGTCGTCTTCTTTTGACAATTTTTTTTTTTTTTTTTGACCAAAAATTAAAATTTCTCCAAACTCGGATATATCATCTGGGGGTCCGAGGGGAGTCCAACGCAGAAGGTTTGGTTGAAATCGGGCCGGTGGTTTTGGAGAAAATGACCAAAAACCAAACAGACGATTTTAAAAAGACGACAGGTACGCGCCTGTCGTCTTTTTTTGACCAATTTTTTTTTTTTTTTTGACCAAAAATTAAAATTTCTCCAAACTCGGATATATCATCTGGGGGTCCGAGGGGAGTCCAACGCAGAAGGTTTGGTTGAAATCGGGCCGGTGGTTTTGGAGAAAATGACCAAAAACCAAACAGGCGATTTTAAAAAGACGACAGGCGCGTACCTGTCGTCTTTTTTTGACAATTTTTTTTTTTTTTTTTGACCAAAAATTAAAATTTCTCCAAACTCGGATATATCATCTGGGGGTCCGAGGGGAGTCCAACGCAGAAGGTTTGGTTGAAATCGGGCCGGTGGTTTTGGAGAAAATGACCAAAAACCAAACAGGCGATTTTAAAAAGACGACAGGTACGCGCCTGTCGTCTTTTTTTGACCAATTTTTTTTTTTTTTTTTGTCCTAAAATTAAAATTTCTCCAAACTCGGATATATCATCTGGGGGTCCGAGGGGAGTCCAACGCAGAAGGTTTGGTTGAAATCGGGCCGGTGGTTTTGGAGAAAATGACCAAAAACCAAACAGGCGATTTTAAAAAGACGACAGGTACGCGCCTGTCGTCTTTTTTTGACCAATTTTTTTTTTTTTTTTGACCAAAAATTAAAATTTCTCCAAACTCGGATATATCATCTGGGGGTCCGAGGGGAGTCCAACGCAGAAGGTTTGGTTGAAATCGGGCCGGTGGTTTTGGAGAAAATGACCAAAAACCAAACAGGCGATTTTAAAAAGACGACAGGCGCGTACCTGTCGTCTTTTTTTGACATTTTTTTTTTTTTTTTTTGACCAAAAATTAAAATTTCTCCAAACTCGGATATATCATCTGGGGGTCCGAGGGGAGTCCAACGCAGAAGGTTTGGTTGAAATCGGGCCGGTGGTTTTGGAGAAAATGACCAAAAACCAAACAGGCGATTTTAAAAAGACGACAGGTACGCGCCTGTCGTCTTTTTTTGACCAAATTTTTTTTTTTTTTGACCAAAAATTAAAATTTCTCCAAACTCGGATATATCATCTGGGGGTCCGAGGGGAGTCCAACGCAGAAGGTTTGGTTGAAATCGGGCCGGTGGTTTTGGAGAAAATGACCAAAAACCAAACAGGCGATTTTAAAAAGACGACAGGCGCGTACCTGTCGTCTTTTTTTGACCAATTTTTTTTTTTTTTTTTGTATCAAAATTAAAATTTCTCCAAACTCGGATATATCATCTGGGGGTCCGAGGGGAGTCCAACGCAGAAGGTTTGGTTGAAATCGGGCCGGTGGTTTTGGAGAAAATGACCAAAAACCAAACAGGCGATTTTAAAAAGACGACAGGTACGCGCCTGTCGTCTTTTTTTGACCACATTTTTTTTTTTTGACCAAAAATTAAAATTTCTCCAAATTTCTCCAAACTCGGATATATCATCTGGGGGTCCGAGGGGAGTCCAACGCAGAAGGTTTGGTTGAAATCGGGCCGGTGGTTTTGGAGAAAATGACCAAAAACCAAACAGGCGATTTTAAAAAGACGACAGGTACGCGCCTGTCGTCTTTTTTTGACCAAATTTTTTTTTTTTTTGACCAAAAATTAAAATTTCTCCAAACTCGGATATATCATCTGGGGGTCCGAGGGGAGTCCAACGCAGAAGGTTTGGTTGAAATCGGGCCGGTGGTTTTGGAGAAAATGACCAAAAACCAAACAGGCGATTTTAAAAAGACGACAGGCGCGTACCTGTCGTCTTTTTTTGACCAATTTTTTTTTTTTTTTTTTTCCAAAAATTAAAATTTCTCCAAACTCGGATATATAATCTGGGGGTCCGAGGGGAGTCCAACGCAGAAGGTTTGGTTGAAATCGGGCCGGTGGTTTTGGAGAAAATGACCAAAAACCAAACAGGCGATTTTAAAAAGACGACAGGTACGCGCCTGTCGTCTTTTTTTGACCACATTTTTTTTTTTTGACCAAAAATTAAAATTTCTTCAAATTTCTCCAAACTCGGATATATCATCTGGGGGTCCGAGGGGAGTCCAACGCAGAAGGTTTGGTTGAAATCGGGCCGGTGGTTTTGGAGAAAATGACCAAAAACCAAACAGGCGATTTTAAAAAGACGACAGGTACGCGCCTGTCGTCTTTTTTTGACCAATTTTTTTTTTTTTTTTGACCAAAAATTAAAATTTCTCCAAACTCGGATACAGTGGGTACTAGTTTCATTTGGACGTTTCCCTCACGGAAAGCGTGATTCACGCGTTGCGTGAAATTGTAGGTCACACTGTAGCCACTAGGTGGAAGCATCGTACTGAGATGCAGCTCAAAAGATTTGGGGGTAATTCCACGTTTGACCACAACGTAGCTGCAATGGAGAGTGGCGCTGTTCATATGCCATAGGTACCTAATTTGCAGCTGTGGTCGAGAGAGCTAGAGAGTGGATGGAGAGAGGGACCGCTACGCCGGTCAATCAGATCAATGTTGTTGTTTTATTGTTTCACAGTGGTTACAGTAGCCTACGTTCAACAGGATCAATGGTTCTCAGCCTTTTGGGGGTCCCCTGCATATTTTTGATCTCTCCTGTAGCCTGGCTGTGTGGCTCCAAGTTTGAGTAGTTTGAGTTCTGCAAGTTCTGGTGAATGTAACAATCCACTCACAGCCCACGACCGCTACGTCAGTGCCAGCAGCCTGGACCCGATGCTGCTGGACTCACGAGCGGAGCAATAATGCACATCTGTCAGCAGCTTCTCTTGAAGGGACAGATTAGATGCTGATTTTGTTAACAGTGACTTTGTTGCATCCAAACATTTAGCATCTGTCGGGTGCTGTCTCTTATCCGGTACAAAGTGGGAGATGACAGAACTACTTTAATAGAGGGAAAGCTACATTGTTGCGAGTGACTCCGGCCGGCGTGTGCACATGCACTAAGCCTGTGAATATTCTCATTTGTCCCGGACTCCCGGTCATAGTTATCTCAAGGAAATTTAAATCGAATGCAACTGGACTTGGTTATTTGTCTAGGTTTCACCTCTCATCCAAGAGGCTGAAGCATCTTGGATTACAAGTTACAGTTGCATTCGATTTAAATTTCCTTGAGATAAGTGCACACTGTTTCTGCTGTCAATTCGGTCATAGTTCATTTGTAACGTGTTTTCTTCATTCTTCATTAGGCTAATGTTAACACTAGAACCACCCAGATGGTCTCACACAGACGTTTGTGTTTTTCTTAGGCTACGTAAATGACTTTGTTTATACATTAAAACTACAGGTCTCTCAGTCCGTGACTTTTCCATGTGTGATGGTTTCTGAAGCTTACAACTTACACAAATGAAACATTCGATTTCTGGGCATTTATACCTCGGGCCGACAATAGCTTATTTTTTTCTTCAATTATTGTTTTCATCTACAGTTATATTTATCATAATATGCCCAATTCGGGAGGGAGAGAGGGGGGAGAGAGTGCCGCGGTCACGTTACATAATGTAACAGTTTCCAGAAAAATACAAAACAGGATATTTATTCATGTTACCCTCTGTTTAGGTAGATAAAGGTCTCAGTCACATTTGAATAAAAATAATGCAATTAGGCTAAATATCATAGGATCTTTTTTTTAAAGATAGGCCTATTTTATTTTTAGTTCCATAATTCAGAGATGATTTTCACTTAACGAAATGAAACGAAACAATGAAGCCTACAGTTTTGTCCTCCGGCTTATGAAAAGTGTGAGGAGAGGTAGCTATTGTAAGAACCGGTTTTTCTAAGCTGACTGAACAGCTGTGTGAAGTTCTGTGGGGGGAAGGGCTGTAGCCTACTTGAGTGAAGTATCCACAAGCACACCTATTGATCAGAGATAAATGAAGGTGCTAATGTGTCGCTGATGTGTCTATGGTCCTACAGACCGCTGCATATAAACCCCACTGTAGCGATTTTCACCTAGCCTCGCTTTCAATAAAACACACAGCATTCTATAGCCTAATTGCAATCAGTGAAATATATGAAATCAATATAAAACACAATTTAAATATGAGAGTTGCTGTTGCTCTAGTTTAATAGCGCTGCAGCTGCATTTGCCGTGCGCCCCTGTCTGTATGTGAACCTGTGTCTGTCTATGTGCAGGCAGAGATCAGAGATGGTGTTTTTTTTTGCATGCACCATCTCTCATCTCCGCCAGTCAGCCTCTCAACCTGCTCTCTCGCGTGCGGTGCCCGCACGTAAACACACGTGCCGTGGACACATTTATTTATTTATTTATTTATTTATTTATTTATTTATTTTTTCTGTGGGAAACACTGATCAAGCTGTGCGTACGCACAACTCTCCGCAATATTCCATACATCACACCGGACCCAAGAATGGTGCGGACATGAACACACCTCATATTCCACCCCCAGAATGCCTCACAACCATATATGGTCAGCACGTGCATAATTAAGTAGCCATGTGCTCTCTGTGGAGCGACAACAAAGTGACAACAAAGACAACGGGCGGAATGATGCTTCGGCGGACCTGCCCTCGCTTTTGAGGTTGGTTGTAAGAAAAATGCCTGCTGTCCAGACAACTGTGTTTTTTTTAAAGCACCCCTGCATTACACAAACACACACATAGGCCTACGGTATATATAGCCGCACATATAGGCTATATCAGTGATCGCCTCTGGGCTGGTTGCTCCTGCCCGGTCTGTACACTCCTCTCATCCTCACTTCAGCACCTGTCCTGGGCTGCACAGTGTCGGCTCGGCTCGCTCCTCGTTTTAAATGACTTTTAAAAGTAGCGTAAACAGCCTACTGTTCTCTGATTACTCATACGCATATTTAGTTAGGCTATACGTTGCATTATTATTAGTTATAGGCCTACTTCATTCAATCAAAAAAAAAAAAGGACGGTGGAGCGAGCCAACACAGCTGCTGAAGTGGGGAGAGGAGTGGAGAGACTGGGCGTCCGCAGGGTTTTTGCAACTTGCGGATCAGTAAGGGCGGAGGACCGACATGACGGGGGGTCTCAGTCTCCTGATACATGTGCGGGCCAGGACCGCGGAGGTCAGCGAGACAGAGAACAAGTCCGCCCCGGCTGTAGTGCCTTGAGGAACGCACGTAGGCACCGCCGCATGCCGCCACAGAGTGAAGCCTCTTTCCCCAGAAGGAGGTCCAGGTTGAACACAATTAATAAACGCAGGTCCCAAATAAACGCAGGTCCCTAATAAACGCCTGTTGATTTGAGCGATTTAAGCAAATAAACGCCCGGGCCTTTATTTGGTGTTTTACGGTAGGCTATTGCCCGTTCATTCATGAGAAATCATCCAGCTACACTCTCAGTCAAACAAGGTGGGGAATGAACACTACTGTAGCCTACAGTAGTTGGCTCATTTTAAAAACACACCGGCAGCATCACCCACTGAGTTAATTAACTGCTGTGTAGAAAACCACGCTGTGGTCCGTAATCGCGGTGCAGATGGGTGTGTTTGGAGCTGACAAGAGGATCGATAAAAGAGAGTGAGACGTATAGCTGCCGTCGTTACATTTTTCTCATGGAAAAACTATAGGCTACTGTATTATTATTATATTGCATTCCCCATTCGTGTTCACTTCTCCGTGCTGCTCTCTTATAGAGGCGCTCTGCTGCTCACAGATGCCACCTGGCGGTTGTTTGGGCACATTGCAGCTTCTGGTGAAAACACAATTACTCCTCCACAAAAAATCCGCGTGAGCCTCCCGTGACTCACGCGTGAATCTCGCGTGAAACCGTCCAAATGAAACTAGTACCCACTGTATATCATCTGGGGGTCCGAGGGGAGTCCAACGCAGAAGGTTTGGTTGAAATCGGGCCGGTGGTTTTGGAGAAAATGACCAAAAACCAAACAGGCGATTTTAAAAAGACGACAGGCGCGTACCTGTCGTCTTTTTTTGACAATTTTTTTTTTTTTTTTTGACCAAAAATTAAAATTTCTCCAAACTCGGATATATCATCTGGGGGTCCGAGGGGAGTCCAACGCAGAAGGTTTGGTTGAAATCGGGCCGGTGGTTTTGGAGAAAATGACCAAAAACCAAACAGGCGATTTTAAAAAGACGACAGGTACGCGCCTGTCGTCTTTTTTTGACCAATTTTTTTTTTTTTTTTGACCAAAAATTAAAATTTCTCCAAACTCGGATATATCATCTGGGGGTCCGAGGGGAGTCCAACGCAGAAGGTTTGGTTGAAATCGGGCCGGTGGTTTTGGAGAAAATGACCAAAAACCAAACAGGCGATTTTAAAAAGACGACAGGCGCGTACCTGTCGTCTTTTTTTGACAATTTTATTTATTTTTTTTTGACCAAAAATTAAAATTTCTCCAAACTCGGATATATCATCTGGGGGTCCGAGGGGAGTCCAACGCAGAAGGTTTGGTTGAAATCGGGCCGGTGGTTTTGGAGAAAATGACCAAAAACCAAACAGGCGATTTTAAAAAGACGACAGGCGCGTACCTGTCGTCTTTTTTTGACATTTTTTTTTTTTTTTTTTGACCAAAAATTAAAATTTCTCCAAACTCGGATATATCATCTGGGGGTCCGAGGGGAGTCCAACGCAGAAGGTTTGGTTGAAATCGGGCCGGTGGTTTTGGAGAAAATGACCAAAAACCAAACAGGCGATTTTAAAAAGACGACAGGTACGCGCCTGTCGTCTTTTTTTGACCAAATTTTTTTTTTTTTTGACCAAAAATTAAAATTTCTCCAAACTCGGATATATCATCTGGGGGTCCGAGGGGAGTCCAACGCAGAAGGTTTGGTTGAAATCGGGCCGGTGGTTTTGGAGAAAATGACCAAAAACCAAACAGGCGATTTTAAAAAGACGACAGGCGCGTACCTGTCGTCTTTTTATGACCAATTTTTTTTTTTTTTTTTGTCCTAAAATTAAAATTTCTCCAAACTCGGATATATCATCTGGGGGTCCGAGGGGAGTCCAACGCAGAAGGTTTGGTTGAAATCGGGCCGGTGGTTTTGGAGAAAATGACCAAAAACCAAACAGGCGATTTTAAAAAGACGACAGGTACGCGCCTGTCGTCTTTTTTTGACCACATTTTTTTTTTTTGACCAAAAATTAAAATTTCTCCAAATTTCTCCAAACTCGGATATATCATCTGGGGGTCCGAGGGGAGTCCAACGCAGAAGGTTTGGTTGAAATCGGGCCGGTGGTTTTGGAGAAAATGACCAAAAACCAAACAGGCGATTTTAAAAAGACGACAGGTACGCGCCTGTCGTCTTTTTTTGACCAAATTTTTTTTTTTTTTGACCAAAAATTAAAATTTCTCCAAACTCGGATATATCATCTGGGGGTCCGAGGGGAGTCCAACGCAGAAGGTTTGGTTGAAATCGGGCCGGTGGTTTTGGAGAAAATGACCAAAAACCAAACAGGCGATTTTAAAAAGACGACAGGCGCGTACCTGTCGTCTTTTTTTGACCAATTTTTTTTTTTTTTTTTGTCCTAAAATTAAAATTTCTCCAAACTCGGATATATCATCTGGGGGTCCGAGGGGAGTCCAACGCAGAAGGTTTGGTTGAAATCGGGCCGGTGGTTTTGGAGAAAATGACCAAAAACCAAACAGGCGATTTTAAAAAGACGACAGGTACGCGCCTGTCGTCTTTTTTTGACCACATTTTTTTTTTTTGACCAAAAATTAAAATTTCTTCAAATTTCTCCAAACTCGGATATATCATCTGGGGGTCCGAGGGGAGTCCAACGCAGAAGGTTTGGTTGAAATCGGGCCGGTGGTTTTGGAGAAAATGACCAAAAACCAAACAGGCGATTTTAAAAAGACGACAGGTACGCGCCTGTCGTCTTTTTTTGACCAATTTTTTTTTTTTTTTTGACCAAAAATTAAAATTTCTCCAAACTCGGATACAGTGGGTACTAGTTTCATTTGGACGTTTCCCTCACGGAAAGCGTGATTCACGCGTTGCGTGAAATTGTAGGTCACACTGTAGCCACTAGGTGGAAGCATCGTACTGAGATGCAGCTCAAAAGATTTGGGGGTAATTCCACGTTTGACCACAACGTAGCTGCAATGGAGAGTGGCGCTGTTCATATGCCATAGGTACCTAATTTGCAGCTGTGGTCGAGAGAGCTAGAGAGTGGATGGAGAGAGGGACCGCTACGCCGGTCAATCAGATCAATGTTGTTGTTTTATTGTTTCACAGTGGTTACAGTAGCCTACGTTCAACAGGATCAATGGTTCTCAGCCTTTTGGGGGTCCCCTGCATATTTTTGATCTCTCCTGTAGCCTGGCTGTGTGGCTCCAAGTTTGAGTAGTTTGAGTTCTGCAAGTTCTGGTGAATGTAACAATCCACTCACAGCCCACGACCGCTACGTCAGTGCCAGCAGCCTGGACCCGATGCTGCTGGACTCACGAGCGGAGCAATAATGCACATCTGTCAGCAGCTTCTCTTGAAGGGACAGATTAGATGCTGATTTTGTTAACAGTGACTTTGTTGCATCCAAACATTTAGCATCTGTCGGGTGCTGTCTCTTATCCGGTACAAAGTGGGAGATGACAGAACTACTTTAATAGAGGGAAAGCTACATTGTTGCGAGTGACTCCGGCCGGCGTGTGCACATGCACTAAGCCTGTGAATATTCTCATTTGTCCCGGACTCCCGGTCATAGTTATCTCAAGGAAATTTAAATCGAATGCAACTGGACTTGGTTATTTGTCTAGGTTTCACCTCTCATCCAAGAGGCTGAAGCATCTTGGATTACAAGTTACAGTTGCATTCGATTTAAATTTCCTTGAGATAAGTGCACACTGTTTCTGCTGTCAATTCGGTCATAGTTCATTTGTAACGTGTTTTCTTCATTCTTCATTAGGCTAATGTTAACACTAGAACCACCCAGATGGTCTCACACAGACGTTTGTGTTTTTCTTAGGCTACGTAAATGACTTTGTTTATACATTAAAACTACAGGTCTCTCAGTCCGTGACTTTTCCATGTGTGATGGTTTCTGAAGCTTACAACTTACACAAATGAAACATTCGATTTCTGGGCATTTATACCTCGGGCCGACAATAGCTTATTTTTTTCTTCAATTATTGTTTTCATCTACAGTTATATTTATCATAATATGCCCAATTCGGGAGGGAGAGAGGGGGGAGAGAGTGCCGCGGTCACGTTACATAATGTAACAGTTTCCAGAAAAATACAAAACAGGATATTTATTCATGTTACCCTCTGTTTAGGTAGATAAAGGTCTCAGTCACATTTGAATAAAAATAATGCAATTAGGCTAAATATCATAGGATCTTTTTTTTAAAGATAGGCCTATTTTATTTTTAGTTCCATAATTCAGAGATGATTTTCACTTAACGAAATGAAACGAAACAATGAAGCCTACAGTTTTGTCCTCCGGCTTATGAAAAGTGTGAGGAGAGGTAGCTATTGTAAGAACCGGTTTTTCTAAGCTGACTGAACAGCTGTGTGAAGTTCTGTGGGGGGAAGGGCTGTAGCCTACTTGAGTGAAGTATCCACAAGCACACCTATTGATCAGAGATAAATGAAGGTGCTAATGTGTCGCTGATGTGTCTATGGTCCTACAGACCGCTGCATATAAACCCCACTGTAGCGATTTTCACCTAGCCTCGCTTTCAATAAAACACACAGCATTCTATAGCCTAATTGCAATCAGTGAAATATATGAAATCAATATAAAACACAATTTAAATATGAGAGTTGCTGTTGCTCTAGTTTAATAGCGCTGCAGCTGCATTTGCCGTGCGCCCCTGTCTGTATGTGAACCTGTGTCTGTCTATGTGCAGGCAGAGATCAGAGATGGTGTTTTTTTTTGCATGCACCATCTCTCATCTCCGCCAGTCAGCCTCTCAACCTGCTCTCTCGCGTGCGGTGCCCGCACGTAAACACACGTGCCGTGGACACATTTATTTATTTATTTATTTATTTATTTATTTATTTATTTTTTCTGTGGGAAACACTGATCAAGCTGTGCGTACGCACAACTCTCCGCAATATTCCATACATCACACCGGACCCAAGAATGGTGCGGACATGAACACACCTCATATTCCACCCCCAGAATGCCTCACAACCATATATGGTCAGCACGTGCATAATTAAGTAGCCATGTGCTCTCTGTGGAGCGACAACAAAGTGACAACAAAGACAACGGGCGGAATGATGCTTCGGCGGACCTGCCCTCGCTTTTGAGGTTGGTTGTAAGAAAAATGCCTGCTGTCCAGACAACTGTGTTTTTTTTAAAGCACCCCTGCATTACACAAACACACACATAGGCCTACGGTATATATAGCCGCACATATAGGCTATATCAGTGATCGCCTCTGGGCTGGTTGCTCCTGCCCGGTCTGTACACTCCTCTCATCCTCACTTCAGCACCTGTCCTGGGCTGCACAGTGTCGGCTCGGCTCGCTCCTCGTTTTAAATGACTTTTAAAAGTAGCGTAAACAGCCTACTGTTCTCTGATTACTCATACGCATATTTAGTTAGGCTATACGTTGCATTATTATTAGTTATAGGCCTACTTCATTCAATCAAAAAAAAAAAAGGACGGTGGAGCGAGCCAACACAGCTGCTGAAGTGGGGAGAGGAGTGGAGAGACTGGGCGTCCGCAGGGTTTTTGCAACTTGCGGATCAGTAAGGGCGGAGGACCGACATGACGGGGGGTCTCAGTCTCCTGATACATGTGCGGGCCAGGACCGCGGAGGTCAGCGAGACAGAGAACAAGTCCGCCCCGGCTGTAGTGCCTTGAGGAACGCACGTAGGCACCGCCGCATGCCGCCACAGAGTGAAGCCTCTTTCCCCAGAAGGAGGTCCAGGTTGAACACAATTAATAAACGCAGGTCCCAAATAAACGCAGGTCCCTAATAAACGCCTGTTGATTTGAGCGATTTAAGCAAATAAACGCCCGGGCCTTTATTTGGTGTTTTACGGTAGGCTATTGCCCGTTCATTCATGAGAAATCATCCAGCTACACTCTCAGTCAAACAAGGTGGGGAATGAACACTACTGTAGCCTACAGTAGTTGGCTCATTTTAAAAACACACCGGCAGCATCACCCACTGAGTTAATTAACTGCTGTGTAGAAAACCACGCTGTGGTCCGTAATCGCGGTGCAGATGGGTGTGTTTGGAGCTGACAAGAGGATCGATAAAAGAGAGTGAGACGTATAGCTGCCGTCGTTACATTTTTCTCATGGAAAAACTATAGGCTACTGTATTATTATTATATTGCATTCCCCATTCGTGTTCACTTCTCCGTGCTGCTCTCTTATAGAGGCGCTCTGCTGCTCACAGATGCCACCTGGCGGTTGTTTGGGCACATTGCAGCTTCTGGTGAAAACACAATTACTCCTCCACAAAAAATCCGCGTGAGCCTCCCGTGACTCACGCGTGAATCTCGCGTGAAACCGTCCAAATGAAACTAGTACCCACTGTATATCATCTGGGGGTCCGAGGGGAGTCCAACGCAGAAGGTTTGGTTGAAATCGGGCCGGTGGTTTTGGAGAAAATGACCAAAAACCAAACAGGCGATTTTAAAAAGACGACAGGCGCGTACCTGTCGTCTTTTTTTGACAATTTTTTTTTTTTTTTTTGACCAAAAATTAAAATTTCTCCAAACTCGGATATATCATCTGGGGGTCCGAGGGGAGTCCAACGCAGAAGGTTTGGTTGAAATCGGGCCGGTGGTTTTGGAGAAAATGACCAAAAACCAAACAGGCGATTTTAAAAAGACGACAGGTACGCGCCTGTCGTCTTTTTTTGACCAATTTTTTTTTTTTTTTTGACCAAAAATTAAAATTTCTCCAAACTCGGATATATCATCTGGGGGTCCGAGGGGAGTCCAACGCAGAAGGTTTGGTTGAAATCGGGCCGGTGGTTTTGGAGAAAATGACCAAAAACCAAACAGGCGATTTTAAAAAGACGACAGGCGCGTACCTGTCGTCTTCTTTTGACATTTTTTTTTTTTTTTTTTGACCAAAAATTAAAATTTCTCCAAACTCGGATATATCATCTGGGGGTCCGAGGGGAGTCCAACGCAGAAGGTTTGGTTGAAATCGGGCCGGTGGTTTTGGAGAAAATGACCAAATACCAAACAGGCGATTTTAAAAAGA